>NC_044041.1:201355436-201699146 GCF_901765095.1 Microcaecilia unicolor
GAGAGAGAGAGAATATGGTGGGTTTGTGTTTCTGTTGGCCTAGATTAGAAGTGGGCAACCACAGCCCTCGAGGGCCATAACCATTCAGGTTTTCAAGATTTCCACAATGAATAGGCAGGAGATTGATTTTACATCTACTGCTTTCGTTGTACAAATAGATCTCATACCTATTCATTGTGGAAATCTTGAAACCACAACTGGGTTGTGGCCTTCGAGGCCAGTAGTTGCCCACCCCTAGTCTAGATGGCCGGTAGAGAAGGGTCAAAGTTCAAATGTTCAAGAAATTGCTGATGGGGTCAAGTTGGGTAGAGATGATATAGCAGTGGCAAAGGATGTGAATGACCCCTCTGGTGATAACCACTGGGTGTCTGTTGATAGTAATTATATTTTATAAAGGGCCAGATAAAAAGTTGAACAGAAATTCCAGCATGATCCTTGAACATGTTTTAGTAGGCAAAGTTTTGCTTTCTGTGCCAGGTGTTTGCCAAGCAGAATCTACAACATTTAGAAAATGCATCACTTTTAAGGACCCTCCATGTGATTCTTGAATTTAGCATGGGGTGGGCACCCTCAGTCCTCGAGGGCTGCAAGCCAGTCAGGTTTTCAGGATTTCCCCAATGAATATGAATGCATTGCCTCCATTGTATGCAAATAATCTCATGCATATTTATTGAGGAAATCCTGAAAACCTGACTGGCTTGCAGCCCTCAAGGACTGAGGTTACTCAACCCTGATTTAGCAGTAGCACTCAAGGTCAAAGTTCCATAGCACTTTTTCATTTTGGGGGGGAGGGGGGACATAGTCTTTCTGTGGAATAGTTTTTCCCCCCTCCCACCTTTTTCTGAAATTGCAGGAAATTTAAGCCCGTTTCTCCTGTGCAAAGCTGCAGAAGCGATTTTGCAAGCTGCCCTCATGAAAGAGTCAGCTGTTCTCTCTCCCCCTTTCACTTGCTCATTTGTTTCACAGACATGGATCTATTGACTAAAACCAGTTCAATAAATCTTTCGCATTCATATTATCAAGATGGTCTGCCTCTGTTTAATGTAACACTGTGGACTACGAGGGCACCTCTAATGGAAAAAGACAGCTGTTCCCACTGCTCTGCAGCTGTAACTCCTGATCAGTTACCAATTCTTGAGCAACTAGAGATATATCCCATCTCTTCCACTGAAAATGGCTCCTCACTGTGGAGCACAATCCCGACTAAGAAGGAACAGTGTAGTTGTTCATTTGGGATCTAGCGAGAACCTCTTCACCCCAAAGCTCCTGTGAAATCTTTTTTGCCTCATGGGGAGGTGTAGTTTGGGTCAAGCATGAAATGGTGGGAATATCTACTGGAAACTCCAGAAATGTTTCTAAATAAGATCAGAACCAGCAATTGGTGAAGACACGGGGCAGACAGACTTGGCTGTGTTTTTCTGCTGTAGGGGAAGTCCATGAAGCCACTTCATTAATGTATAAACGTGAAGCTATTTTTGGGGGGACTGAAAACATGGAGCAGTGTAATTTTGTTGTCTACAAGACAGATCTTCAGGTTAATCTCTGGGAGCTATACTTCTCCCTGCTGCCTCCATCCCTCTTTCTCCTCAAAGAAGGAAAAGAAATCCAAACCAGGTTTGCAGTTTTCATCCTGACCCCGGCTCCTCCTCCTGTCTTAAGGTTATTATTTGTCCAGATCAGAATTCCAACCCTGAAAGGCCAAAACCACAGTCTGGACCGATATTCAAAACCATTTAACCCGGCTAGGAATGGCACCCGAGTGATTAAATGGTATTTAGCCAGCTATACGTCAATATTCAGCGGGAGATAGCCGGCTAGTTCTGCTTAGTAGATAACTGGTTATATCGCAAAATATAACTAGCTATCTGCCGATTTTCTGCACATCGCAGGCTAACTTTACAGCCGAGTCTGGCCGCGTCAATAGCAGGTCTAATCTTTCACCACTATGAACTTAGCCAGCCAGCTCCGAATATCGACTTGACTGGCCTGTGCTCTTAGCGGCCAAAGATAAAATGGATATTCAATGCAAGTCACCAGAAATGGCCCACATTGAAAATCCAGGCTCAGCACCGACCATAGGAGGCAGGCCCAGCTACCTCCCATGGTCTGAATATCGGGCCCAGTAACTGTTGAGAATGTAATTTGAGAAAAGTCCAAAAAAAAACTGATTTCTTTGAATAAATCCCCATGATGTAAATCTTGACCAAAACTAATACAATACTGCGTTCTGGCTTAAGATATCTCCCATTTATCAAGAGACGCTGGGTCCTTTCAGGGGCGTAGCCACAGGAGGGCCTGGACGGGCCTAGGCCCAGCCACTTTTGCTCCAGGCCCGCCCACCCTAACTAGCCCCAACACAACCAGTGGTGTAGCTCTCCCAAGTGAGGCTCCAATCTTTTTCCTGCCTCTTCTGCCCGCTCTCCACGTGGTCTGCTCACTTTTACTGCCCTGAAGCATCGTTCTCGCTCCAGCACTGGCGATTCCCATAGCCAGCCTTCTGCCAGCACGTGTCGTCGGGGCCTCTTCTCAGGTGTGTCCCATCTACTCTGTAAGTTCCTGTTTTCTGCAAAGGTGGAACGAGCGCCTGAGGAGAGGCCCCGACAGCGCATGCTGGCAGAAGGCTGACTATGGGAATCGCCAGTGCTGGAGGGAGAATGGTGCTTCAGGGCAGTAAAAATGACCAGAACTGACCGCATGCAGGGGGCTGTCGGCATCTGGAAGAACACTGCCAAATGCCCTGGGTTTGAAACAGTTCAGTGCGGGGGGGGGGGGGGGGGAAGGAAGGTAGCGGGTGGAGAGAAATGCGAGGCCCGTGCCACCCCAGTCCACCTCCAGGCCCATCTAAAAATTGAACTCTGGCTGCGCTACTGGGTCCTTTTACAAAGGTATGGTAGGTTCTAAATGCATGCATGTGCCAAAACGAGACTACCGCCAGGGCTAGCGTGCCCCCCCCCCCCCCCCCCCAGCGTTAATTTCAGATTTGGCGTAATCCCAAACCGACAGGACAACTTTTAAAATTTCCTACTTCATGCGGCATTTCCGGCATTAATCGGCAGTTGGTGCACGCCAACCGGTCCCCATACGTTGTAGCACGTGAATCCTTACCGCTACATCAAGCCTTAAATAGATGAGCGCTGGTTTTCGGTTTTACCGCAGGCCCTTTTTCCCGGCCCATTGAAAAAAAAAACCTTTTTTCCCCAGACGAGGTAAAAACTGGCCCAGCGCAAGCCAAAAACACACACCCACACTACCGCTGGCCACTTTTTGCCGCGGCTTAGTAAAAGGACCCCGCTGTGTTTTGGCATTTGCTACAGGCTTGAAAATGCGTCCAAGTGTTAATTAGCTTCTATATTAATAAATACACAGAAACTACAAGACATCTGGCAAGTTAGCTTACTTTTGACAAGAATTAGAGTCGATGTGTTCTGGTTCTTCAAGACAGGATTTCCTCCAAGGTCTTTCCAGGATATTTTTATTTTTAATTTATTAGGGGAGGGGGGGTTATCTGCAAAAGGGCCCGTTTTATTCCTATGGGCCCTGCTGCAGATAACTCGAGCTAAGCTTTAGTAAAAGACCCCTTAGATTATTTATAGACAATCAAAGCGGTCCTGTGCGAATTAGTTAACGCTGCTGCATCACTGCGCACTAACTGGTTAGCACTGGATTACTGAGCAGTGGCATATCGAGGGCGGGGCGGTGGGGGCGGTCCGCTCCGGGTGCACGCTGCAGGAGGGGTGCAGAGAGCAGCCGCAAGTTGTCAGCTCTGCCGGTTCCCTGCTCCCTCTGCTGTTACTTCCTGTTCCGGGGCAGAGGGAGGTGCTCCCTCTGCTGTTACTTCCTGTTCCGGGGCAGAGGGAGCAGGGAACCGGCGGAGCCGACAGCCGCACGGCTGCCCCCAGCACCCCAGCAGGTAAGAAGAATGCACCCGGGGGGGGGTGGCTTGGAGGTGATGCGCCGGAGGGGGACGGTGATGTGCTGGGGAGGTGCTGCACGTGGGGGGGGGGCAGTCGTGCTGTGCCCCAGGGGAGGGGGGCACAGCAGCAATCTGCTCTGGGTGGCAGCCAACCAAGAAACACCACTGTTACTGAGTAACCCTTTGCTGCCCACAAAAGAGATGTCAGTAACTGCTCATGCAGTAATCAATAGCCACCCGCTTATGGCAACAGAAGTGCATGAATGGTCAAAGTTGTAGTTTGAAGAAAGGACACTTCCAAAAACACGATGGAATCAAATCAAAGAGTTTATTCCTAAAGAACAGCCAATTTTTTTTTTGAAGGAGTAGACTGTCTGACCGACTGCGCTTTTGAAATAGCATCACCAAAGGTCGTCCAACTTGTGCACATCCTACATCCAATCGACTCAGACTCCTGAGGCAGGGTTTGGTTACAGCTGAAACGCGGCACCGTGTCAAGTCTACAGGTTGTTCTTTAGGGATAAACTCTTGTGTTTGACTTCGTGTGTTTTCGGAAGTGTCGTTTCTTCGCACTACTGCTTCGACCGTTCTTGTTACAGTCGTAGTGTTCTCAGTTCCTCCATCCTGGCGGTTGATCCCCCACACTCGCAACACGAGTGCATGGCCTTTTGGTACAAGAAAGTGAAAAATCGGCCATTTTACGACCACGGTAAACATGACCTTAGTACCCCAGGAAAAACCCTTGCAAGGGCGCACAAAGTTTGCAATCATTTTGTAGAATGTGGCAGATCTAGACTAGAAAAGAGGCAGAACAATTCAGTCCCTGTAATTGCTTTTCTGCTGAGGTTTATGCCATGCACTGTTGGAAGGCTGCAGTGGAGTGCTTTTGAGGAGATAAGGGTGTATCTGTCTGCCTGCAATTCTTTTATCGCTAATATCTCGCGCTGTGAAATTTTACACTCTGTTGAGACTAATCGGGGCAATGCAACTGACCCTGGATGCTAAGGATAGATAGGGAATTTCATTACTGGTGATACAGGAAAGATACAGGCACTGGGCAAAATGTGCTACCGCTCAGACCTCATTTCCTTGCTGTCTATCAAGAGACAGCTGTGCAGTTTGTTTTAGACAGGAAAAAAGAAGGTGCCTGCCCATGTGTCCAGCTTTTATCCCAGGGCTTTTCCCAATCCCTGCATATGGGGAAACAGTTATTCTTGTTTTGATAGACTGGGCTGAGTGTAATTTTTAAGGACTCAACTCAAGCAAGATTTGATTCAGGACCAGCCTCTCCATTGAGGGACTGTGTGTTCTGTCCCCACTTATTTATGCAAATGTGACACCCCCCCCCCCCCACCCCGCACTGTGCATGACCCTAATTCCATCTGCATCTGCACCCCTGCTTTGATTTCATGGTTGGACACAAGCCGTCTCTGCACATCTTTTAACAAACACCATGTTTTTGCCTAAGGATTTAACCATTCTATTTCCATGGGGGGGGGACGGGGGACAGAAGTGCTTCCTTAATCTTTTATTGCAGATTGGCGGATGCGGTGGGCTCTTGTGTGCTCGTATTAAATTTATCCCTTCACCGCCTTCGCCATTCTATCTACCCTCTTTTTCTGCTCATCACAGCCTTGTTGATTTTTACCATGTTCTTAATAAATAAAATTCCCAAAGCCTTTGTGCTCTCTGTATGTCATCTTCACTTGGTTGTAAGCTCCATGGGAAGGGCACTGTGTTGTTGGGTCCCTTAGTGCACACTTATGTTGAATTTGGTCAATATTTAAAGAAATGCTTACAATATGTGCAGTGCTCACTTCTTCTGTGGAGCCCATTCCAGAGTCAATCATTTCGTTGTTAATATTATGGGACATTAATTCTCCAATATTAGAAGCCCTTCGAAAGGCCACTGTGGGGAGCCGTTGAAATTCAGGGTGATACCCCAACACATGCCAATATTAATCGATATTTTACTCGTTCCAAAAGTACAAAGACTAGGGGGACACTTGAGGAAGTTACATGGAAATACTTTAAAAACAAATAGAAGGAAATATTTTTTCACTCAACGAATAGTTAAGCTCTGGAACTTTTTGCCGGAGGATGTGGTAACGGCAGTTAGTGTATCTGGGTTTTAAAAGGTTTGGACAAATTCCTGGAGGTAAAGTCCACAATCTGCTATTGAGGCAGACATGGGAAGGAACTGCTTGCCCTGGGATTTGTAGTATGGAATGTTGATGATTCTGCATGGAATCTTGTCACTCTTTAGGATTCCAGAATCTTGCTATTCTTTGGGTTCTACATGGAATCTTGTCACTCTTTGGGATACCAGAATCTTGCTATTCTTTGGGTTCTACATGGAATCTTGTCACTCTTTGGGATTCCAGAATCTTGCTATTATTTGGGTTTCTGCCAGGTTCTTGTGACCTGGCTTGGCCACTGTTTGGAAAACAGGATACTGGGCTAGATGGACCACTGGTCTTACCCAGTATGGCTACTCTTCTGCTCTTATGTTCTTAACAACAAAATGACTGCTCCCCATAAGGACAGGTCCAGAGCTGCTGAAAATGTTTCACGTTAAAGGTAGGCGCTCTGGTCTGTGAATTGCTCGGAATGCTCATTTTAATACTAATGAGCTCATTGCATTGCATTTCCAAAGGATAGTTGGTAGCTGCTAGGGGGAACGGTAAAAGGGACACAAAACCTTTTGGTCTATTATATTCTCAATAATGTTTGAATAAAAGCAAACGTTCCAGGTCCTCAGATTTTGTCTTGAAATGAATTGTCTAAAAACAAGGAGCTCCTGGTTTGGTTTGGGGAAACACAGTCGTCCACGGCTTTGAAACAGCTTCTCCATCCTGTTATCCCCAGGATACACAGTGAGCAGCAGTACTTTTGCTTCAGGCTTAAGACCTGCTCAGCAGAGGATCCTCTCAGGACCTACTTAAGGTTTCTCACTTGCTTTTATGTTGGGTCAGTAAGTAGGGCAGCCCTCCTGCCTGTGATCTAGAGACTGACTCTGAATCCTGAATTGCGCTGAACTTTCTCTCTTTAATCCTTCTAACCAGGAATATTGACATGCTACATCTGACCCCTATTGCCATCGGGGTGAATTTTCAGTGAGTCACTCAGAGGCAAGATAACAACCAGTTACATTAGAGCTAGCTGCATTTTAAAATAATTTGCAAACACAGCCCACTTGGCGAGGCTACAGTTGAAAATTTATCCAGCTAAAGTTATGGCTAACTAGCTAACACTGAAAATTCAAGAAAGCCATGTAAATTTCCCCCTGTCCTAGTTTTTAAAGTGGCTAAAAACAGAGGGGTAATATTCAGACAAGGCAGTCAGCTGCGGTAGCTATTTGATTTATTTATTTATTTTGTTTGTTACAATTTTATCCCACCTATTTGCAGGCTCGGTGTGGCTTACATAGTACCGTAAAGGCGTTCGCCAATTCCGCTATGAACAAATACAGTAATGTTGTGGTAGAATAAGGTTCGTGTGTACAGACACATTAGGGAATCGTAGAGAGGAAGAGTTATTATATGTCCATTACGAGCTTTGGTTTCGTTGTGTTGCAGGGTACAGGCAATTAAGTTGGCTCGGTAGGGTATGCCTTTTTGAACAGGTTAACTTTTACACCCGGATATGAGCACATAGGATCTCCGAGGGAGAGGAAAGGATTGTAGAGCTTAAGTAAGTGGTATAGAGATCTGGGCAGAACAGGTCAACTGTACGGTCTTTCCCTCTCTTCTGTCATTTTCTCCGTTGCATATGGTTGTAGAGAGATCCCTGGTAAGTGGCTCCTGGACCAGGATGGTCAGTGTAATGAGCAGCAGATAAGGTATGTTGCGGAGAATCTCATGTGCCAGGTCCCAGGCCTGGTTCTGAAAGAGAAGGAGCAAGAGGAAAGTGCAGAGTCAAAAGAAGAATTCATTCTGATCCCTTCTACAATTGACATCAAGAATACAAATGAATCGCAGGGACCTCAGTGGTCTTTTATTCAAAAAAAGGACTTTTTGTCATTGCTTTCCAATGGCAAAGCCTTTATTGAATAGGACCCAATGGCTGGACCTCTGGTTAACAGTGATATATAAATACATACGTTCATTTTACATAAGTACATAAGCACCGCCATACCGGGAAAAGACCAAGGGTCCATGAAGCCCAGCATCCTGTCTCCGACAGTGGCCAATCCAGGCTTCAAGAACCCGGCAACCTCCCCCCCCCCCCCCAAAAAAAAACGTAATTCTTAATAATGTTCAATGGACTTTCCCCTCAGGAATCTGTCCAAACCCCCTTTAAATTCCGTAAGGCCAGCTGCAGTCACTACATTTTCCAGCAACGAGTTCCAGAGTCCAACTACACGCTGAGTAAAGAAAAACTTTCTCCTGTTTGTTTTAAATCTACCATATTCTAGCTTCATCTTGTGTCCCCTGTTTTTCTTGTTGTTTGAAAGTGTAAACAAACGCTTCACGCCTGTCCGCTCTACTCCGCTCATTATCTTGTAGACTTCTATCATATCACCCCTCAGCCGCCTTTTCTCCAAGCTGAAGAGCCCTAACCTTCTCAGCCTTTCCTCATAGGGAAGTTGTTCCATCCCCTTTATCATTTTCGTCGCCCTTCGCTGCACCTTCTCCAATTCCTTTATATCTTTTATATATATTTTCCAGCATTAAAAGAGCTTCAATGCATCTATTTTAGTGTCTCCACTTTTTCCTTCCTTCCATATAACCTCTTTACTGATGCTAAATAAATAGTCTTTCCGTGGCAAGGCCGATTCCCAACACCTTTTCCTGCATAAGATACCTGTGGTTTACTCATTTCTGTTACCATTATTAAAGCACCTAGTCCCACATCTTCAGACTGAGTCCTGCCAGCTCTCATTACCTGCCGAGTGGCAGGTGGTGGAAACGTCCTGTGGCATTTGTCTTTGCAATGATAATGAGAACGCACTGGGTCTCCTGAAACCTCGCCTTTGCTCTTAACAGTATGTGGAAGCCGCAAGGATGGCTTCCTAAAAGGTGCTGATTAATGCAGCCAAGAAGACTTAGGCTAGGAACCTTTGACTTTACACATTTCAAGGTTGTTGTCTCCATTTCAGGCAAGAAGAGCTGAAATTTGTTCCAAAGAAAATGTCCCTGGATCCTCCTGGAGTAAATGGAATGAAATCAAAGGACAGGCCGAGATGTAGGAAGATCCATGCTGGAGCAGGTAAAGGCAGCCAGAGGAGAGGGTGAGTTACTTTCCTTATCTGGGTGTTCCAAGGATTTTATTGTCTAAGGACCCTGTTTACTGAGCAGCGATCACACGTATGTACACATACATATCTGCCAGTATTCTGAACATTTATGCACATAACCAGCGTGTAACTGTTATAAGAGGGGGGGCTAGTTTAAAAAGGCAGGTAGGTGCCAGGGTTGCCAACTCTGCGGTTTTCCTCTCAGATCTGGGAAAATGTTTTGGTGGCTGCAGACACTTTCCAGGAGTCAAGGATTGTGACTTTTTATGCCGGTTTGGGTTTTTTGGGCAGTCGCTGCTGGTTCCTCCTTCCGGCTCTCTCTACTGTCACTCTATTGGTCAAATTTGGAGCCAGAATGAGGCTTGGTTCCAAAACTGACCAATAGGAGGGTGAGGTGCATGATGAAGTCATCAGCTGATGATGACTTGTCACTCGTTGCTCTGGGGGGAGTAGGAGCCGAGGATCAGCAGAACATTGGGAGGAGAGAGAGCACAACAGTTGGAGCAGAGCAGCCACATGGGGAAGAGGCAGAGCAAGTGCTTGCACAGATTGGACCCCTCATCCTCCTCCCCCGGGGGCAGATTGACCATACAGGCAACCAGGCAGTGCCTGAGAGCCCAGAGGTTCCTGGGGCCAGTGCCTCTCTCCGCCTCCCACACACTACAGCCCCCCCCCCCCCCCCAGCCTCAGTGGGTCCTCTCCAGGCCTACTTTGAAGGGGCCTGGTGGTCTAGTGGCCTCTTTGGGGGCACGAAAGAATCCCACATTTTCCTGCCCACTGCGCTGCTCTGTCCAGCACCGCTGCATGTTCAAAATGGCTGTTGAGACTGCCAAGATCGCTGCAGGAAGTCTTGGCAGCCATTAAGAAGATGTGGTGGTGCTGAGTAGAGCACCAGCAGCAGGCAGGAAAGAGTGGGGTTCTTTCTTGTCATCCCCCCCCCCACCCCGGAGAGGCCACTAGACCACTAGGACTCTTCAAGTTAGGCCAGGGAGCTGTAGTGTGCAAGGAGGTGCTGGAAACAAAGCTGGGTTTGGCAGGGGCCTGATGACCATTTCTGCCCACGGTCCCAGGTCATTGTTGGTCCGCCCCTAACCCCCCCCCCCCCCCCCCCCCCCGCTCCTGCTTGGCAGCTTTTGAGCTCCTACATGCCTACTTGACTGCTTTTTAGAATGACACATGCTTGTTCATGCCGAGATTATTTAAACACACATTCAAATTAGCCTATTTATGACCTATGGGGCTGATATTCAGATCATAGGAGGTGGCCGGGCTGCCTCCCTCAGTCGGCTCTGAGCCTGGATAGTCAGTTCCGGGCTGTTTCCAGTGACTGGCATTGAATATCCCGGTGTTTTTTGGCTGGTGGCCCCATGTGGGCGCCAAACTTAGCCAGCAATGGTCTGAATATCAGCACATAGCTGGTTATATCGAGCAATGTAACCGGCTATCTGCAAAGCGGCAATATTCAGGGGGAAATAACCAACTATATTTCCAGATAGCCAGTTAAGTGCCATTTCACCGGCCAGAACAGGGGGCATGCGATGAAGCTGCAGTGTGGTAAATTTAAAACGAATCGGAGGAAATTTTTCTTCACTCAACGCGTAGTTAAACTCTGGAATTCGCTGCCGGAAAAGGTGGTTAAGGCGGTTGACTTAGCGGACTTCAAAAAAGGGTTGGACGGCTTCCTGGAGGAAAAAGCCATAGAATGTTATTGAATGGTCAAGGGAATAATACAGTATTTCTAGGATGGGCGGGACAAATTGTTTGTTCTTTTGGCCGCTGTCGGTGACAGGGTGCTGGGCTCGATGGACCCTTGGTCTGTCCCAGCATGGCGATGCTTATGTACTTATGTAACACGGGTTTTCCTTCCCTCTCAGACTCTAGTTTTGAGGGTCACTGATGAGTCAGGCCCAGTGCTCTGAGGTGAACAAGGTTGGGCTGTTCGCAGGCAACTGTTGCTACAGGTACAGTAAAAGACTGCCAAAAATTGATACTTCTGCAATAAATTGAAATTACTTCATTCCTTCTTTTCATTAACAACAATCTGTGGGGTCAAATATTCAACGTGATTTTACCGGGCAGGCAAAGCTGAATATTGGTGATTTTGTTTTGGTACCTACTCCCAGCAGGGCACCCAGTACCCCTGATAATCAGTGCAGGGGATGGAACTAAACATTTGAGTCTAATTTAGCCAAGGTTTAAAGAAACACTAGGGTTGTTTAAAGCAACAGTGACCTCTGCTGGCTGAATACCTTTAAATCTGTGTGCACAGGATTGTTTCCATCCCCACCCCTTCCCCTTCCCCTTCCCTGAATTATTATTATTATTAGCATTTGTATAGCGCTACCAGACGCACGCAGCACTGAACACCTGATACAAAGAGACAGTCCCTGCTCAAAAGAGCTTACAAGCTAAATAATACAGACAGACAGTTACCGGTGAGGGAAGTAATGGGTGAGAAGGGAGGAAGGGACAAGGGGAGGGCAATTGTGACTAGGAGCTAAAAGCAGCAGTGAAAAGGTGGGTTTTCAGCATAGATTTGAAAACAGGTAGAGATGGAGCTAGACATATAGGTCCAGGAAGTCTATTCCAGGCATAATTTTCTCAAAAGTATGAATGTTCTCAAAAGTATAAATGCCCTGTGTTCCCATGTGCCACCTGAAAGCCACTTGCCAAGCAGCATTTAAGGCTGGCTGGCTGGCTAAGCCATTCCTGGGCACCCGCTGAGCGTTTTAATATGCAGGTGGTCCCTAGTGCAGACAACAGCACTTCCTGAAGCACTGTAGACTCTCCTAATCGAGCAACATTAAAAGGATTCCAGGGAACAGCCATTTGCAGGAGTGATTTCACAGCAACCTGCCTCACGGATTATTTAAGGCACCTTCTGTTTGCTGGTCTTTGGCTAACGTAGAAATTGCAATAATGCATGAAAGTCACTGCTGCTGTGGCATGTAATCTTTTTGTAAGGGAAATGGGACGTGATATACCGCCTTTCTGTGGTTTTTGCAACCTACATTCAAAGCGGTTTACATATATTCAGGTACTTATTTTGTACCAGGGGCAATGGAGGGTTAAGTGACTTGCCCAGAGTCATAAGGAGCTGCAGTGGGAAATCGAACTCAGTTCCCCAAGATCAAAGTCCACTGCACTAACCACTAGGCTGCTCCTCCACTAGCAACATTCCATGTAGAAGTCTGCCCTTGCCGATCACCGATGCGGCCGCGCAGGCTTCTGTTTCTGTGACTCTGACGGGCAGACTGGATGGACCGGGCAGGTCTTTTCCTGCCGTCATCTACTATGTTACTATTTCCTGCACGTACGTGCAGGATGTCAGACTCACAGAAACAGAAGCCTGCGCGGCCGCGTTGCTGATCCGCAAGGGCAGGCTTCTACATGGAATGTTGCTAGTGGGGTTCTCCACCAGCAAAGGTAGGCGACGGTGGGTTGGTGGCGGGAGGGGGGGTCAAGAGAATCGTCAGCAGGGGGGGTCCAGGGGCAAATCTACAGGGGCCCAGGCCCCCGTGGCCCCATACTGGCTAGGCCACTGCAGGTTACATCTTAGGAACTCCAGAGGAAGCTCTCACTGAGGGCTAGATGCACTAAACTTAACGAGCCAGTAACGTGGGTTTTAAACTGGTTCTAGCCAGTTTAGCGTGCAAGTAGTAAACCGGGACATGCACAGACGGGTTCCCCGAGCCATTTTCCTGTCACGGTAGCAGCTAACGAAAACGGAATGCAAATGTACTACGGCGAGCGTTAGCAGTAAATTTGAGAGACTATCGTACACCACTTGCCCTGGCTTAGGAGTGAGGTTCGTTCCTGTCATGGAGAAATTGCCCCCAGACGCAAATACCTTACAAACAAACTCACTCTGTCCGGTCAAAAAGTATCACAGCAACACCCGTGTTGTCTATGGGTATTAGTCTCATCTCATTTTGGTTTTAGTTTTGTTTTCTAAATGTATTTTGCTTCTCAGATGTTCTTCTCACTTGGTTACTTTATATACACAGAACAGTTTTTTACCAAACAAAGGGGGTTTTGTTTACTAAAGCTTAGCTTGAGTTATCATAGGAATAAAATGGGCCCTGCTGCAGATAACTCGAGCTAAGCTTTAGTAAACAGGGGGGGGGGGGGGGGGGGGGGGGAATAAGAAAATGAAAAATAATTTGACTGAAATTTTGCATCATTTCAAATTTTGCTGCGCTTTCCTCGCCTTTAAACATGACAGCCCCTCTCTACCCACCACTCACATTTTCAGATGTTTACCTTTAGCTGTGTAATGCTAGACACCTGTGCTTTTGAAGATTAATCCTACCCATCTTCAAATCATTGCTCAAAGCCCACCTCTTCAATGTCGCCTTCAGCACCTAATCACTACATATCTTCTCAGGAAATCTCATCTACCCCAACTTGACATTTCGTCCTTTAGATTGTAAGCTCTTCTGAGCAGGGACCGTCCTTATTCGTTAATTTGTACAGCGCTGCGTAACCCTAGTAGCGCTCTAGAAATGTTAAGTAGTAGTAGTAGTACATCATGGCCGCACCTCATTCACGTCTGTATACTGCCTTTCTACACCTAAGTATCCTGTAACCATCTGAAAATTTATTTATTTATTTATTGCACTTGTATCCCACATTTTCCCGCCTATTTGCAGGCTCAATGTGGCTTACAGAGTCCTGTTATGGCATCGCCTTTACAGGGTAGAAGATACAGTAGGTATTGGCTCCCGATCAGGTACCGCATACAGTTCAAGCTTCTCCTACTAACCTACAAATGCACTCGATCGGCAGCCCCTCCTTACCTCTCTACCCTCATCTCCCCTTACGTTCCTACCCTTAACCTCCGCTCACAGGACAAATCCCTCCTCTCAGTACCCTTCTCCACCACCGCCAACTCCAGGCTCCGCCCTTTCTGCCTCGCCTCACCCCATGCTTGGAATAAACTCCCTGAGCCCATACGCCAGGCCCCCTCCCTGCCCATCTTCAAATCCTTGCTCAAAGCCCACCTCTTCAATGTCGCCTTCAGCACCTAACCGTTATACCTCCATTCATGAAATCTAGACTGCCCAATTTGATTGACCGCACTTTTGTCCTTTAGATTGTAAGCTCCTTTGTGCAGGGACTGTCCTTCTTTGTTAAATTGTACAGCGCTGCGTAACCCTAGTAGCGCTCTAGAAATGTTAAGTAGTAGTAGTAGTAGTAGTATTACATATAGCAGTGATTTAACCAGAGCTGAGATTGTGATGTCATAATGCCTCATTCCACCAATGCCTAAGAGCCAACCTCATCAGTGATGTCACAATGGCTCGACTGTCCTATACTTGGCCCACTTCCCCCCTTAGTGTGGTGAAGTTTGTCTCTGGTATCCAGAGCTGAGATTGTGATGTCATAATGCCTCATTCCACCAATGCCTAAGAGCCAACCTCATCAGTGATGTCACAATGGCTCGACTGTCCTATACTTGGTCCACTTCCCCCCCCTTAGTGTGAAGAGTTTCAGTCTCTGGTATCCAGAGCTGAGATTGTGATGTCATAATGCCTCATTCCACCAATGCCTAAGAGCCAACCTCATCAGTGATGTCACAATGGCTTGATTGTCCTATATTTGTCTCACTCTTATCTATTAGATTGTAAGCTCTTTGAGCAGGGACCGTCCCTCTATGTTAAATTGTACAGCGCTGCGTAACCCTAGTAGCGCTCCAGAAATGTTAAGTAGTAGTAGTAGGTGTAACAAAGAGTCAAGGATGACAAAAAGAGCTAAGCAGGGATGCACAACTCCAGTTCTGGAACGCCACAAATAGTCTGGTTTTCCAAAGTACCAGAACCAAAGCAGCTTTCCTCTCTCATTCAAAGTATCCTTTACAGAAGTGCAGGACATGCAACATGCATTCTACATGTTTTCAACGCATGAATGCTGTACTTGTGAAGCTCTGTAGGAGCTGCCTACCTGGCCTGGCATTTTAAGGGAATTCCTGTTTGTTTCTATCCTTGGAGTCAGGGTGTCTGACAGTTTTTGGTTCATTTCAATCAATTCCAGAACAGAAAATGCTGGCCGTCTTCTAGGGTCAATAGCGGCTTTATATCAATGTAAAAAGCTCAACTTTGCACCATAGTAACATAGTAGATGAAGGCAGAAAAAGACCTGCACGGTCCATTCAGTCTGACCAAGAAATGTGCCACCTGTAAGTGTTTGCGGCTTTCCTTTCAAGGGTGTAAAGATTTTATTTTTGCATATTGTAGCTGGGGGGGAAAATACGTTTCTGGTGTATTTCTAGACTCTGCAGTTTTTTGTTTGCCAGAGCAGGAGTAGGGGAAGAGAGAGAGAGAGAGAGAGAGAGAGAGAGAGAGAGAGAGAGAGTTTTGCTGGGGAAGATGGGGGAACACTGCCATCTAGTGGGAAAGGAAAGTATTACCCATGTACTTGGGTAGCTGAGCTTTTTTATTGTCACAAATGCAGGAAAGGGAATGGGACTTATATACCACTTTTCTGTGGTTTTACCAACTACATTCAAAGCAGTTTACATATTATATACAGGTACTTATTTGTACCTGGGACAATGGAGGGTTAAGTGACTTGCCCAGAGTCACAAGGATCTGCAGTGGGAATTGAACCCAGTTCCAACTTCCCCAGGATCAGAGACTGCTGCACTAACCACTAGGCTACTCCTCCGCTCTGATCCAGTGTATCTGTATATCATAACCTTCTCCTAGTGGCTCCTGAATGACCTTGGGCATTGCTACGTTGGAACAGCAATAGCGCCCTCCCTCTGCTTCTCCCTCTCCTTTCCTCTGCCCCCTCCCTACTATTACTTTTCCTCTATCCTATCTGATTTTGTAGTTCCTTTTCTTTTCCCTTCATTTAGATTATACCAATTTGTAAACCACCTAGATAGGATTCTCTTAGGCAGTATCGAATATCAATAAACTTAAAACTTGATTGCAGACTATCAAGCTGTCTAATTGACTGGTTGGTTGTAATTTCGATACAGTATCTGTATACACTGGATTCCCTGCAAGGGCCACGTCACTATGCATCAGTGAGAATACAGCACTCTGTTATTGATTTGGATTTCTCTTAAGCCTCTTCAAGGTGAGTTACATTCAGGTAAAGTAGGTATTCCCTTGTCTCCAGGGACCTCACTATTTTAAATCTAGATTTAATAATGTGCTTTATCATTTTATCATATATTATCAATTTGTACCTAATGCGTGGAGGTGAAGTGACTTGTCCACAGTCCCAGGGAGTAGAACTTTGGCTTTTCAAGTTCCCAGTCTGTTACCCTAACTTCTAGACCACTCCTCCACTTAGAATCAGAGACACTACCCATAGTATGTTTTAGCTTATTTTATTCTTATTTTATTTTATTTATTTATTTATTTGTTGTATTTGTATCCCACATTTTCCCACCTATTTGCAGGCTCAATGTGGTTTACATTGTTCCGTCATGGCGATCGCCATTTCCAGAGTGAGAGATACAAGTGGTATTACATTAAAGTTCATGATTGACAGAGTAGATTAAGCAGTCAAGTATAAAGAGTTCATATTCGGAATGAGAGATAAAGTGGTATTGTGTTAAAGTTCATTTGTGGTAGAGTAGACCTTGGTAGTCGAATATAGAGAGTTAGGTTTTATCAAGTTCTGGCTTGAGTTTCATTGTCTGGCATTTAGGATGGATCATTGTGGTATGCCTTATTGAACAGGTTGGTCTTCAGTGATCTCCGAAAGTTAGTTAGGTCGTGCATTTTTTTCACGGCGAATGGTAATGCATTCCATAGCTGCGTGCTTATGTAGGAGAAGCTGGATGCATATGTTAATTTATATATAATTTTATATAAATATTATCATTGGTGTTCCAACCATAGATTTGGCCTGGATAATGCTAGAACTTGCCATGAAATTTCCAATGTCTTTTTTTCCCTAAGGAGCTTTCGGAGCACAGAGAGGTGAAGAGATCGAATATAAGCAGATGGCAAATGTTCTTTTAAAATTTCAGTGTACCTTAGATGATGTCTGGTAGAATAAAATTCTTCTCTCTGTACAGTGACCAAGACTCCTATTATCTTGACCAGTTTTCTGGGGGGGGGGGGGGGGGGGGTTAAATGTTAAATGTGCCACTAATATGACTTTGGGAAAAGTTTACTAGAAATTCACTGTTCCAGGGTGATTTCAAGAAAGTTTTGAGAAAAGCCCAAATGTTGTGTTCTCGGTAGGCTGACAGAGCGTGGGGAGCTTCTGGCTGTGCCCAAGTGATTGAGGAGAGGATGCAGACTCCTAGCATGAGCTTATTAAAATTCTAAAAAAATATATCATTTTACATTATATCACCAGATTTCTATAAACTATGACTTGCTGACCCATTGGTTCATATCGTTGCTAACTGCAGGATAGGGGAGGCTCCATGATGGGATGCTGACCACATAGAAAGAGATGGAGTCCGGATCATTTAACAAGCACATAAATTTGTTCTTGGCGATGCTGATGTATTCAGCCACACACACATTACTAAATGTCATTTCTTCTTTATTTTGCTTGGCAGTGTTCTTCTGAACTCTAGGGCTTTCAGTTTAATCAAAAGTGGCCTTCTTTAGGCCAACGCACCATAAGCCTTGTTCAGTTGGGACTTTCCCCCTGTATTTTAGATCCCCTCGAAGCTTCACCTAGTCCAGTTATGTCAACAATAGTCCTTGTCTGGGGGCAACACAGCAGGTCCTTTCAGAACCCTGCAATCCTGAGTCCTAGAACCAGCCGCCAGGTGTCACTGTTGCACAATGAGTACAATGCCCTCTTCTCCTAGGGCTTTGAACACCCTCTACACCTCACCCCTCTCAGGGTCATTTTTATAAGGTTTATAGATTTGGGGGCAGCACTAAACTTACAAGATCTGAGCAGGCCCTGCCTCTGGATCTCTAACCTCAGCTGACCCAAGGCGTTAGGACCTGAAGAGAGATCTCTACTCTAGCCCAGCATTCTAGTACTGCCATTAAGTCACTGCGTTGGCCCCCAGATATTTTTGGTGGAGGAGACAGGAAGAGGTGTTTTAACTTGAGAATTAGACCTTGGCTACTGCATCCGTTTCAAAGCTGAATTAAGCATACAGGTCAGCAAAGACCTAGTCAACAGAACCAGATAAACAGGAGCTACATTACAGGATGAGGCTTGCTCATGAATTTCGGTGACAAGTAGCTGCCCTTTGCTGGAAGCGGCATCGGCTTTCTGCTAAAATGGTCTTTCCTTCCTTTACATGAGCATTGATCATAGGTTCACGTGAAAAGGGAGAAAAGTGACGTCTGAGTTGGAGACTAATTGCATATCTCATTGTCAATATTTTGCTTAACAGCATAACTGTGAAGAGCAGGGATGATAGATGTGGATTTGTCAAAATGATATCAGGAGATAGCAAATTAAGAAAAAGTGTGGGTACTCATCGAATCATCCAAGATTGTGTAACAGACAGTGACAGAGTTGACTGGCCAGCAAGGGAGCTGTACTGGCAGCTCATGACCAAAGGGAAGAGATTCAGATTGCTGTAATCTGGTTTTTCCTTATTTCAAAGGATTTTCCTTCCCCAAAATAATGGGAGGGGCAGGGCCTGATGGACCTTTGGTCTGTCCCAGTGTGGCAAAACTCATGCACTTATGTAACTGAGCCCTTAATTTTGAGGATTGCCCTCCAGGAGGAAGCTACATTTCCTCAATAAACATATGCCCAAGTTATTCTAAAGTCCGTTACATGTGAACTGAGTCCCCCACTACCATCACCTCCTCTTAGTCCTGTGACTGTCTTCAAAACCTTTGGAAAATACTATATTCATTTCAAACATTCTTTCGTCAAAAGACTATATTTACCAATCAATGACATGCTAACCTTGATCCTTGATTTTTAACAGGGGTGATGAAATGGGTATAATTTCAGATTATTGTGAATCACGACTGCAAACACATCATTAAAACATTGTTACAGCTGGTAAAAATATTGCATTCCTGTAAAGTTCGCAAGCACATGAAGCTGATTCCATCAGAGTTGGCAAGTAGAAGCTAGGGAATGCCTGCTTTCAATTAGGATACTTCTGGGATTTCGGGTCCAGGGCGCCTAAGGAGACACTTGTATCAACAAGGGTCCATTACAGTGCAATGCACCGAAATCTACATGCCAGACATCTCCTAGGGAACTTCTCCAAACTCAGCCTGACTAATGCTTCCAGAAGGTGACTCGGTGAACACAGTCACCAGTCAGTAGCTTTCATCTCTACTGATGCATTTCAACTCATTCCCTCCTCTAGTTAACTGGCCAGATTGCCCAACCTTAGTAGGAGGTTATGACATTTCCTGCTGAGACTCTGCTGAGTATCAGTGTGATTTTTTTTTTAGCAATAAAGCATCTAGCAGGTGGGAGAAAACCCTGAGTCTTCCTGCTCGCCGTGTGGCTGTGTATCAGAGCAGATAATCCAGAAAGAACAGCCACAAAGACAAGCCATCTAACTCATATTTTGACTCTCTGTCTGGTTTTGTAAAATCTCAGCTGTTAGACACTGTAATAATTACGATTCATGTTTTTTATGAGTTTTTACACGTTTTATTTAAGAAAACAGATCAAGCACACTACTACTACTACCTATCATTTCTAAAGCGCTACTAGACGTACACAGCACTGTACACTTGAACATGAAGAGACAGTCTCTGCTCGACAGAGCTTACAATCTAATTAGGACAGACAAACAGGACAAATAAGGGATAAGGACAAAGAGTAGCAAGATTCCGGAATCCCAAAGACTAGCAAGATTCTGGAATCCCAAAGAGTAGCAAGATTCCGTATGGAATCCCAAAGTGTAGCAAGATTCCGGAATCCCAAAGACTACTACTACTACTACTACTTATCATTTCTATAGCGCTGCTAGACATATGCAGCGCTGTACACTTGAACATGAAGAGACAGTCCCTGCTCCACAGAGCTTACAATCTAATTAGGACAGACAAACAGGACAAACAAGAGATAAGGGAATATTAAAGTGAGGATGATAAAATAAGGGTTCTGAACAAGTGAATAAGGGTTAGGAGTTAAAAGCAGCATCAAAAAGGTGGGCTTTTAGCTTAGATTTGAAGACGGCCAGAGATGGAGCTTGACGTACCGGCTCAGGAAGTCTATTCCAGGCATATGGTGCAGCAAGATAAAAGGAACGGTGTCTGGAGTTAGCAGTGGAGGAGAAGGGTGCAGATAAAAATCTCAGCTGTTAGACACTGTAATAATTACGATTCATGTTTTTTATGAGTTTTTACACGTTTTATTTAAGAAAACGGATCAAGCACACTACTACTACTACTTATCATTTCTAAAGCGCTACTAGACGTACACAGCACTGTACACTTGAACATGAAGAGACAGTCCCTGCTCGGTAGAGCTTACAATCTAATTAGGACACACAAACAGGACAAATAAGGGACAAGGACAAAGAGTAGCAAGATTCTGTACGGAATCCCAAAGAGTAGCAAGATTTCGGAATCTCAAAGACTACTATTACTACTACTTATCATTTCTAAAGCGCTACTAGACGTACACAGCGCTGTACACTTGAACATGAAGAGACAGTCCCTGCTCGACAGAGCTTACAATCTAATTAGGACAGACAAACAGGACAAATAAGGGATAAGGACAAAGAGTAGCAAGATTCTAGAATCCCAAAGAGTAGCAAGATTTCGGAATCTCAAAGACTACTATTACTACTACTTATCATTTCTATAGCACTACTAGACGTACGCAGCACTGTACACATGAACATGAAGAGACAGTCCCTGCTCGACAGAGCTTACAATCTAATTAGGACAGACAAACAGGACAAACAAGAGATAAGGGAATATTAAAGTGAGGATGATAAAATAAGGGTTCTGAACAAGTGAATAAGGGTTAGCAGTTAAAAGCAGCATCAAAAAGGTGGGCTTTTAGCTTAGATTTGAAGACGGCCAGAGATGGAGCTTGACGTACCGGCTCAGGAAGTCTATTCCAGGCATATGGTGCAGCAAGATAAAAGGAACGGTGTCTGGAGTTAGCAGTGGAGGAGAAGGGTGCAGATAAAAATCTCAGCTGTTAGACACTGTAATAATTACGTTTCATGGTTTTTTATGAGTTTTTACACATTTTATTTAAGAAAACAGATCAGGCAAGGTGTGTGTGGCATGCACGTTCAGCATTTACAGGATAATTCGAAAGAAATACCGTTCAAAAAAACATTCGAACATCCAGCATAACCCGAAGGCATCAGCAAACTGTTTCTTTGGACGATTTTATCTATACACATCCGTTCGAATATCACTGTGACTGACCCCTGACATAGGCGTTTGAGTACGCCGAAACATGGACCGTGTCGGGTTCTACTGTACAAGCATTGAGTTAAGCATCTTTTAAGCCCTAGTTCCTGTGTTGGAGTGTCCACTGTTCATCCTCCTCTTCCATTTGGTTGGATTTTTCACAGTTATTTATTTATTTATTAGGATTTTTTTACCGCCTTTTTGAAGAAATTCACTCAAGGCGGTGTACAGGTAGAATAGGTCAAACATGAGCAATAGGCAGCTACAGCGGTAAAAATATTCATAAATAATACAAAGTATGATGTGGAGGGGCATAATCGAACAGCGCCGGCCATCTATATGCAGTAACAAAAGAGAGGGTATTACAGCATACAAGTATACAACAAAGACAAAAAAAGCACCACTGGGCCTTCAAGAAAGAGATAATAGCCGTCCTTTATTGTGAAAAAGACTTTTTCACAATAAAGGACGGCTATTATCTCTTTCTTGAAGGCCCAGTGGTGCTTTTTTTTGTCTGTCTCGGCCATCTATATGGCCGGCGCCGTAAAGCAACGCCCGAACCGTATTATCGAAAAAAGATAGCCGGCTATCTTTCATTTCAATAATACGGTCAGAACCGGCCAAATCTCAGCATTTGGGCCGGCTTTAGAGATGGCCGGCATTGATTTCCGGCGATAATGGAAACCGAGGCCAGCCATCTCAAACCCGGCCAAATCCAAGGCATTTGGTCGTGGGAGGAGCCAGCATTTTTAGTGCACTGGTCCCCCTCAAATGCCAGGACACCAACCGGGCACCCTAGGGGGCACTGCAGTGGACTTCAAAAATTGCTCCCAGGTGCATACCTCCCTTACCTTGTGTTCTGAGCCCCCCAAATCCCCCCCAAAACCCACTCCCCACAAATCTACACCACTACCATAGCCCTAAGGGGTGAAGGGGGGCACCTACAAGTGGGTTCAGTGGGTTTTGGAGGGCTCAACATTTACCACCACAAGTGTAACAGGTAGGGGGGGATGGGCCTGGGACCACCTGCCTGAAGTGCACAGCACCCACTAAATACTGCTCCAGGGACCTGCATACTGCTGTCAGGGAGCTGGGTATGACATTTGAGGCTGGCATAGAGGCTGGCAAAAAAAAAGGTTATTTTTTGGGGTGGGAGGGGGGTTGGTGACCACTGGGGGAGTAAGGGGAGGTGATCCCCGATTCCCTTCAGTGGTCATCTGGTCAGTTGGGGCACTTTTTTGAGACTTTGTCCTAAAAATAAATAGACCAAGTGAAGTCTGCGAAATGCTCGTCAGGGCCGGCTTTCTTTTTCCCATTATCGGGCGAAGCCGGCCATCTTGTAACCATGCCCCGTCCCGCCTTCGCTACCCTACCGAAACGTCCCCTTGAAGTTTTGCTGGCTCCGCGACGGAAAGTAGTTGCCGCCGGCCAAAATCGGCTTTCGATTATACCGATTTGGCCGGGTTCAGGAGATCGCCGGCCATCTCCCGACTTGTGTCGAAGATGGCCGGCGATCTCCTTCGAAAATAAGCAGGATAGTATACTACTTACAATGTCAACACAATACGTAATAGAACATTATATTTGATAGTGAAGGGTAATGCAAAGATGGAACATATAGATAGGTAAGAGAGTAAGAGGAGTTAGAAAGTAAGGCGACTAATTTAAAGAAAGTTGCACATGACATCTCTGGGCACAGAGAGTAGCAGAACCTCCAGCTAGTATCCAGGAAATACCAGTTTCCCCATTTCCACCTTCCATCATTGTCCTACCTCCAGATCTCTTTATTACCCCATGCACTAAGCCCATATTTAAGGCGACAGTATTTTAAGGATTTTGGAGGGATTTTGTCATTTTTTTATTTTTGTTTTGTTTTTTTGCAAGTCCCGTACCAATTTTTCCATTAGTATGTGGGACCTGCAAGTAAATAAATGCGGGAGCGGAAATCTGTGTCATCCAGTCAGCATGCACTAATCAGAACACGCTAAGGGTCCGATTCTATATTCGACGGCGCCTAAAATTAACGTGAGTTAGGCAATTACGCCTAAGCATACTCTAAATGCCACACGTAAATCTACACGCGGTATTTAGAATGCACTTAGGTGTTAGTTCATGAAACCAAATCTACGCACGTCCATTTACAGCAGTAAAAAGCTGGTGTGAATCTCTGGACGTAAATTTATACGCACTGATCCATATTTTATAACAATGAGCATAGATTTTGGAACCAGGGGGCATAGGTAGGCGGGGGCATGGGCCCCCGCAGATTTACTCCTGGTCCCCTCTACTTTCGAACCCCCCCCCCTGCTGACCCTCCCCCGCCACTTTCAACCCGCTGCCGCCGCAAGGTGCCTTTGCTGGCGGGGGTTCCCAACGAATGTGCAGGACGTCAGGACTCAAAGCACAGATCAGCGAACATGCCGGAGACTGGCGCTGAAGAAGACTAAAGCTGCCGGGGGTTCGGGACTCCCTCCAGCAAAGGTACCTTGCGGGGGTGGGGTCGGTGGCTGGGGGAGGTGGGCTAAAATGTGTCCCCCCCACCTTGGGCTCTGGACCCCCCCTCCCGCCGAGGTCTGGCTACGCGTCTGTTTGGAATGCCCACAGATTTCCCATTTCTTTTTGCCTGTGCACATTACAATTTAGGCGCAGTATATTACAGAATACGCTTAGCAATGTACGCGTGTAAATTCTAATTTGTGCCAATTAGTGCTTGTTAAGAGCTGTTAACAATGCTTAACAGCCTGTTAAAACAATTAATCTACATGTGTAGTTATAGAATATGCCTAGATCAATATGCAGAACCGCGCAGAACTCGAGGCGCACTATGTAGAATCCTAGAGTAACTGGATAATGCTGGGATGCCATTCCCCACCCAAAAAAAAGAAAGAACATGTGACTAGTGTGAACAACCAGATAAATTACCACCAAAAGCTTTAAAGTGTTTTGCAATAACCCTTTTTTGGCGTGCTCACCATGCATTAGGGCTTAACGTCCTTTACTAAAGGGTCCCTTAATTAATTTGCATTTATCTCACACTTTTCCAGGCTTAGATCAAGGCCCTTCTCTAATGGTCTCCTCCTCCATTAAAGGTTTTCTCCAATTTTTATGCCTCTTGAGAGAAACTTTTTCATAAGAGTATGTGTTGGGAATGGGGGAGGGGCTTCAGAGACAGTTTTTGACATTTTTGGATTTTCAGTCTGTATTTTATTTGAGCGATTTACAAATGTGTCAGATCCTTTTTACGGTGTAGTGTTCCCTCTCGGGGAAAAATGGTGCCCACTTTTTATACTAGTTTATCATGATTTTCCTCGCTTTTCAACCGTCTGTGCTGAATTCAGATTAAAGAAGACCAGAGATGGGGGACAGGAAAAGTTCTGATGACCATCAGCTCAGTAGCACCTTCTCCCCGATTCACTTTGATTCATAATGATGGGAACAGCTAAGCAGGAGAAAACTCTCAAATCATCTTTAAACATTAATATCGCCTTGTGCATGAAATACAAACCAAGCGGGGGGGGGGGGGGGGGTATTAATGACTTGTTTAAATGTTGGTTGTACTTCCTGCCACTGCCTCTTTAATACAAGGCCGTAAAGAACAGGCCCAGAGCCAGATGGAAGCGGGGAAGGAGTTTTGATGGTTGTAACACGTAACAATGTAAAAGGACATTAGCTGGAAGGGAGATTGCTTCTCCTCCATACAATGTCATTGAATGCCAAACAGGTAATTAAATCCTTCTCCGCCCTTGCTTGCCCTTCTGACATTCTCTGGGTTATTATGTCCCTGACAAAGGTTTGATCTAGCATGTCTTCAGCTGAGCAGCTCCAGAGAATACCACCATTAATAACATCTTCCCTTCCCAACCCACCCACTGTAGCCTGAAGCCATTCTGGGTCCTGCGAACAGCTGCTTCTTTGAAGAAATCCTTCTCTCCTTGTTTCTCACCCCCCACCCCCCACCCTCCCCTACCTTCCCCATGAGACTGTCTTTGAAATGTTTTTATGTTTCACAGATATATTCTGATGTATGTCATCATTTGCTCATTTCTGAATTTCTGATCTGAAGAAGGGTGGCCTTCGAAAGCTCACAAAAAAAAAAAAATCTATTAACTTAGTCTAACAAAAATGAGTATCCTGCTAGTTAGTGCAGCGAACTTTGATCCTGGGGAGCTGGGTTTACTTCCCACTGCAGCTCCTTGTGACTCTGACAAAGTCACTTAACCCCTACATTGTCCCAGGTACAAATAAGCCACTTTGAATGTAGTTGCAAAAACCACAGAAAGGCGGTATATCAAGTCCCATTTCCCTTTGCCTTGTTTTATTTCTATTTATTACATTTGAAGAAAGAAAATGCCACTGCTTACCGCTAAGTGAATGGGTGGCGGTAAGGTCTCGGGCTCAAAATGGACGCGCACCAATTTTCATTTTGCCACACGTCCATTTTCGGTCCAAAAAAAAGAAGGCCCTTTTTTTACAGGCGCGCTGAAAAATGGATCTGCATGCGTCCAAAATACGCACCTAGAGAATGACACGAGGACGGGGAACCACAGTAACCGCAGGGATGGGGACGGGGACAGAGCTGGTGGGGGCGAGGCGGGGACAGGACCCGCGGGGACGGGGTGGGGACGGGGACAGGAGACAAACTTTGCCCCCGTGTCATTTTCTACTTTGAAGCCTGTTAATGAACTGGACTGTTATTTATGTGTAAGTGATGCCTACAAAGATATTTTGATTTTTTTGGAAAAACAAGCAAACATACTGGCCACAACTAGCAAAATTTGCATGGTGGGATCCTGTACATCCTGCTTACCAGCACATCTTATTATTAGCATTTGTATAGCGCTACCAGACGCACGCAGCGCTGAACATCTGATACAAAGAGACAGTCCCTGCTCAAAAGAGCTTACAATCTAAGTAATACAGACAGACAAGACAGTTACGGGTGAGGGAAGTAATAGGTGAGAAGGAAGGAAGGGACAAGGAAGACAACTTCTATTCCAGGAAGGACTGTGGAAGACAGGAGAGCTAGATTGAATCCTGAGATAGTTGATGATTTCTTATTTATCCACAGATTTAAAAAAACATAACAGTGCTTTATAGGGCATATTTTTCCCCTCTAGGGCATATGGAACGGGTTGTATTTTATACCCCTGGACATTTTAACATTGTGAATTAGGATTCTTTGGTGTAGTAGAAATCACCTATTGTTGAGGTTGGAAGGGTAGAGGGTGGTGGTGGGAAGGAGGGTTATTATAGCTGCTCATTGTTATTATTGTTCTCTATTTGTAATTTATACACAACAGTTGCACAGCATATTGTTCCTTTTTATATTTTAATAAAAAGATTTAAATATAAAATCATAAGTGTTCAAGGCTTCTGCAGATGAGGACAGAGCCCACGGGGATGGGACAGGGCGGGGATGGGGACAGAACCTGCGGGGACAGGGTGGGGATGGAGACAGGGCCTGCGGGGACAGGACGGGGATGGAGACAGAACCTGCGGGGATGGGGTGGGGACGGAGACAGAACCTGCGGGGATGGGGTGGGGACGGAGACAGAACCTGCGGGGATGGGGCGGAGACGGAGACAGGGCCTGCATGGACGGGGCGGGGATGGAGACAGGGCCTGTGGGGACGGGACGGGGCGGGGATGGAGACAGAACCTGCAGGGATGGGGTGGGGACGGAGACAGAACCTGCGGGGACGGGGACGGAGACAGAACCTGCGGGGATGGGGTGGGGACGGAGACAGAACCCATGAGGACAGGGCAGGGACAGAGACAAACTTTGTCCCCGTGTCATTCTCTACACGCACCTACGATAGCGCAGGCCATTTTTCAGCACACCTTAGTAAAAGGACCCTTCAATATTCTGGATAACTCTCCTGGTAGAAGTGCTGAGTATCAACAGTAGCTGGGTATGTCCTAGTGGCCACCTTATATCCAAATATTCTGTTCTGGTATCCGGGTACAGTCTGGCATAAATTTAAATGCTGCAGGTCAGCGTTTGAAGGTCTATGTTGACCAGGGGAATAGCTAGGTGGGGGTCACAGGGGCATGGGCCCCCACAGATTTAGCCCTGGCCCCTTCTACTTTCAACCACTGGCGAGGTGCAACTAAAGGTCCAGAAAGAAATTATGCACAGTAGGATGTACTGAAACAAATCTCGAGACCCCAGAAGAGAAGGGAAATGCCTGAACCAGCCATGATAAATGCGATGACATGGTGAAGGGCAATTCCTTGAGAAAACTGGCAGGAAGAATCTCTCCTCAGCAACAGAAGGGAGCCATAATTTGTGCACGGTTCTGGAAAAAACTGTGCCAAGCAGAGGAGGAGCAGAAGATCAGGAGAACACAAAGGAGGTACCTTGACATATGTCATTAAGGGGGCGGAAGTCACCCTGCTGAAGCATTTACACAGATGTGAGTCTGATTTTACTTTAAATATCTGCGGAACAAACATTAGTCAACTTCCTGAACTTCGTAATTATGGGAAAACCGTGAGAGTAGAGGCAGCAACTTCTTCCCTTATTAATTTGTTTTGTTATTTAGCTCATGTGTCTCCATTGATAGCTATGTTCAGGCACAGAAGGGTATTTGCAGGGACCCCAGCCTCTATTTCTCTCTTCTGACATCTTCCCTCTCTCTAAACCCACCTGATATTTTCTCCTTCCCCTATTCTCTATCCCCCTCCTCCTCCCTTCTCAGCAGTAATCAGCAGAAAAGTCGGCCGAGGGGGAGATATGATAGAGGTCTATAAGATAATGGGTGGAATGGAACGGGTGGATGTGGAGCGTCTGTTTACGCTTTCCAAAAATACTAGGACAAGGGGGCATGCGATGAAGCTGCAGTGTGGTAAATTTAAAACGAATTGGAGGAAATTTTTCTTCACTCAACGCATAGTTAAGCTCTGGAATTCGCTGCCGGAAAAGGTGGTTAAGGCGGTTAACTTAGTGGACTTCAAAAAAGGGTTGGACGACTTCCTGGAGGAAAAAGCCATAGAATGTTATTGAATGAACGAGGGAATAATACAGTATTTCTAGGATGGGCGGGACAAATCGCTTGTTCTTTTGGCCGCCGTCGGTGACAGGGTGCTGGGCTCGATGGACCTTTGGTTTGTCCCAGCATGGCGATGCTTATGTACTTATGTAATCACCTATGTCAGATGGAATGGACCTATATACCGTGATATAATTACACATATCATTGAATGAAGCCATGCCAAGGTTTACATTTATCATATGCAGGTATTTTGTACGTCCCTAGTGGGCTCACAATCGAAGTTTTGAACCTGGAGGGCCAATGAAGAGCTAAGTGATTTGCCCAAAGTCCTAAAGATAAAAACTGAAGTTGCACAAGACAAACATGTTTACCAGAATGGTTGTGATTTTCAGTAGTAAACAGTACGTTGTGTCAAAAGGGTTCGGAAGTGAACAGAATTGCTACACACTTCAGCTATGTTGTAACCCAGGACTCCCACATGCCTGCCAACCCGATGTGGGAAACAGCTGCTATGCAGGGAGATAATTACGTTCTATGAATCAGTGATACCAGAAGGAACAAGCAAGATTCTGATTTCATTTCCCTGATTTTCTCAAAATTACAGGATCAGTGAATCATTTTGTTAAGGGTCTACATCTTTGGATTTGAGATTTTATTGTTTTCCCTTTTGTCATGTCTGAGCCCAAGGTGAGTTTACGAACTGGTACACAAGCTATTTTCCTGTCCAAGTGGATATTCCCTGAGGCAATGGAAGCTCAAAGGAGAATCAGTGGGAGAAACAGAATTGGCTTCCATGGATCTTTCCAAAAATAACATTTCTTTGGAAGATTCCTCTTCAATAAGGCCTACAATGAGCACCCACAACCTCATTAACTCACCTCACCAACCCTCTCAACTATGAAAGCTTACCTTATACAGCTATCCAATTCACTCCCCCCTCCCTTCTTCCCTCTTCCCTTCTTGATCGCTACACACTACTAACTGTATCTGATATCCTGATATGACAATGCCAACAAATCTATGTAAGCCACATTGAGCCTGCAAGTAGGTGGGGGAATGTGGGATACAAATGCAATAAAATAAATAAATAAAGATGTGATTCTTTATTAAAAACCCAACATGGCCACGTTTCGCCCTCAGGCTGTGTCAGAGGTACAATGATAGTGCAAATCGCAGTACCAAACACGGAGTTATTTGAGTTATAGAACACAACAGTTTGACTTATGCTGTAGTGCTATGCGAGGAATATTATGAGAGCAGTTATACATTGCTGTTGTAATTCTATAACTCAAATACAGTGGTGTTTCCTGGTCGGTTGCCACCCGGGGCGGATCGCCGTTGTGCACCCCCTCCACCCCAGATGCAGCGTCATCATCCCCCCTGGTGCAGCATCGTCCCCACCCACTGGTGCATCACCTCCAAATCCCTCCCCTCCTGCATTGCTCTTACCTCCTGGGGTGCTTGGAGCAGCAGCGCAAGTGTCAGCTCCGCCGGTTCCCTGATCCCTCTGCCTCGGAACAGGAAGTAACAGAGGGAGCAGGGAACCGACGGAGTTTGTACTCCCCCTGCAAGCGTGCACCCGTGACAGACCACACCCATCTCCCCACCCTTGGTATGCCGCTGCTCAAATAACCTTGTGTTTGACACTGGGATTTTCTGTATCGTTGTATCCCTGACGCAGCCCGAGGGCAAAACATGGCCATGTTGGGTTTTTAATGAAGAATCACATCTTCCAAAGAAATTTTATTTCTGGTAATACTGTTCTTTGCCATCTGGAATACTTGTATTACTAAAGCCTCTGTACTTTTCATCTGCTATGGGTTTTAGCCTGCTACTCTAACCATTAAGCTACTTCTCCGCTGTGTCTTTAATGCCCTACCTCTGGAAATGTGGAAGGATGGGGGGAGGGAACATGGGAGAGCATTTCATATTCTTTTCTTCCCCCACCATCTCCTTTCCATCTCTCCCTACTCATGGCTCCATTCTGGGTTGTCTCTTCCTGCTGGCTTATGTCCCTCTTTCTATCTTCCTGTGAGTTGGGTTGGCAGTCAGCCCCACTGTTTCTCAATGTGCTGCTTGAATCTTTGAAATCAGTATTACAAGTCCAGGGATATAATGTGATAAAAGATAGACTGGAGCAGCCTGTCAGGAAAACAAATTGAGACAGACCTTAATTCCCTAATCATTTAAGGTGGTGGTAAGAAAAGGTTTGTGAGGTGACATCAAAGGCTTAGGGGAGAAGGTGGTTGGTGTTGGGGGAAGAGCTGGTTGGTGTTGGGAGAAGAAAAGATTGGTGTTGGGGAGGAGGTGTCTGATGTTGGGAGAGGCAGAGGTTGGTGTTGGAGGAGGAGGTGGTTGATGTTGGGAGAGGAAGAGGTTGGTGTTGGAGGAGGAGGTGGTGTTACATATAATTATCTGACCCCCTAGTACTTCCTGCTAAATACACCTGATCTTTCACTGGGGTCTCTTTTGTGGTGGGGGAGTCAATTGCCCAGAGCTCCCTGGAGGAAACTAAGTGATATCACTGAGCTGGAGCTTCAGGGCACGTGGTACTGACTGGGCCCACTCCTTAGTTCCTACCCTGGTCTCCTGGTGTATTTAGCCTCCTGAGGACTGGTTCTCAGGGTAGGAAAATCCCACAGGTTTGGGGACTTGGCAGGCAAGACTAAAGGACACAGAAACTGTAAGTGGGCAAGTGGTCGTGGCTAGGGTCAAATACAACTTCAGGTAGAAGGCAGCACACTGAGGTCTTGTCAGAGCCCTCAGAAGTGATGGTGGTTTCTACAGAAGAATGCCAAGTCATAAATCCGGCTGGGGGGGGGGGGGGATATGGGGGAAACTCTCTGCCACTGTTTCCTTTTATCTGCCAACATACTTCCTCTTCAGTCCAAAATGTTTCTGGCCAGAACTCTCAGAACTGATACAGCCTTATCTACAGAGTACAGAGAGCCCTGCATGATATAACTGAATGGTAATATAAGCGCAGCCAGGGTCTGATATCCATGCACGCTGACCACAACAAAAGAGCAATCATTGCCACATCAGGCGGGAAGAGGAAGGAGAGCAGCTTCTCTTAAGTGCAGTGATGCAACTGTTTACATTTTCATCACGGACTCCAAAAAGGAATGCAGAGAAAAGAAGCAGATAATTTGCATTTCAGTGCTCACTTTTTCCAAGTCCAAGCTCAAGGTGACCTTACAATTCGGGTATTATATTTCCAAGTGGGTTTACAGTCTTGAGTTGTACTCTAGGCAACGGACAGTGAAGTGACTTGCTCAGGGTTACAAGGAGCCAGGGGCGTAGCCAGACACCCAATTTTGGGTGGGCCTGGGGCCAAGATGGGTGGGCAGAAGAACTCCACCTTGTGCCCAGTGATGATCCTAGGTTGGCTGCCACCCGGGGCGGATCGCCAATGTGCACTTCTCCCCCCCAGGCGCATCAACCCCCCACCACCAATACCACCACCACCAGGTGCATCTTTACCTGCGGGGAGTAGCCACGCAGCTCTCAGGAAATAACCTGTTCCGGGGCAGAGGGAGCAGGGAACCAGCAGTGCCGACAGGCGCGTGGCACCCCCCCAGTAGCATGCACCCGGGGCGGACCACCCCCACCGCCCCGCCCTTGGTACGCCACTGCTTGTCCCACAAGTGATTTGGTCTCTCCTTTCTCACCTGCATGCCGTATGGTCTCTCAAACATACCCCCTCCCCTGCATACTTTTTAAATAGCAGATTTTCACAAAAATCTGGCTGTGAATACACACTGCTCATGTTGGCCCCACAGCCTTCCATCTGATGCAACTTCCTGTTTCCGCATAGGAGGGAATACATCAGAGGGAAGGCTGTGGGGCCGGTGCGAGCAGTATGTATCAGTTGCTGCTCACTGCAGGCGAAGATCTGCTATTTAAAAAGTATGCAGGAGGGACAGTTGTTGGGAGTTTTTGGCTGGTGGGGCTTGGGGATCCCTGCCAGCCACATCATAGGTGTGCTGCTACTGGGTGGGCCTGGGCCCACCCTTGGCTACGCCTCTGCAAGGAGCAGCAGTGACAGAAGCAGGATTGGAACCCTGGCCTCTTTGGTGCTTAGTCCATTACTCTAACTACTAGGCCGACTGAGCTCATTGTCTTTTCACCCAAACCCACTTCTCCTCTCCCTCCACTCTCTATCTCAGTCGATAACACCCTCATCCTCCCCGTCTCATCTGCCCGCAACCTTGGAGTCATCTTCGACTCCTCCCTCTCCTTCTCTGCGCATATCCAGCAGACAGCCAATAAACAGATTGAAATATAAAAATAAAAATGGCAAAAACCTCCTCTCGTCTCTATACAGTCTCTTCCTTTACGGATTACTGTCTTATTGTTAAATATTAAACCAGCAGTTATCTTGCCGTTGTATTCAATCTGCTGTCGCATTTAATATAAGGTCCCCGGAGTAGTATCTGTTCTTATCAGTTTAATATCTGATACGTCCCCTATCCGGGGACCTTATATTAAATGCGACAGCAGATTGAATACAACGGCAAGATAACTGCTGGTTTAATATTTAACAATAAGACAGTAATCCTTAAAGGAAGAGACTGTATAGAGAGGAGAGTTTTTGCCATTTTTTAAAAATATTTCAATCTGTTTATTGAAGCAAAACATATGCAACATTTACAATGAAATATTTCAATACTTTCAATAGCTGAAACAGTTGACAATGTCAAAATAATTACAACCGTCCATCACAATTTTTCCCCCTTTCCCCCCAACCCCCCCCCCTCCTCACCCCTACCCCATTTACCATACCTACTCCTAAACCACAAACAGCTCGTTAATACCAATAAAAACAACTACAACCAGCAAGAAATCAGCTGTTTGTGTGGACCACTTCTACCCATCCCTCCCTTCCTCCCACCCCTTACCCCTCTTCCTGTGCCATACCATATCATTCTTTAAGAATTTAAAATTCTGCTCCGTGCCACTGTCGTCAGGGATTCCCAGAACGGGGCCCAGGCCTGACAGAAGGCCACACCCCTGGGTTGAGGCCAAGTCTCCCGTCGCGAAAGGGACGGGTGATCCATGGCTATCCACAAATTCAGAATGACCTTTTTCCCTATCAAGAAATGGTTTCAGCCCCCTTGGAGAGGGTTTCGAAAGTTGGAACTTATCAAACCACAACAACGGCCTCCGGTGCCAGGGTAATCTCCCGGCACATGGTTACAAATCTGTTTGCAGAATTCCAGAACCCCTGGACAGTTCCAAAACATGTGTCCCAAGTCGGCCGGGGCATAACCACACTTCAAACCTTTATTGTCGCTTTTTATGGACGCCCGCCACACCCTATGCGGGAAAGCTTATCCAACCAATAGCATTCAGCCCTCACCTTCTTCATATTGACTACACTATTGTTCACCTCTTTATATACTACTAGTAAAAAAGGCCCGTTTCCGAAACCAATGAAACGGGCACTAGCATGTGGTTTTTTTGTGTGTGTGTGTGTGTGTGTGTGTGTGTATGTGTCACAGAGTTATTTTGTGTGTGAGTGTGTGAGGGTGGGGTGTGTGTGCAGGTTGTTGATGTGTGTCTTTTTTTGTTTTGTTTTGTTTTTTTGCTTGGGGGGTTGGGGGATGTGCTGTGCTATGCTGGCAAAGTGGGATGGATTGGTGTGTGGCTTTGAGGGTGTGTGTCTGTTGTATTGTTTGTGTGTGATTTTGTCTGTCAAGGAGGTTTGTGGAGGGGGGTCTTTCTGTTGGTGAAATGTAAATGTGGTTGTAGGGGGGTCAGCCTTTGCTGAGTGGTGGATTGTTTTTTCCGGGTGTTTTTTTGTGTGTTGTGCTGAGGCAGCAGTGTTGTTTTAGATGGGCGGAAGGTAGAGGAGCACGTTCTTGGTCTGTCGGTATTTTTTGGCCATTTCAGGGCTGCTGTAGGGGAACACTGGAAGAGAAATGTGCTGTGGGAAGCAGTGCCGTCTTTTTCCGTTGGGCTGGGGTTCTGGGCATCCTGGAGGTGGGAGACGGCTTGCCTGAGGACGCGGATGGTTGTTTTAAGTTGGCGGAAGGGAGAGGAGCACGGTCTCGGGCCATCGGGTGGTGATCCGGTATGTTCGGTCCATTTCAGGCCGGCTGCAGGGGAATGCTGGAACATGCGCTGCGGGAAGCTGCGCCGTCTTTTTCCGGGTGCTCGGGGAATCCCCGAGGTGGGAGACGGCTTGCCTGAGGCTGGGGATGGTTGGGCACGGCCGCTTTGGCGAAGGGGGTGGGGAGTTACCTGTAGCTGCGTGAGAAAACGGGTATTCTTTGTTTTGCATTATTAGTTTGCATTTCTGTTGAAGAAAGAGTGGATGCCTTTCGAATGATGGAGGTGGTGCGTCGGTGTGCGGTTGTTTTGTTAGTTTAGCAGCCAGTCTCCAGCTGTTTGCTGCTGGCTGGGTTGCGGGTAATCCTTCCAGCTAGGCCGCAGCTTGTCCTGTTCGCCCACGTCCCAGATGGTGACGGGCACGTTGTTTTCCGGCTCCTCTGACTCCATGTCAAGCGATCCCAAATATAGTCTTTGCTATGGGCCCTCTGGCACTCTTCAGTACTGGCATTAGGCATTTAAAAATTTCTCCCCCCCCCCCCCCCCCCCCCGGTCTATTTTTGCACATACCCACAGCAGGAATATTCTTCTCTCGTTCCAGCGGTGGTTCTGTGCTCTCTGTGCTGCACAGATAATGAGCCATTCTGCTGGGGAATGCTCCTCCCTTATTGTCACGTAGGTTCCTCTGATTGGTCCGTCTTACGTTGCCTAGTGTTGCCTGGGAACGGTGTTGTGATGGTCCTTTGTGTTTCAGAATGTTGAGGGTGTTTTTTCTGATTGGTCCGTCATGCGAGGGCGGGGCAGAGAGACATGGTCAGTGTTGTGGCTTCACCACCATGAATCCATGAACCCTTCAGGGAGTGACTGAGTGACTTCAGAACGTTGTCTTCAGAACGTTGAGGGTGAGTTTTATTATAGTAGATGTTTAGATGTTTTATTCATTTTATAAGCCGCATTGAGCCTGCTGACAAGTGGGAAAGCGCGGGTTATAAATGTTACAATACAATACAATACACCTGTTTAACCACCAACTGCATCAACCTCGTCTTGCACCCTTTATCTTCATGCTCAACCCGTTTTTCTGTCTATTTGTATCATTACCCTCATTGAGTTGTAAGCTTATGTAACCCTGTAAGCCGCATTGTGCCCACTCCAGTGGGAAAGTGTAGGCTATAAATGTACTAAAAATAAATAAATCAATAAATGATGACAGCAAGAGCTACGTTACGGAGTCTGTTGAGGATTTTCCTCCGTCTCATAGAGAATCACGTAGACATGAATATGTAGAGTTCCGGATTAGGAATAGGATTTTAGTAAGATACTACTATTTATAGTTTGGACATTTCAGTTTGTAACATATAAGTTCATGGATGTAACCAGCACATGGAAGTGGAAAAAGAATCTATGGGTCTGGGGTGTTTTCTTGGACTATTCGATAACTTTTGAAGCCCAGATCAATCAGGTGTGGAAAAATTCTTTTTTTTTCCATTTGCGTCAGCTGAGGCTGATAAGACCTTGTTTCATAAGTCACACTTTCTTCTGTTGGTCCAGATGATGGTTTTATCTAACATGGACAATGTTGGTTTGAGTAGTAAGCTGTTAGCTAAATTACAACTTTTACAGAATACAGCAATGCGGCTGATTTTTTCATTTAAGAAAGTATGATAGTGTTTCTAGTTATTTGAAAGAATTACATTGGCTTTGTGTTCATAAGCAAATTATTTTTAAACCTACATTTTTTAGATTTTCGGGTGTTCTGTGGGAATACATCTGAAATGTTAACTCAATTTTTTTTTCTTACTGCTTTTACAATTCTGTTCGACTTTGTAAAGTTTACAATTGAAATATCAGTTTTTAAGAACATACAGTTTTATGGAGCTCATTTTCAAAAAAGAGAAAAATGTTCAAAAAGTGCAATAAATCTGCTTTTGGACGTTTTTCTCACAAAAATGTCCACATTGGTATTTTCAAAACCAATTTTTAGATGTTTAAGAGCAGGATCTGGGCTTTCCTAACATTAGGACATTTTTCAGCCATAATGGGAAAAAAAAAACGTCCAGGACTAAAACTAAGATGTTTTGAGTTAGACCTGTTTTTATAAACAATAAGGCACAGAAATGACCAGATGACCACTAGAGGAAATCAGGGGTGACCTCCCCTTACTACCCTAGTAGCCACTAACCCCCTCCCATCCAGTGGCGTTCCTAGGGGGGGGGCGGTGGGGGAGGTCTGCCCCGGGTGCACGCCGCTGGGGGGGGGGGTGGTCACGCGCGCCTGTCTGTCATTTGTTCCATGCTCCCTCTGTTCGGGGAAGAGGGAGCATGGAACAAACAACGGACAGGCGCGCACGGCGCCCCCCCAGCGGCGTGCACCCGGGTGGGGGTTCTTTCGCAGGGGGGTGTCCTTTCACCGGCGCTGCACCCGGGGGGTAGGGTGCATCGGCAATCCGCCCCGGGTGTCAGCCCCCCTAGGAACGCCACTGCTCCCATCCCCCAAAAATGTGATTAAAAACATTACTTGCCAGTCTCTATGACAGCCTCGGATGTTATACTCAGGTCCATTAGAACAGCATGCAGGTCCCTGGAATAGTCTAGTGTTGGGTGCAGTGCGCTGCAGACAAGTGGACCCAGGCTCCTACCTCCCCCTACCTGTTACACTTGTGGAGGAAAATGTGAGTCCTCCAAAATTCACCAGAAACCCACTGTACCCACATATAGGTGCCCCCTTCACCTGTAAGGGCTATGGTAGTGGTGTACAGTTGGGGGTAGTGGGTTTTGGGGGGCTCAGCACACAAGACAAGGACGCAATGGTGTGATGTGTATCTGGGTGCCCTATTGCTTTCCTGGAATGTCTGGGGACCAGTCTACTAAAAATGCTGGCTCCTCCTACATCCCAATGGCTTGATTTTGTGCGTTTTGCACTTGGACGTTTTTTTTTTTTTTTTTTTAAATGGACCAAAAAACAAAATGTCCTAATCACAAAACAGTTATTCAAAACAGTATTTTTTTTTTTTGGGGGGGGGGGGGGGGAAGTTAGACATTTTTCTTTCTTGAAAATGACCTTCTTTCCTATTTAGATTTTGACCTAAAGTATGATACAACCCAATTTCTTACTCAGGAACTTTCATGTATTAACATAATTTATTCTTCCTTAACATATATATGCACATGATACATATCTATACCATGATCTGTTCATGTATGTTATGTTACATGTATGTAATCATGTATGTATGCAACTTACCACATTACCATTTGTAATTCTGTTACCCAGCAATAAATCTTTTTTTTATTTTTACAAATTTTATGGTTAATTTTATGTTTTAATTTTATATGATGTATTTTTGTTATTCCTCACTTTTTTCCTGGGTTCTTGAATTGTAAACTGCCTGGATCCTTCTGTTGGGATATGTGCGGTATATAAATTAGATTAGATTAGATTTCTTTTTATTTAGCAAATCCTGTTCTACAATACTAACACCACCAGCAACGCAGACGTTCTTTCTAAAATGCCGTTCTTTGTTACCGAAGACAATAACTGATTCCAACAATACTTGTTGTGTGAGAGCTTCCCATTTGCCTCACCCGATGGCTCAATAACTCTATAAGTTTTGTAAGGCTCGTTCTTCCTCTTGCCTACTCTTTTGAAACCCAGTAGAGAGGAAAAATATTTGTTTTCTCCTTGCTAAGCTTTGGGCTGGTTTTAACCCCAGTGCATGTAGGGATTTGTAGTTCACATATGTGACCGTCTCTGGGGGAAAAGTAACTAAAGTCAACAGGGACAAAAAAATTAGGTTTTAGTTGTATTTATTTACATTTATATATCATTTTCCTAACTAAAAAGTCATTCAAAGTGGTTAACAAAACCATTAAAAAAAACAGTAAAAGAAGGAAAAATAATAAAACAGAACAACAGAATATTAAAACAGAAAATATTTTTCTAAAAAGAAAAATTCCTTCATAAACAAATTTTACATAAGCATTAGCATCAAGATTATTCAGGTTAGCTGGGAAACAAAAAGGGTGTTAACTTTCTTCTAAATACCATGAGGTTCGTTTCTAACCTCAGATCTACAGGAAGTTTATTCCAGAATTCTGGATCTATAACTCTGAAAGCTTTCGATTGCCGTCCTTTTTAATGCCAGCGCCAGGGACTTGAAGCAAATACTACTACAACGAACAATTTGTAATACGACAGTCCGTACCCCATCCTTTTACGTGAACAAATAAAAAAGTTAGGGGCCCTTTTACTAAACCACGTAAGTGTCTACGCATGCCCAACACACGCCAATATGGATTTACCGCCCGGCTACCGCATGGCTCTTGCAGTAATTTCATTTTTGGTGTGCGTCCGGTTACTGCGGGAGACTTAATCGTTAGGTCAATGGCTGGCAGTAAGGTCTCAGACCGAAAACGGACGTGCCGCACATCCATTTTCGGCAAAAATTTTAAAAAGGCAATTTTTTTACAAGTGCGCTGAAGAATGATTCTGCGTGCGCCCAAAACACGCATCTACACTACCGCAGGCCATTTTTCAGTGCGCCCTTGTAAAAGGGCCCCTTACATAGGTTCAAACATAACTTTTTCAGCCTACTTATTGGTTTGTTTGTTTGTTTGTTTATTTGCTGCATTTGTATCCTATATTTCCCCACCTATTTGCAGGCTCAATGTGGCTTACAATATGTTACAACAACATTCACATTAATGGAATAAGAATTTCAGAATACAGATTCAGATAAGGTGCATAATAATATCATAGCAATCATATTGACGGAATAAGAAATTCAGAACTATAACAAAGAGATACATAAGAATATCATGTAGAATTAGGAGTGTATAAATAGATAAACATAACATAATGATATCAGGGCTTATGTTTAGGAAGCTCGCCAGGTGCCCTTGGCCTGGATTGGCCGCTGTCGTGGACAGGATGCTGGGCTCGATGGACCTTTGGTCTTTTTCCAGTGTGGCATTACTTATGTACTTATGTCCTCTACTTGGCTCACTTTTATTACATAGAGCAGTGATTTAACCTATTGTGATGTCATAGTGGCTCATTCCACCAATAAGAGCCAACCTCATTAGTGATGTCACAATGGCTTGATTGTATAGAATGTTTGTACGTTTGGGAAGCTCGCCAGGTGCCCTTGGCCTGGATTGGCCGCTGTCGTGGACAGGATGCTGGGCTCGATGGACCCTTGGTCTTTTCCCAGTGTGGCATTACTTATGTACTTATGTCCTCTACTTGGCTCACTTTTATTACATAGAGCAGTGATTTAACCTATTGTGATGTCATAGTGGCTCATTCCACCAATAAGAGCCAACCTCATTAGTGATGTCACAATGGCTTGATTGTATAGAATGTTTGTACGTTTGGGAAGCTCGCCAGGTGCCCTTGGCCTGGATTGGCCGCTGTCATGGACAGGATGCTGGGCTCGATGGACCCTTGGTCCTTTCCCAGTGTGGCATTACTTATGTACAGGACAAGATATAATATACAATGATGAGGATGTGATTAAAATAACACATGGCCTGATTTTGTGTGTTTTGCCATTGGCTCCATAACATGAAAATCGGCCATTCTCAAACATTTTGGCTCTGATACTTTAGTCACCTTTTCCCAGAGACCAGCCACATTTTGTAATGGAAATCAATGGAACGATCAAACCTACAAGATTCTGCATGTACTGGGGTAAAACAAGGTCTGGACATGAAGCCAGGAGGCAGCCTACACTCAGCAGATGTGGGCGGACAACCAAATAATACATGCAAATTAATTTTTGCATACGGCAGCACATGCTGAACTTTCAACCTTTGACAAAGCAAAAATGAGTCATTCCAATTGGTCGATCAAACTTTGTCAGTGGAGCTGCTAAGTGATTTTCATTCAGGAGAGAGACCTTTGCCCCTTTCCGGGTTTTGAACTCATATTGGACTGCCCTGTGAGATTTATATGTTATCGTCTTTCCTAGTCCTGTTCATACCAAAATGGATCAGGAATGTGCAGTCAAGGGTAGAGTGGCTTCAGAAATTGGGCCACTTGTTTTTACATAAGTACATAAGCACTGCCACACTGGGAAAAGACCAAAGGTCCATCAAGCCCAGCACTCCATCTCCGACAGCAGCCAATCCAGGCCCCAAGAACCTGGCAAAATCCCAAAGTTTAATAACGATCAATGGACTTTTCCTTCAGGAATCTGTCCAGACCCCCTTTAAACTCAGCAAGGCCAGCTGCCATCACTACCTTCTCTGACAATGAGTTCCAGAGTCTAACCACATTCTAATTTCATCTTGTATCCCCTGGTTCTATTATTGTTAGAAAGCGTAAACAAACACTTCACATCTGTCCGCTCTACCCCACTCAAAATTTTGTAGACCTCTATCATATCACCCCTCAGCCGCCTTTTCTCCAGGCTAAAGAGTCCTTGCCTTCTTAACCTCTCCTCATAAGGTAGTCATCCCTGAAACAATGTTTTGACGTGTGGCCACATAAATGGTATGAAGTAAGACCAAAGGGTTTTTTCTTTTCTGAACGCCAATGCGTTTTCGACGCACAATTGAATGTTCCAGGTCACTATGGGGAAGAAGCCTGTGAAATGCCTTTGAAGGTGGGTGTTCTCTCAAAACAGACCTCTGGTAGCCACGCAGACCCTGATGAAAATTTGATTTACGGCCGTTTGTCCACATCTGCTCTGTGGTCTTCAAAGTTTATCTATGACAGCATCTTTAGATAATGTATGTTACTTTGTTATTGAATACACCTTTTCCTTACATTTTAACCTTGCCACTTTGCCAAGAGTAAGTGAGCTCCATGAAACTTCAGACTCATGCTATGTCTACTAAAACCACTACTAATACAAAAATCAATATGCAAAGCGAACGAGTCTGTTACTCCTGGCTCAAGTACGAGTTACTTTTCATAAGTACATAAGTATTTGCCACACTGGGACAGATCAAAGGTCCATCAAGCCCAGTAAACTGTTTCCAACAGTGGCCAATCCAGGTCACAAATACCTGGCAAGATCCCCAAAAAGTTCAATACATTTTATGCTGCTTATCCCAGAAATAAGCAGTGGATTTTCCCCAAGTCATTTTAATATTGATCTATGAACTTTTTCTTTAGGAAGCCACCCAAACCTTTTTTAAACCCCAATAAGCTAACCACCTTTACCACATTCTCTGGCAATGAATTCCAGAGTTTAATTACACGTTGAGTGAAGAAAAAGTTTCTCTGATTTGTTTTAAATTTGTAGCTTCGTGGTGTGCCCCCTAGTCCTAGTATTTTTGGAAAGAGTAAGCAGACGCTTCATGTCTACCTGTTCCACTCCATTCATTATTTTATAGACCTCTATCATATCTACCCGCACCTGTCTTTTCTCGAAGCTTAAGAGCCCTAAATGCTTCAGCCTTTCCTCATAGGGAAGTCGTTCTATACCCTTTATCATTTTCATCACCCTTCTCTGTACCTTTTCTAATTCCACTATATCTTTTTTGAGATGCGGTGACCAGAATTGAACATAATATTTGACGTGCGGTGCATGAAATGATAAGAAAGGTTCCTTGGGAGCAGGACTGCCTAAGGGTTACTGCTAGACACTGCCTTGTTCTATTGCTCAAGCTATCTCCTGCTATTTGAGCTTTGAGTTTCGTGGCTTTCGCAGCTCTCCTCTGGAACAACATAGGAACAGTTGAGTTGATGTGCAACAATGTTTTGATGATCATTAACAGAGAGGGGAAGTGAAGTTGCATTTTTTGTTGCTATGTAATTTAGCAGGCTAGTCTGGCTCCATGCATTATGGAAGATGCACCAAATTATGCTGAGGTGAGTGCAGATAATCTCAGTTTCTGACTGGGTTTTGTGAGGGCTTCTTAAACTGTATTCTATGGTCAGTCTGCACCATGATACCAATACGTAGAACTTCCAGGGTTGTTCTTTCTGCTTTCTTTGTCTTTTTCTGTTTGTCTTTTGGGAGGGGTTGCACTTTTGATTGTTTGTTTTTGAGGGTTTTGTTTGTTTGTTTGTTTGTTTGTTTTTGTTACGAGGAGACAGAAACAAATTTGAAAGAAAAGAGCATCCACAATGCAATCCAGAGGAAACTGTGCTCAAACTGTATTACCCAAAGGTCCCCAACTGGAAGGAGAAATAACATTGCCCACAATGCCTCTAAATTTAAATTTTAGAGGTGAAACACTCAGGGGAAACATTAATCTGAAAACCATGAACGAAAACATCCTTATTCCTAGAAAACTATTTAAGAATCTTTCTATTGGATACAGTCGTAGTAACCCTATTTATTTCTCCATAAGAGATGTTTACTTATTTATTTCTGCATTAGTACCCCACGTTTTCCAATTGGGAATCGTTTCAATGTGGCTTACAGGTTATTTGGGTTCTACATTGTTTTCTAGAGTTGTTATGTGTTGGAGTAATCCTGGTTCGATTCCTGATTCAACATCCGGTATCATTGTTTGTCTTTATGGGTCAGTCATTCGTTGAGGGTTGTCAGTTTGCACGGGGTCCTCATGGAAAGATAGTTTGAAGAAGTGGGCTTTCATGTGCTTTCGCAACGCTTTCATGCATTTGAGGGCCTTTGGTCATATGTTCCATATCTTGGGACAGATGTACGTGAAGTTGGTTGAGTACGAGGACTTGTATACTTTTCCTTGGCATTTGGGAACGTGCAGAGTGAGACAGGTTCTGGCGGCTTTGTTTGCGTCGTAAATAGATTGTGCTGTTAGGTTTGTCATGTATTCTGGCGCCAGGCCGAATATTATTCTGTAGGCGAGCGAGCGTATCTTGAAGGATATCCGCGCTTTGACTGGGAGCCAGCGTAGTTTTTGCAGTAGTGTTCTTCTGTTTGTAGTTTTGTTTTAAGAGATTGTTCCTTACATCCAGCATAAATTCCGTTGTAGTAGTCAACGTGGGCGAGGACCATGAATTTGTACTAGTGTATGAAATACCTCCCTTGGGAACTAGTTTTCGATGCACTTCAGTTTCCACAAGGTGCGGAACATTTTCTTTGTGGTGATTGATATTTGTGTGTCGAGAGCCAACTCAGTAAGATTAAAGCTATTTAGAAACTTATCCATCATCTATATTTATAAAGAACTCTTAGACAAGGAGTAAAAAACTGATTTAGAAAAATTGCACTGTATTTATTTATTTATTTATGTATTTGTACATTTATACCCCACGTTTTCCCCACAGTTTTGCAGGCTCAAAGTGGCTTACAATGCACTGATAGGTTATCTTTAACAGCTCTAATATGTTATGGATGTAATGTAATATATGTGGATACAGAAAGAGTGTTCATCATAAGGTTACTACTACTACTTATCACTTCTATAGCGCTACAAGGCATACGCAGTGCTGTACACCATACATGAAAAGACAGTCCCTGCTCAAAGAGCTCACAATGTAAAAATGGAATGTTGCTAGTGGAATAGCAACATTCCATGTAGAATCTCAAATAGTAGCAACAGAATCTCCAATAGTAGCAACATTCCATGTAGAATCTCAAATAGTAGCAACAGAATCTCCAATAGTAGCGACATTCCATGTAGAATCTCAAATAGTAGCAACAGAATCTCCAATAGTAGCGACATTCCATGTAGAATCTCAAACAGTAGCAACAGAATCTCCAATAGTAGCGACATTCCATGTAGAATCTCAAATAGTAGCAACAGAATCTCCAATAGTAGCGACATTCCATGTAGAATCTCAAATAGTAGCAACAGAATCTCCAATAGTAGCTACATTCCATGTAGAATCTCAAATAGTAGCAACAGAATCTCAATAGTAGCAACATTCCATGTAGAATCTCAAATAGTAGCAACATTCCAGAATCTCAAATAGCAACAACATCCCATGTCCCAACTGCACTAACCACTAGGCTACTCCTCCGGTAGCAACATTCCATCTAGAAGCCTGCCCTTGCAGATCAGCAACGCAGCCGTGCAGGCTTCTGTTTCTGTGAGTCTGACGTCCTACGTGCAGGACGTCAGACTCATAGAAACAGAAGCCTGCGCGGTCGCGTTGCTGATCTGCAAGGGCAGGCTTCTACATTACTACTACTACTTATCACTTCTATAGCGCTACAAGGCATATGCAGCGCTGTACACCATACACGAAAAGACAGTCCCTGCTCAAAGAGCTCACAATCTAAATAGGACAGGCAAACAGACAGAACAACTAAGAGGTAAGGGAATTAAAGAGGTGGGGATAAAAGGGTACAGGGCAAGTGAGTAGTGGTTAGGGGTCAAAAGCAGCGTTAAAGAGGTGGACTTTTAGCCTGGATTTGAAAACAGCCAAAGACAGGGCTAGACGTACAGACTCGGGAAGTCTATTCCAGGTGTGAGGTGCAGCGAGATAAAAGGAACAGAGATGGAATTAGCAGTAGAGGAGACGGGGACAGACAAGAGAGATTTATCCACAGAACGAAGTACCCGAGGGGGGGGGCGTAGGGAGAGACAAGAGTGGAGAGGTACTGGGGAGCGGTAGAGTGAACACACTTATAGGTCAGTAAGAGAAGTTTGAATTGAAAGGGGAAACGGATAGGGAGCCAGTGAAGTGACTTGAGGAGAGGGCTAATGTGAGCATAGCGACTCTGGCGGAAAATGAGTCATGCAGCAGAATTTTGGACTGATTGAAGAGGAGAGAGATGGTTATTATCCTTTTTAGTAAAATCTCAATCATATCTCCCCTCGGCCATCTCTTTTCCAAGCTGGAGCCCTAACCTCTTTAGCCTTTCCTCATGCGAGAGGAGCTCCATCCCATCAAATGTCAAATGTTTCATTCAGTGTCATTTCCAAATGATAGCGTGTCCCTGATCTTATATTGATGATAACGCAGTGCACCTGTGACACCGCATGCCTTTGTGTGTAGAAGTGTGTGATTGTAACTCCGCACACATGTCTGTGTACGTGTGTGTGTGGCAGTGTCTCTGTATGCAGGGATGTGGGGGTGTGCGTGCACAGCTCTGTGGTCTGGTCCTTCCTGTAAGACACAGTTCTGGGAAGTATCTTGCAATCCTGCCGAAGAATGTCACAGCGACTTAACGACACTTGCATTCAGAAGGAGCAGAGGCTGAAAACGTTCAGTGCACTTAAAACACTTCTGTTCATAGAATCAAGATGCAGGAATAGGATCGGGGTCGCTAGAATGGGGTAGGTACTGGAAATCTTAAAAGTTTATTTTAGAGCTGAAACAGAATTTTAGAACAGGGATCTTTGTCCGGATGACTAAACACGCTGATGGCATGTGAAAGTCATCCCAAGAGCCTTTTTCCTTTTTCAGCCTGAAAATTCTGGTTATGTTATCTTTGTATCAGTGGAGGACGAAGTCCTTTTTGTTATCTTTGTATCAGTGAAAACCCAAATCCTTTACGGCATCTGTATCAATGGAGGGCCCAAGTCCTTTATATTATCTTTGTATTGGTGGAGGACTAAGTCCTTCCAGTAAGGACCAAGTCCTTTATATTATCTTTGTATTGGTGGAGGACTAAGTCCTTCCAGAAAGGACCAAGTCCATTATATTATCTTTGTATTGGTGGAGGACTAAGTCCTTCCAGAAAGGACCAAGTCCTTTATATTATCTTTGTATTGGTGGAGGACTAAGTCCTTCCAGAAAGGACCAAGTCTGTTATATTATCTTTGTATTGGTGGAGGACCAAGTCCTTCCAGTTAGGACCAAGTCCGTTATATTATCTTTGTATTGGTGGAGGACTAAGTCCTTCCAGAAAGGACCAAGTCTGTTATATTATCTTTGTATTGGTGGAGGACCAAGTCCTTCCAGAAAGGACCAAGTCCGTTATATTATATCTTTGTATTGGTGGAGGACTCAAAGTCCTTCCAGTTAGGACCAAGTCCGTTATATTATATCTTTGTATTGGTGGAGGACTAAGTCCTTCCAGAAAGGACCAAGTCCGTTATATTATATCTTTGTATTGGTGGAGGACTAAGTCCTTCCAGAATTGTCCAGAATAAAGCAGTGCACCTACTCACGTTAGCTCACAGGATACGAAGAAATGAAGGTGAACAAATGAGCCACGACTCCAGCCTTTCATTGGACTAATTCTACTTGTGAACATGTTTCAAGGAATGTGCCTCATTCTTCTGGTGTATGGCTGATAAACGTAACTAGAAATTGGTTTTGACTTCTTTTCCATGCTGTATTGTATGCTTTCATCCTAAAGGAAAGTTTTTCTACTGGTTGAACACATCTACCTTCCCACAGGGTACCCTTTCAGCCTTATTTTCGAAATCAGGAGATGGGCTTCTTTCTCCCGTGGCCGCCCAAATCGGTATAATCGAAAGCCAATTTTGGGCGTCTTCAACTGCAATCTGTCGCGGAAACGGGCAAAGTTGACGGGGGCGTGTCAGAGCCGTGGTGAAGGTGGGACTGGGGCGTGTTTATCGGCCGAGGAGAGATGGCCGTCCTCGGCCGATAATCGAAAAAAGAAAGGCTTTTTAGCGCGAATTTGGCTCACTTTTTTTGGACCCTTTTTTTCACGAACAAGTCCCAAAAAAGTGCCCTAAATGACCAGTTGACCACCGGAGGGAATCGGGGATGACCACCCCTGACTCCCCCAGTGGCCACTAACCCCCTCCCACCCAAAAAAACCCAACTTTAAAAACTTTTTATTTCCAGCCTGTATGCCAGCCTCAAATGTCATACCCAGCTCCATCACAGCAGTATGCAGGTCCCTGGAGCAGTTGTTAGTGGGTGCAGTGGACTTCAGCCAGGTGGACCCAGGCCCATCCCCCCTACCTGTTACACTTGTGCTGGTAAATGGGAGCCCTCCAAACCGCCCCCAAAACCCACTGTACCCACATCTAGGTGCCCCCCTTCAGCCGTAAGTGCTATGATAATGGTGTAGAGTTGTGGGGAGTGGGTTTTGGGGGGATATGGGGGGCTCAGCACCCAAAGGAAGGAAGCTATGGACTTCAGAGGTAGTTAACTTTTTTTTTTAATTGTTACAAGTGCCCCCTAGGGTGCCCGGTTGGTGTCCCACGACCCAATGCCTTGGATTTGTTCATTTTTGAGCTGGGCGCCTTCGGTTTCCATTATGGTGAAAAACGAAACCGCCCAGCTCAAATCTGCACAAATCCGATGCATTTGGCTGGCACAAACTGTATTATCAGAAAAAAGATGGCCGCCCATTTTTTTCCAAAATACGGTTTGTCCCGCACCTTCACGTACCTGTTCTCGGAGATAGACGCCCATGGAGATGGGTGTTCGCGTTCGATTATGCCCCTTCTCGTTTCCTATAAAAATATTGATATGTGTTAAACCTTCCTTCAGTAAGAAGGAATCTGATTGGCTAAATCCTTGTACCTGTTAAACCCTCAATTTAATTGTTCCCAATTGGAGATGGCAGGGACAATTGAGTGATTACATCAGCTAACGTCAGATGAAGTAAACAGCATTTTCCTGGTACTTTGAGGTGTTGGGGTGTTAATAATAATAATCCACCTGCCATTTCAATGTTAATTATATTGACTATTTGGAAAAAGACTGTGATCTCCTGTGAATACTTTGCTCTTGGTTACTGCTACCACAATAAAGCAATGTCTTTCCACTATAACATTCAGTAGGAGTCACCATTTTCTGTATGTGAAAATAGTGTTTAAAAAAAAAAAGACAACAGTGAAAACGTGTTCCTCAGTGACTTTTTATTTCTTCCCACAAAGACTAAGTTCCCTGAACAATGATCATTATTACATAAGAACATAAGAAATTGCCATACTGGCAAGATTCCAAAACAGTACAATTCATTTTATGCTGCTTATCCTAGAAATAAGCAGCATATTTTCACCAAGTCCATTTTAATAATGGCTTATGGACTTTTCTTTTAGGAAGCTATCAAAACCTTTTTTTTAAAACCCTGCTAAGCTAACTGCTTTTACTACATTCTCTGGCAATGAATTCCAGAGTAGAGAGTTGCACGGGGACAGAAATCTTACCCATCCCCGCCCGTCCCCGCTGGAATCTTACCCGTCCCCACCCATCCCCACTGGAATCTTACCCATCCCCACCCATCCCCGCAAAAATTTAAACCATCCCAACCCGTCCCCACCCGTCCCCGCAAGAATTTAAACCATCCCCACCCATCCCCGTAAGAATTTAATAGTACATAAAAGAAAGTTCCAGTCAGCTCCCTCAGTCTTTCTCTGGATTTGAGCCACAGCACTGTAGGCAAGGAAGGAACGGAAGTTGGAACTTGGAACACTCTGGTGCGCACATGTAAGATTTGTCTCTGATTCACTGGCAGTGTGTGCTGAGAGGTTGCCACATGCACGCGCCAGTAGGTCAGGTGACATCTGATTCTCGTGCCTGTGTCAGAGCTGAGGTCTGTGCACCAGCCTGGGAGCAAAGAGGATTAATAGTAACATAGTAAGTGACAGCAAATAGACCTGAACGGTCCATCCTCTCTGCCCAATAGTCACACTCATGATCAATTCATCATTAAATCAACGAGTGTGATATTATATACTTGATTATGGTCTTTCTTTCGTGTTTCTGGAACAAAGACCACAGAAGTCTATCTGGCCCCATCCTTATGTTCCAACTGCTGGAGTTGCCATCGAAGCCCACTCCAGCCTATTCATGTTCTCATTTGTGGGACACAGACCATAAAAGTCTGTCCAGCACTGTCCTCATGTTCCAGCCACTGAAGTTGCTGTCTAAGCCCTTTCAAGCCCATCCTAAACCAGATTGCCATGTATGAGACACAGAACATACAAGTCTGCCAGGTATCAGCTCTAGTTCATCACAGCCAGAGTCGCCATCTAAGCGTCACTTGACACATCCACACACATGCAGCCATTTAAGGTTAGCTTTTATATAACTTCCATTTTCTAATTAGAGATCCTCTGTGTTCATCCCTCGCCTTTTTGAATTCCGTCATCATTTGTGACTCTACCACCTCCTTAATGGAAGACTTTCCACATTTATGCTGTTAAAGCAAAGAGGAGGAGGAGGAGGAGACAGCACTCAAAGAAATTGGTATTCGGTAGATGAGAGGCTGGTGCAGGTGGAGCTTACAATTCCACGGGAAGCCCACAGAACTGGTTCCATCCCCGCGGGAACCCCGCAGGAACTGACTCCGTCCCCGCGGGAACCCCGCAGAACAGCTTCCATCCCCGCGGGAACCCCGCAGGAACTGCCTCCGTCCCTGCGGGAATCCCGCGGGGACGGAAGCCGTGCAGCTCTCTATTCCAGAGTTTAATTACATGTTGAGTGAAGAAATATTTTCTCTGATTTGTTTTAAATTTACTGTACTACTTTGTAACTTCATTGTATGCCCCCTAGTCCTAGTATTTTTAGAAAAAGTAAACAAGCGATTCACGTCTAGCCGTTCCACTCTACTTGCATATCTCTCATCAGCCATCTTTTCTCCAAGCTGAAGAGCCCTAGCCACTTTAGCCTTTCCTCAAAGGGAAGTCGTCTCATCCCCTTTATCATTTTCGTTGCCCTTCTCTGTACCTTTTCTAATTCCACTATATCTTTTTTGAGCTGCGGGGACCAGAATTGCACAAAGTATTTGAGGTGTGTTCGCATCACGGAGCGATGTAAAGGCATTAACCTAATGGTTAGTGTAGCAGTCTATGATCCAGGCAACCTGGGCTCAATTCCCACTACAGCTCCTTGTGACCTCAGCCAAGTCACTTAACCCTCCATTGTCCCGGGTACAAAAACTTAGATTGTGAGCTCTCTAGAGATAGAAAAAGTACCTGCATACAATGTGTACAGCCAGTGCCGTAGCGAGGGCTAATGGCACCCGGGGCGGGTCGCTGCTGCGCACCCCCCCCCCCCCGGGTGCAGCACCGGACACCCCCCCTCTGCAGCGCACCCCCCCTCTGCGGCACACACCCCCCCGGAGCGCAACCCCCCCCCGGACCGCATTCATACCTGCGGGAGGGCCGATCCGCCCCGAGTGCACGTCACTCGGAGCTGCATTGGCCCCGCTGGTTCCCTGCACTCTCTGCCCCGGAACAGGAAGTAACCTTTTCCGGGGCAGAGAGAGCAGGGAACCAGAGGGGCCGGCACCCCCCCCCCCCCCCCGAGCGAGTGTACCCGGGGCGGACTGCCCCCCCCCCCACCTTCCTACACCACTGTGTACAGCACTGACTACATCTAGTAGCACTATAGAAATGATTAATAATAACATTATAACCTCCTCATTTTTGTTTTCCATTCCTAAGAAGTCTCAAAGTAGCTATCAGAGATCGAAGGATACCACAGTGGATGCTGTATCTTCTCTTATTTGTCTATACTTCAAACATTGACTGTGTTGTAAGATGATTATTGTACACTTATTATTATTGCCTACTTATTGGAGGAAAGGAGGAACAGGGGTGATATGATACAGGCGTTCAAATATTTGAAAGGTATTAATACGCAAACGAACCTTTTCCGGAGATGGGAAGGCGGTAGAACGAAAGGACATGAAATGAGGTTGAAGGGGGGCAGACTCAGGAAAGATGTCAGGAAGTATTTCTTCACGGAGAGAGAGGTGGATGCTTGGAATGCCCTCCCGCGGGAGGTGGTGGAAATGAAAACGGTAACGGAATTCAAGCATGCGTGGGATAAGCATAAAGGAATCCTGTGCCGAAGGAATGGATCCTCAGGAGCTTAGTCAAGATCGGGAGGCGGGGATAGTGCTGGGCAGACTTATACGGTCTGTGCCAGAGCCGGTGGTTGGGAGGTGAGGATAGTGCTGGGCAGACTTATACGGTCTGTGCCAGAGCCGGTGGTTGGGAGGCGGGGATAGTGCTGGGCAGACTTGTACGGTCTGTGCCAGAGCCGGTGGTTGGGAGGCGGGGATAGTGCTGGGCAGACTTGTACGGTCTGTGCCAGAGCCGGTGGTTGGGAGGCAGGGCTGGTGGTTGGGAGGTGAGGATAGTGCTGGGCAGACTTATACGGTCTGTGCCAGAGCCGGTGGTGGGAGGCGGGGATAGTGCTGGGCAGGCTTATACAGTCTGTGCCAGAGCTGGTGGTTGGGAGGCGGGGCTGCTGGTTGGGAGGCGAGGATAGAGCTGGGCAGACTTATACGGTCTGTGCCAGAGCCGGTGGTGGGAGGCAGGGATAGTGCTGGGCAGACTTATACGGTCTGTGCCAGAGCCGGTGGTGGGAGGCAGGGATACTGCTGGGCAGACTTATACGGTCTGTGCCCTGAAGAGCACAGATACAAATCAAGGTCAGGTATACACAAAAAGTAGCACATATGAGTTATCTTGTTGGGCAGACTGGATGGACCGTGCAGGTCTTTTTCTGCCGTCATCTACTATGTTACTATGTTACTTAATCTCAATTGTCAGCCACATTGAACTCAAGAATACCTTGGGATAATGTGGAGCATAAATGTCTTGAATAAATAAACACTGAACTCTTTCTGTGAATTCCAGGGACCCTGGAAAAGCAGGACCATGGCATTGTTTAAGACCAGGGATGTGATGCTGGGGACTCTGCTCCTGTTTCTGCTTCTAAAAGGTAAAAAAAAAAAAAAAAAAAAAAACCTGTCTGACAGCCTACAATCCCTCTTCTCCCCCTCCCTATTTGCACTTTCATCCAATCAACACGCTTCGCCATTTATTTATTCATGTTATTCATACCCCAAATTAGGCCGAAGTAAACTCAAGTTCAATGTGGCTTACAAACAATAAAGTGAATAAACCATAATAATGTACAGAATATAAACACAAATTACAAGAAGCCCAAGAAGCAAATTAATACATGTGCAGTAAGTAACCAGGGATTTAGACTATCTCAAGAACAAAAAATAATTAAGGGTGGACAGGTGAGAGCATTAGTGAATTTAGTGGACTGAGGGTGGGTAGTATCTCTATTCTATTCACACCTGCAAGGGGGACAGTTTTGGCTGCACATTCTTTAAGCCACACGTTCGCATGGTACAATATCTGCTGTATTAGGAGCCCAGGATGCATCAGGGAAAGAGACCTGTCGCAGCTGTGCTCAGCCGTGTTCAGTCCTAGACTGCATGGATTCCATTGCTCTCTGCTCGATTTTGCTCCTGCAGGTGTCCAGCCATGCGCTCAAGTGTCACTAGAGTCACCCATAGTCCCTGTAGGCTCTCCAGTCACAGCCACCTGCACCGTCCGAAACAGCTGCATCGACTTGGAAGAGGAGATCCAGATCCTATGGAAACTCGATGAGGAATACCTCCCAGAGACTGAACAGAACAACAGTAGCTGGGGGATCGGATCCAGGGTGACTCTCCACAGCTTCAATCGCACCAGGGGAATGCTGTCATGCTATGCCGCTGGGACCGGGATACCTCAGCTGATGGACAGAGTGGAGATTCGTACAGGCTGTAAGTCCATCCAAGGCAGTGTTCATTGAACGACTCTTTCCGTTTTCTTCTTCCACTACCTTCCTTACTCTGCTATGTACAGTACAGCACAGGACAAGCCCAACCACCACAGGCGTGTCTTACGACAACAGAAAAATTCTTAGCTACAAAAGCCAGCTATGAAGATAGGAATATGTGGACGACAGAAGTTGTCAAACACAGGTGTGTTTAGAAGACAAACATGCTCAATGATCACCCCCCAGAGTTGCGTTGTGCAATTCAGGTCATATCATGTATTGCATGCGTAACTTAAATTTCTTAACAAGCTAGTCAGCACCGATAATTGCCAATTAACAAGCAATTATTGAAACTAATTGGCTTTAATTGGAATTTATGCACACAAGTTGCTAAGCATATGAGTGCATAAATTCTAACGTGTGCTGCTGAAAAGGGGGAAATACCATGGGCATGGAATGGGCAGATTGTGGGCGTTTCTAAAAATTATGCGCGCCGTATTAGAATACACCCGCTCTACGCCTAACTTAGTTGCCGGCGTTTGCACCAAGTTCAACTAGATTTAGTCACGTGGACGGGCCCTAGGCGTATTCTGTAAACTGCACCTAAAGTTTAGGCATAGTTTATAGCAGGGGCGTAGCTACGTGGGGGCATGGCCCCCCGTAGATTTGGCCCTGGCCCTCCTGCCGATGACCCTCTCGACCCCCCCCCCCTCCCACTTCCAAACCGCCGTCAGGTACCTTTGCTGGTGGGGGACCCCAACCCCCGCCAGCCGAGGTCCTCTTCTCCGGCGTGGCCGCGTTGCTGATCTGCAAGGCTTCGTTCTGTTTCTGTGAGTCTGACGTCCTGCACGTACATCAGCCAGCAACACAGCCGCACCGGAGAAGAGGACTTCGGCTGGCGGGGGTTGGGGTCCCCCGCCAGCAAAGGTACCCGACGGTGACAGCGGCGGCAGCAGTGGCGGGGGAGGGTTGGTAGCAGCGGGAAGGGGAGGGTTGAAAGGGTTGGCGCCGGGGGGGGGCCAATGTTGGTGGTGGCAGCTGGAGGGGGTCAAAAATGGTGGGGGGGGTCGGCAGCGCTGGGGGGGGGCTAAAATGTGCCCCCTCACCTCGGGCTCTGGACCCCCCTCCCACCGAAGTCTGGCTATGCCCCTGGTTTATAGACTACACCTAGGCGTATTTTTTTACAGTGCCATATATCAAATTTAGCCCTAGATGTCTTGATTCAGTTTTAAATATTCTGTTAATATAGAATTTGGGCTATAAACAAGCTCATTTTCAAAGCACTTAGCCTCCCAAAGTTCCATAGAAACCTATGGAACTTAGCCTCCCAAAGTGCTTTGAAAATATGCCTCATGGCATGTGTTTTCAATTCTAGCTGTAAACATAAACATGTTGTTAACAATGGAAGGGGGGGGACACATCATCCAGACTAGTCTTAAAATCCAGTCTGTCTTTTTCATAGACCCGCCCTCAAAGCCCAGCAATTTAAGCTGCTTCATGAACCTTACAGAGGAGAGCTTAACCTGCACATGGGATCCAGGACCAGAAACCTACATTGAAACTAATGTTACTCTAGAGAGGTACAGGTAAGAGCTTATAAACCTATTATGCCTAGAAGGAAACAGTGTTTTGAAGAGGCAGAAGGGATTTGGACCAGGATAACCCTTCTACTACTTTTGGGAAGCTTCTACTAAGCCGCATAAGCGTCTATGCGTGCCCAATGCACGCCAAAATGAACTTACAGCCCAACTACCGCGTGCCTCTTGCAGTAATTTCATTTTTGGTGCGCGTCCGCAAAATATTTTTTTTATTTTCTGGCGCGCGTAGGTCGTTACCGCACAAATTCTTTACCGCTAGGTCTATGGCTGGCGGTAAGGTCAGCGACCCAAAATGGACGCGTGGCAATTTTGATTTTGCCACATGTCCATTTTGGGGGGAATAAAAAGAGGGCTTTTTTTCACAGGCACGCTGGAAAATATTTCTGCGCGCGCCCAAAACCCGTGCCTACACTACCACAAGCCACTATTTACCATGGCTTAGTAAAAAAAAAAAAAACCCTTAAGGAGCAAAATTCAATTTTAGTGTGAGTCAGAAGAAATATGGCTAAAGCGGCTAGGGCTCTTCAGCTTGAAGGAAAGGTGGCTGAGGGGAGATATGATAGAGGTCTATAAAATAATGAGTGGAGTTGAACGGGTAGATGTGAAGCGTCTGTTCACGCTTTCCAAAAATACTAGGACCAGAGGGCATGCGATGAAGCTACAAAGTAGTAAATTTAAAACGAATCTGAGAAATGTTTTCTTCACTCAACGTGTAATTAAACTCTGGAATTCATTGCCAGAGAATGTGGTAAAGGTGGTTAGCTTAGCAGGGTTTAAAAAAGGTTTGGACGGCTTCCTAAAGGAAAAGTCCATAGACCATTATTTAAAAAAAAAAAAAACACTGCTTATTTCTGGGATAAGCAGCATAAAACGTTTAGTACTTTTTGGGATCTTGCCAGGTATTTGTGACCTGGATTGGCCACTGTTGGAAACAGGATGCTGGGCTTGATGGACCTTTGGTCTGTCCCAGTATGGCAATACTTATGTACTTATGTACTTGGGATTCTGAATGGAATCTTGCTACTCTTTGGGGTTCTACATGGAATGTTGCTACACTTTGAAATTCTGCATGGAATCTTGTTGTTCTTTAGAATTCTAGAATCTTGCTACTCTTTGGGGTTCTACATGGAATGTTGCTACTATTTGGGTTTCTGCCAGGTACTTGCGACCTGGATTGGCAACTGTTGGAAACAGGATGCTGGGCTTGATGGACCTTCAGTCTGTTCCAGTATGGCAACACTTATGTACTTATGTACTTGGGATTCTGAATGGAATCTTGCTACTCTTTGGGGTTCTAGATGGAATGTTGCTACACTTTGAAATTCTGCATGGAATCTTGTTGTTCTTTAGAATTCTAGAATCTTGCTACTCTTTGGGGTTCTACATGGAATGTTGCTATTTTTGTTTTTCTGCCAGGTACTTGTGACCTGGATTGGCCACTGTTGGAAACAGGATGCTGGGCTTGATGGACCTTTGGTCTGTCCCATTGTGGCAATACTTATGTACTTATGTATGATCTAGAAAGGATCCATTGCATGGTGTAGGCTATGTTTTGAAGCCAGGTTAAGGCTGCCAACTAGATCCAGATTTGCAGGATAGGGTTAATCTAGTTCTGGTTTTAACCTCTTGCATGCAGAGACTTCTAGTTCTGACTTCCCCATTGCATTCCCTAAGAAAAGCAAGAGTACAAGTCCCAGCATGCACTGGGGTAAACCCAGGACTGGATCAATTTTGAGCACCATATATAGAATCAGGGCTTATGTTTTTACTGGCAGGCAATGAATATATGAATAGCTTCTGCGTCTATTTTCAGCAGTTCTATGGCTAAAATTGGCTTAGCGTTTACACGTTCAGCACATAAGTTATATATTTAAAATTAGGCCTGGTAAACAGCATTCACCCATGCTGAGCTTTATCTGTCATCATCTTACACTGGTTTCAAACCAGTGGCGTTCCTGGCCTGGATGGCACCCAGGGCGGAGCGCCGATGCGCCCCCCCCCCCCCCCGGGTGCAGCGCCCCCCCCCCCCCCCCCCCCGCTAGATGACACCTCCCCCCCTCCGGTGAAATGACACCCCTCCGGGTGCACGCCGCTGGGGGGGGGTGCCGCGGCACACGCCTGCTCCTCCGAGTTCGCTAAACTTCGTTCGTTCGCTACAGCTCCCTCTGCCCCGGAACAGGAAGTAACCTGTTCCGGGGCAGAGGGAGCTACAGCGAACGAATGAAGTTTAGCGAACTCGGAGGAGCAGGCGCGTGCCGCGGCACCCCCCAGCGGCGTGCACCCGGGGCAGACCGCCCCCACCGCCCCCCCCTTGGTACGCCACTGTTTCAAACTCATTTTAAATATATTCCATTTTTTGTTAAAGACAAGCTCTTTTCAGTTTAAAAATTTGTTTGCAAACTGATTGGATAAGAAGTTAAAGGCAGTATGTCTACATATTATAATTATTACTGCAGGAGGAAAGACAGGTCTGGTTAGTTATGGAGAAAAGGTATTTGACTTCGCTAGTACATTTGCTCTGGAAAGTGAGAACCAAGTATGCATGTGTTTCAGATCCCGAGACCGCGATGGAGCCTTCCTGGATAAGAAGGCAGAATGCACCCCACTAAAAGGCCAGAATCATTGCACAATTCCCCGAAAACATCTCAATCTGTACCAGAAAGAAGACATCTGGGTGACCGCCGAAAATGCTCTTGGCAAGACGCAGTCAGATAAGCTTTGCTTGGCTCCAATGGATGCAGGTTTGGGAACTGCAAAGTTATGAGTAACTTTCTATTGGTCAGTCAGCTAACTAGGAAAATGATGCTTAGGTTGAAATGTTAATTTATGCACATCTAAAACCCAAACAGCAATTCGAAAATAAACACCAAGATGGGTAGAACGCTGCCAAAGCACTTGGATCTGACTCCTTGCATAACAGGAAAAGTTGTGTCGGAAATAAGCATGTTCAAACAAAAGTAGAGCATTGTACTAGAGGGTGTACACACACCTGTATAAGACGTGATTTTCCTGCTTATGAGGGTACTTTCTTTTTCACATGTATATTATTTATTTATTTTATTTGTTACATTTGTACCCCGCGCTTTCCCACTAATGGCAGGCTCAATGCGGCTTACATGGGGCAATGGAGGGTTAAGTGACTTGCCCAGAGTCACAAGGAGCTGCCTGTGCCTAAAGTGGGAATCGAACTCAGTTTCTCAGGACCAAAGTCCACCACCCTAACCACTAGGCCACTCCTCCACCGGTCATGGCATTTGGTTTGGTTTGTATATACCAGTATATGTACATAAAATCTTTATAAAACTATCCCCACATAAGATTGCTTGCCAACTTGCACCCCTTCCCCCGGATTCTACGTGGCACGTTATCAGGCATAGTCTATAATTGCACGTCCAACTTAAATCGACAAATCCCTTATCTAATGTAAGGGTTGTATTTTGTAAACCTTCACACACAACTGTGCAGAATCCTCCAAACTTCTCCCAGGGAGGTGGTTTTGAATGCCAAAAAAGTAGGCGGCAGAACTAGAGGCCATGAAATGAGGTTGCAGGGGTGGTAGACTTAGGAGAAAATACTTTTTTATACGTAGAGGGGCGGTGGACGCCTCGAAAACCCTTCCGGGGCGGTGGTGGAGCTAAAAACTGTGACAGAACAAACACCAGATATAAGATCAGAAACTGTCAAAGAAAACTACGAGTATGTGCAAGTTCTACTGTACACTTTTTCCCAGGATTTATAACTTTAAAGCCACCCTAATTTCAACATCTTTTTTATATCACTAAAGAAGCTTGGTTTTAGAAAAGATGCTATAAATAAATATTACCTATCCCTGAATAACATGGAACGCATTACCAAAAGCCATAAAGACAACGCATGACCACCTCAACTTCCGGAAATCACTAAAGACCGATCTGTTCGAGAAGGCATACCCTACTGATCCAACTTAAGTGCCTGGACTCAGCAACACAACGAAACCAACGAACATTATGTAACTCTTCCTCTCTCGATTCTATTATCTGTCTGTAACACATACATCTCATTCTCTACCACATCACTCTGTATTTGTTTCATCACCGGAGGCGACTTACGCCTCACGGAAATATGTAAGCCACATTGAGCCTGCAAATAGGTGGGAAAATATGGGGTACAAATGCAATAAATAAATAACGTAGTAATATAGTAAATGACGGCAGATAAAGACCTGAATGGTCCATCCAGTCTGCCCAACAGTCAAACTCATTATCAATCCTATATTAAATCAACAACGAACATGATACTACATACATGATCATGGTCTTTCTTTGGTGTTTCTGGGACATAGACCTTAGAAGTCCGCCCGGCTCTGTTCTTATGTTCCAACTACTGGAGTTGCCGTCAAAGCTCACTCCAGCCTCTCCAAATCCATCTTGTCATTTGCGGGACACAGACCGTAAAAATCTGCCCAGCACTGTCCTCACGTTCTATATTACTGGAGTTTGTCGAAGCTCTCTCCTGTCCATCCTACAACCGAATCGCCATATGCAGGACTCGGACTGTACAAGTCAGCCCAGCACTGACCCTACTTAGAGTTACCACCTAAGCACCACTTGACATGCAAACACATATGCCATCTTTTAAGTTTTGTTTTCTATACAATTTATTTTGAATTCCGCCACAGTTTTTTCTCCACCACCTTCCTCAGGAGGCCATTCCAGGTATCAACCACCCTCTCAGTGAAAAACAATGTTCTGATTTTACTTCTAAGTCTACCACCCCACAACCTCAATTCATGTCCTCTAGTTTTATCATTTTCCCTTCTCTGGAAAATATTTGTTTCTATATTAATACCTTTCAAGTATTTAAATGTCTGTACCATATCTCTCCTGTCCCTCCTCTCCTCTAGAGTATACATATTCAGGTCTTCCAGTCTCTTCTCATATGTGTTATGGCGCAATCCTCATGTCATTTTTGTCACCTTCCTCTGGGCCGCTTCAAGTCTTTAGCAAGACACGGCCTCCAAAACTGAACACAACACTCCAGGTGGGGCCTCACCAGTAACTTGTACAGGGGCTAGTTACACCTCTCCCTATACAGCCTAGCATCGTTCTGGGTATAGCCACCGACTTGTCACATTGTTTAGTTGCCTTCAGATCTTCAGATACTCTCACCCCAAGATCCCTCTCCCAGTCTATGCATATCAGCCTCTCACCGCCTAACACATATGTCTCCCTTGGATTTCTACTCCCTAAGTGCATCATTCTTCTAACTTTTGAGGATCCTTTTTCATGTTTTCCACTCCCTCCAGGGTGTCCACTCTGTTACAAATCGTCCACAAAAAGGTAAACCTTACCTTCTAAGGCTTTGGCAATGTCACTCTCAAATATATTGAACAGAATCGGCCCCAGCACCGATCCTCGAGACACTCCACTACTCACCTCTCCTTCCTCCGAGTGAATTCCATTTACCACCACCCTCTTGCATCTGTCCATCAACCATTTCCTAATCCAGTTCATCACTTTGGATCCTAACTTCAGCCTATCAAGTTTATTCAAACCGTATCAAAGGCTTTGCTGAAATCTAAGTAGATTACATCTAGCGCACATCCTCGATCCAGTTCTCTGGTCACCCAGTCAAAAAATTCAATCAGATTCATGTGGCACGATTTACCTTTGGTAAAACCGTGTTGTCTCAGATCTTGTAACCTATTGGATTCCAGGAAATTCACGGGTGGCTAATGCAGGTTCATTGCAGACATTACATAGCGTGCTGGAAGGTCCCAGCAGCATAACACTGGACACCTCAGCTAAAATAAACCTGGCTGCCATCTGTGTCAGGCAAAATATCTAACAGCTCATTGCAAAGTTAAACTACGTGTGAGGGCATCTAGCAGTCAACATCTGAAGCTACTCCTTACATTGTGCCGCTTTTCTGACCAGAAGTATTTTGCTTCAGTAAAATAATGCCACACGGACCCCACCTCCTGATTCTGTAAAAGTCTTATTTATTTCATGTCTCCCGAAGCTGCAGCTGACTCTGAACTCAGTAGACCTACTGTTGGTTGGCACAACCTTCAGAGAACATTTCTTTTCGGTGCTCCTTGATCTTTGGCTGCAAGTGGAAGGAGGATTTGTTTAAAATATTAACTGTGACATATGAGCTACTTCATGGGATGCGGCCAAAGTATTTGGAGGAGAGATTGAAGGTGTTTATACTAAACTTGAGTATTGCATTCCCAAGACATTAGGCACCTGGAGTTAAGAGCTATCAAACAGAAAAATTCTGCTATAGCAATGAACTGCACTCTGAGCTGTACTATACCACGTAAATGGAATTTTCTCCCTTGAGAAATTAGAATGAAAGATTCTTTGCATGGGTGTAGTTTGGGTGGGGGTGAGGGGGCAGTGCCCCCCACCCAAATGAGCTGCCACCCCATCCTCCAATCCCCGAGCCACCAGCAGCCTCTGCGAGAAAGCAGCATGCACGCTGCTTTAGTCCTGCCCCCGGAAGCCTTTCTTTCTCCTTCAACTTCCTGTTCCTGTGCAGGCAGGAAGCTGTAGAAGGGCCTCCAGGCAGGTCTAAAGCAGCGTGCGTGCTGCTTTCACTGAGGCTGCCGGTGGCTTGGGGGATTGGAAGACGGGGGAGGGTGATACTGGGTGCCACTGGAAGACTCCGGGGGGGGGGCAGTGGCGGGAGAAAGACACACCCCACCCTTCTAGATGGCGTCTAAAGCTTTGGCCCTTTCAAAACGTGTTGAAAGAGGAAAGGAATGTCTATGGGGCCCTCTTATTAAAGGGTTGCCACGTGGCAACCTGGAACTACCGCCACTCTGTACTGCTATGGATTTACAGCCTGTCTCAATGATACAGACTACTCAATAATTACTGTGGATTCTTTTGGATTCGTTTTAGATAAATGAGACCTTTATTAGAGGTGCTAAAATCTACAATGACTAAGATATATACAATGATTAGCTATATAAACAATCATTACATCACTGGTCTCTACATCTAAGCAATGCCAAGAGTTCTTAGACCAGGAAAAGAAGCAATACATACAATATTACTGGTTAGGAATTTCAGGCCCTTACCTCATCAGCTGGGAAGCCTGTTGCAGCGAAAGCCCAAAGTCTCCTTATGACCAAGAACAAGTCCTCTGCGCAGTGTGTCCACTCACAGATGAGCCCCAAAGCTCTGCTGCAACAAGGCCTCCTCTTTATTAAGCTCAGAACTCATGTTCAGAGCTACAGAAAATTACAGAATGCTTCTCTGTTTAGGTAAACAAGCCATACTGTAGGAAAGCGGTCACATGTTTTCCAAGTCCAGGTGGCCAGGCTGAACTCCAAAAACAAGCACCACCTTCCTCTTCACATACCAAATTAATTAGAGCTGTATTCCAACTTATTTTCACACAATTAAAGTTAAACAATCATTTTTGAACAGAATTACTTCTAATCAACAATACAGACCCCGAGTGCACTGGTTGGTCAAGACAGAGTTGAAAAACAATCTTTAAAATTCACTTTTATTACATAGCCCAACGCAGGTGCCAGGGGTAGCTCCACCCCCAGCGTGCGCCATTTCTGGTGCTAGTAGAAATATTGAAAAAAAATTTCCTCAAGGGGTTACCCGGTGCGGGAGCCCTTACCACTGTCTCAATGGGTGGCAGTAACTGCTCTCCCCCAAAATGGCTGCAAGGCAAGTGCGAACTTACCCCACGGCCATTTCATTTTTGGTTATTTTCACCCGCCTGCGGAGGAGTGGCCTAGTGGTTAGGGTGGTGGACTTTGGTGCTGGGGAACTGAGTTCGATTCCCACTTCAGGCACAGGCAGCTCCTTGTGACTCTAGGCAAGTCACTTAACCCTCCATTGCCCCTTGTAAGCCACATTGAGCCTGCCATGAGTGGGAAAGCGCAGGGTACAAATGTAACAAAAATAAAATAGATACTATTGGAGATTCTACATGGAATGTTGCTACTATTGGAGATTCTACATGGAATGTTGCTATTCCACTAGCAACATTCCATGTAGAAGGCTGCGCAGGCTTCTGTTTCTGTGAGTCTGACGTCCTGCACGTATGTGCAGGACGTCAGACTCACAGAAGCAGAAGCCTGCGCGGCCACATTGGTGATCTGCAAGGGCCAACTTCTAGTGGAATAGCAACATTCCATGTAGAATCTCAAATAGTAGCAACAGTGGAGGAGTGGCCTAGTGGTTAGGGTGGTGAACTTTGGTCCTGGGGAACTGAGGAACTGAGTTCGATTCCCACTTCAGGCACAGGCAGCTCCTTGTGACTCTAGGCAAGTCACTTAACCCTCCATTGCCCCTTGTAAGCCACATTGAGCCTGCCATGAGTGGGAAAGCGCGGAGTACAAATGTAACAAAAAAAAAAACACAGGGCCCCTTTCACTGCAGCTTAGTAAAAGAGCCCCTAAGAGAGCTGCTTAGGATGTGTTTAAGCATGATTGAATTGATATGCAATTGATTCCCATTTTAAATGTATATTTTTATTAAGATATACTACTACTACTACTATTTAGCATTTCTATAGCGCTACAAGGCGTACGCAGCGCTGCACAAACATAGAAGAAAGACAGTCCCTGCTCAAGGAGCTTACAATCTAATAGACAAAAAATATGTGCTATTGATTTTGGATACAATGTAATAATTTTTGAGCACTTTTGATTTCTAGAGATAGATGGTTTCCTGTACAAATACTTTTAAATACATTTATATATTTATTTATTTATTTATTACATTTATATCCCACATTTTCCCACCTATTTGTAGGCTCAATGTGGCTTACATAGTACCGGAGAGGCATTACAGACTCCGGTGTAAACAAATATAAAGTGATGTTGTGGTAAGATAAAGTTCATGTGGCCCAGCCACACTAGGGAATCGTACAACAGAAGAGTTGTGTTATGTCCATTACGTTCTTTAGTTTTGTTGTGTTGCAGAGATCAGACATTTATGTTGGATTGGTAGGGTATGCCTTTTTAAACAGATTAGTCTTTAGTGTTTTCCGGAAGTTTAGGTGGTCGTTCCTAGTTTTCAAGTCTTTTGGTAATGCGTTCCACAGTTGTGTGCTTATGTAGGAAAAAACTGGACGCGTAAGTTGATTGCATAAATAAATAAACAAACAAACTGCTAATCTCAGGATGCTACCTTCAGAGAGAGCCCTGTACTTAGTGACATGACAATGAATCAACCAACCAAATCTCTCATTAGAAAACACAGGTGTTCTATTGAATATTGATTAGACATATATTATAAAGTAAGCGTTAAAATACTGTTTTTTTAATCCATTTTCCTTTTAGTGAAACTGGATCCTCCCACTGTTGATACAATCAAATCTAGCACTTTGGATGCTGGATGTCTGAATGTGCAATGCAAGAAGTCCAAAGAAGCGATGTGGATGAATCAGTTGTATGAAATGCGCTATAAAAGTGAAGAAGATGACAAATGGTCTATGGTAAGGGATTGCCCGAATGCAAAGGACCAGGCCGTTCTCAGTGTCTAGTATTATTCCCTTCAAGAAGCTCTTCAACCTTTGTAGGAATCTAGAATCTGAAACTGTATCTCTGTGGGATGAGGGAGTCTAGAACGTTCTCAGTGTCTAGTATTATTCCCTTCAAGAAGCTCTTCAACCTTTGTAGGAATCTAGAATCTGAAACTGTATCTCTGTGTGATGAGGGAGTCTAGAACTTCGAACCCAAAGGACTCAAACTCATAGCAGCAACTCCAACAATAAGAGGGTTCGATGTCCTGCATCACGAGGGAGCAAAGCACCTCCCTTTCAGTTTACAAACTGTTCGTTTTATTCCAGGTTTCTTCCAATCACACTCCAGACGCAGGGAACTACTCTGTGCAGATCAAGGATTGCGGCTTTCTCGCTGCCACGGTCTACCATTTCCAAGTGCGACGCATCAGACAGATTGGCGTGGGTCACTGGAGCAATTGGGGTCCTGTATATAGTTTCTTCACCCCAGAGAGAGGTTGGTGCAAAATTGGGGAGTTGCAGCAGTGCAAAGCATATTGGGTTATAGACAAAAATTCTGGCATAATACATTTAATTAAAAAAAATCATACAACAGGCTATAAGTCTCGGGCAAATCTCTACATTTCCATGGCAACCCCCCCCCCCCCCCCCCCCCCATTCTTTCTTGACAGTTTATTTATTTATTTATTTATTAGGATTTATTTACCGCCTTTTTTAAGGAATTCACTCAAGGCGGTGTACAGTATGAATAGATCAAACATGAGCAATAGGCAATTAGAGCAGTAAAAATATTTATTTATTTATTTATTTATTTATTGCATTTGTATCCCACATTTTCCCACCTCTTTGCAGGCTCAATGTGGCTTACAATATATCATGAGTAGTGGAAGTATTGCAAAAAGATCTTGGGTAAACATGATCATGATAAAGCATGATGATAGTATAACAGCAAATATCGTAATGCAGTTCTGGATAAATGTGTAGGAGTTCACATTTGTTGATCTTTGTGGTATGCCTTGTTAAAGAGATGGATCTTGTATTGTAACAATACAAAGTATGGCATGGTATACTATTTGCAATGTCAACACAATACGTAATAGAACATTATAATTGATAGTGAAGGGTAAGGCAAAGTTGTAACATATAGATGAGTAAGAAAGTAGGAAAAATTAGAAAGTAAGGTGATTGATTTGAAGAAAGTTGCACGTGAGGTCAGAGAGATGATTAAATATTATCTCAGCTAGGGTAGGAGTGGATAAACATGTCCTGCTGCAGTATGTGCAGCCCGAGTCAATCCTTGTGTGTGTGAGTGAGACTAACAAGTTAGTTACTTCTTCAAGTAAAGGCCTCGTTGAAGAGCTAAGCTTTAACCTGCTTCCTGAAGCAGAGGTAGTCTTGTGTGAAGCGGAGTCTTTCAGGCAATGCATTCCAGTTTGACTTACTCTGTCTCTTCACGCTTGGGCATCTCAATCACTGCAAGTGTCTCTTTGTATTCTAGGAGAAAGACTTGGGAATCTCCGTGGGGAATAGGTCCCCCTCTTATAATCTGCCAGGGACTTCCAGCTGATGTGGATTGGGCTTTATGAACCTTTGGTCTGATTCAGTTTGGCATGTCTTCTATTCTTATATGATAACGCCTATGTTTACTAAGGTGTGCCATGGGCATGTTAGCGTTTTTAACGCGTGTAAATGTTTGCGCACGTTAAATGCTAACGCGCCCATAGAAATATATAGGCAGGTTAGTGTTTAAGGACATGTTAGAAACGCTAACGCACCTTAGTAAACATACCCCACAATCACACACTATTAACCAGTTAAAATTTAAAATACAAAAAAAACAGCCCAGAAAACGGAAGACAAAAAAAAGGGGGGTGGGGGATTGAAAGCTGTAAAATTCTGGAAAATTCTGAGGATTTCATATTTAACTTCTTTTGTACAGCCATAGTTTCTAGATTAGACCAGTATGGAAAATATCCAGATGTTTTTGTATATGAATTTTCAAGACATTGATTCTGTAAGAACATAAGAGTAATGTCTGAGTAATGGCTGAAGAAGACTAGCATGCCTGTCTAAAGTTAAGTAATCTCTTATCACGTTAAGGCAGTTTTTTTTTTTCTCTGCTAAGAAGAGAAGTAAATTCTTATTACGTGCCAGAGCCGGTGGTTGGGAGGCGGGGCTGGTGGTTGTGAGGCGGGGATAGTGCTGGGCAGACTTATACGGTCTGTGCCAGAGTCGGTGGTGGGAGGCGGGGCTGGTGGTTGGGAGGCGGGGATAGTGCTGGGCAGACTTATACGGTCTGTGCCAGAGCCCCGGTGGTGGGAGGCGGGGCTAGTGGTTGTGAGGCGGGGATAGTGCTGGGCAGACTTATACGGTCTGAGCGGGAGGCGGGGCTGGTGGTTGTGAGGTGGGGATAGTGCTGGGCAGACTTATACGGTCTGTGCCAGAGCCCCGGTGGTGGGAGGCGGGGCTGGTGGTTGGGAGGCAGGGATAGTGCTGGGCAGACTTATACGGTCTGAGCGGAAGGCGGGGCTGGTGGTTGTGAGGTGGGGATAGTGCTGGGCAGACTTATACGGTCTGTGCCAGAGCCGGTGGTGGGAGGCGGGACTGGTGGTTGGGAGGCGGGGATAGTGCTGGGCAGACTTATACGGTCTGTGCCAGAGCCCCGGTGGTGGGAGGCGGGGCTGGTTGTTGGGAGGCGGGGATAGTGCTGGGCAGACTTATACGGTCTGTGCCCTGAAGTGCACAGGTACAGATCGTAGTAGGGTATACACAGAAAGTAGCACATATGAGTTATCTTGTTGGGCAGACTGGATGGACCGTGCAGGTCTTTTTCTGCCGTCATCTACTATGTATGTTACTATGTAAGGCAGTGCTTTTCTATCTGCTAAGAAGACAAGCAAATTAGATAAGGAGGTTTTTAGCCTATGATGAAGAAGCCCTAGCCCTCCTCCTGTAAAAATACGGAAGAGGTGCTTCTTGAGGCGTTTTCCTCCTTTAAGAATGATTAATTAGTGCTTACTTATTTCAAGACTGTGTTCCTATATTTATATGCATAGAACATAAGAGTAGCCATACTGGGTCAGACCAATGGTCCATCTAACCCAGTATCCTGTACTCTGCCTGAAGAAGGAGCCCTGTGGGTCTCAGAAGTTCCTATATATCGTCATCTCAAGAAAATCCCTACAGTTATAGCGTGCAGGGCAGCACAGACCTAACCTTTCGAACATATAGGTTGCCCCAATCTGTCTGACCTATACGATTAACTGTACATTTGTCTTATTAGATTGTAAGCTCTTCGAGCTGGGACCGTCCTTCCATGTTAAACTGTACAGCGCTGCGTAACCCTAGTAGCGCTTTAGAAATGTTAAGTAGTAGTAGTAGTAGTATTAAAAAAAAAAGGTTAATTTTGTTTTTATTTTTCTTCTTGATTTTCTTATCTTTCTATCATACACCAAAACTGCTTAGGGGGTCTTTTACTAAAGATTAACTCAAGTTATCTGCAGCAGGGCCCATAGGAATAAAATTGCACCTGCAGCAGATAACTGGAACTAACCTTTAGTAAAAAAAAAAAAAAAACCCTTAGCTTGTGATAAAATGGATAAAGGCCACCAAGTGTCGTTTCTTTCTCATTTTCAAATGACACCACCACTACATCCAGTTTTCTCCCACACCAGAATGTGAGAAACAGGGAAACTACAGATCCCAGAATGCATTGCAGGAGAGGAGGAAGCAGGGACGGGGAAACTACAGATCCCAGAATGCATTGCAGGAAAGGAGAAAGCAGGGACAGGGAAAATACAGATCCCAGAATGCACGGCAAGATAGGAGGTGTCAGGACAAGGGTAAGACTCAGCTGCAGGAGAAGGGAGGAGATGGGGCTGATTGGGAAATGGAATCAGCTGAGGAGAGGGTGGAACACCTGAGTGAGGGGGTGGAGAATGAGGGGATGGAATGGGAGGAGAAGGTGTGGGAGAGGAGATGGAGGTGGTAGAGGAAGTTACTGGGGAAGAAGAGTGACTTCTAGAAGAGCCCAAAGTAACAAGGAAAGTGGAGGAGTAGCTTAGTGGTTAGTGCAGTGGACCTTGATCCTAGGGAACTGAGTTCAATTCCCACTGCAGCTCCTTGTGAGTCTGGGCAGGTCACTTAACCCTCCATTGCCCCTGGTACAAAATAAGTACCTAAATATATGGAAACCGCTTTGAATGTAGTTGCAAAAACCTCAGAAAGGCAGTATATCAAGTCCCATTTCCCTTTCCCCCTTCCCCTTTCCCTTATGACACCACAATATCAGAAGTGAGCCAAGTATTGGGCAATCAAGCCATTGTGACATCACTGATGAGGTTGGCTCTTATTGGTGGAATGAGTGGAGGAGTAGCCTAGTGGTTAGTGCAATGGACTTTAAGCCATTGTGACATCACTGATGAGGTTGGCTCTTATTGGTGGAATGAGTGGAGGAGTAGCCTAGTGGTTAGTGCAATGGACTTTAAGCCATTGTGACATCACTGATGAGGTTGGCTCTTATTGGTGGAATAATGAGTGGAGGAGTAGCCTAGTGGTTAGTGCAGTGGACTTTGATCCTGGGGAACTGGGTTCAATTCCTACTGCAGCTCCTTGTGACTCTGGGCAAGTCACTTAACCCTCCATTGCCTCTGGTACAAAATAAGTACCTGAATATAATATGTAAACCGCTTTGAATGTAGTTGCAAAAACCTCAGAAAAGCGGTATATGAAGTCCCATTTCCCTTTCCCCTTCCCTAATAGTCAGGAGGGATCCGGTGGGTGGATGTCAAGAGTCCTGCTTTTGAGGGAGCTGACTTTTGAAAGGGGTTTTGGAGTACCTCATTCCTATATGCCCTAAAGGTGGATTTGAAGAAGTGAGTCTGGATTCAGGTCCTCTCTTCAGGAATATTGTTGCGAAAGGAAGCTCGGTCTGACAAGAACACGGTACTACCCCAACAGTTCTACACTTTTCAAAATTAAACGCTCAGGACTCCTTTTACAAGTTGAGTGAAGAAACTTTTTCTCTGATTTGTTTTAAATTTACTACTTTGTAGTTTCATCGCATGCCCCCTAATCCTAGTATTTTTGGGAAGAGTAAACAGATGCTTCACGTCTACCCTTTCCACTCCGCTCATTATTTTATAGACCTCTTATCATATCTCCCCTCAGCCGATATAACAGTTGTCATTTGAATAATAATGCAATCATTTGCACACAAGCTGATTATCTTGAAAACCAACCTGCCTGCAGCCCTCAAGAGTCAGGCAGCCGTTTGGTAAAATGATAACAGCAGGCCTTGCAATCAGAGCGCAACGATAAAGTACCATCTTGGGATGCTTGTCTTTCGCTAACATCAGCTGAGTTCTGTAACACATTTTGGAAGGGGGAAGACGTGCAAAGAAAGTTTTGGGGGAAAATTGTAGCTTAAAAACAACTCTGTCTCATGTTCTAGCCCCAGCAGGAAAACTGGATGTTTGGTGGAAGCTGGATCACACGAGGTCTGACAAGAAAACAAATGTGAAGCTGATGTGGAAGGTAACATCCCTTTTTTTAATTGGGAAGTTGAACTTATTTTTCCATAAGAATAGCTAAAACTCACAAGAATAGGATAAGTATTTTATTAATGTTATGGAATATGTTCTTATCCCTAAGAAATGGGTCTGGAAGGGTTTTCGTTGATGAGTTGTTACTGTGCAGCCTTAAAATGGGTTCTCACTGGGTCAACTGCAGAGAAGGACCTTTTGAAAACTGCCCCTTCCCTCCCCTCCCCCAACCATTGAAGTGAGGTCCCAACAGGCCACCTCTGCTTTGTACAGGATTCCCCCACATATGTTGCTCATGCGGCACTGATTGGCCAGCTGATTTTTAAAGGAAATGTCCACAAGGAATTTCTCTTTAAAAATCACCCTGTAGACCTGAAAGCACCATAGTGAGACTCGGGGAAGCAAGGGTTAAGTTCCTACTCCTTGTGACCTTGGGCATTCACTCTTGGTTGTCTCAGGTACAAAGTTAGATTTAATACACACACACCCTCCCCCCAGACAGGAAAAATCCTACTGTACCTAAATATAACTCACTTTCAGCTACTATTGAAAAGCCATGAGTTAAAGCAAACCAATTGCTATTAAAATTCAATAATAAAAGATAACCAACAGGCTCCATATGATTTAGGATCAAGCTAAGTCAGTCCCAGTTTACTCCTCTGCATCTATAGACTTCTAATTCCGGTCCATTAAAAACCCTTTAGTGTCCAATGTTCCCGTAATAAGCCGTATGGGAACAGAATGATGGGAACATTGGACACTAAAGGGTTAAGACACTGGGATTGCAAGTTCATAGAGGCAGTGAGAGGTAAGACCAGGATTGGCTTAATGGGAATGGGGAACGAGAATGGGGCTTGATATATCGCCTTTCTGTGGTTACAATCAAAGCGGTTTCCATCAGTCCCTGATGACATATAACTATACAATAACCCAATTATAACCCAATTTGACTGCCCCTATCGGACCGACCGTTCACTTGTCTATTAGACTGTCTCTCTTTGTTAAATTGTACAGCGCTGCGTAACCCTAGTAGCGCTCTAGAAATGTTAAGTAGTAGTAGTAGTATTACATATAGCAGTGATTTAACCAGAGCTGAGATTGTGATGTCATAATGCCTCATTCCACCAATGCCTAAGAGCCAACCTCATCAGTGATGTCACAATGGCTCGACTGTCCTATACTTGGCCCACTTCCCCCCTTAGTGTGAAGAGTTTCAGTCTCTGGTATCCAGAGCAGAGATTGTGATGTCATAATGCCTCATTCCACCAATGCCTAAGAGCCAACCTCATCAGTGATGTCACAATGGCTCGACTGTCTCCTATACTTGGCCCACTTCCCCCCTTAGTGTGAAGAGTTTCAGTCTCTGGTATCCAGAGCTGAGATTGTGATGTCATAATGCCTCATTCCACCAATGCCTAAGAGCCAACCTCATCAGTGATGTCACAATGGCTTGATTGTCCTATATTTGTCTTACTCTTATCTATTAGATTGTAAGCTCTTTGAGCAGGGACTGTCTCTCTTTGTTAAATTGTACAGCGCTGCGTAACCCTAGTAGCGCTCTAGAAATGTTAAGTAGTAGTAGTAGTAGTAGTAGTAATGACGGGATGAAAACCTCATTGATTATCAGAAAACAAAAACAAGAACCGCCTGCTTCTTAGCAACCTATCAATTGACTGGGGACCCTTCCCTAAGGAATATTTCTCCACAACTTTTTTCCATGAAAATTCTGATGTGAAAGAAATGATAACCACTAGCGCACCGTCTTGTGCATTTTTCACGAAGTGCAAATCTTCAGCTGAAGTAGTAAACTGTAATTGGATAAAAGTGGAGTTTTCTTTCCACTGTCCCTCAAAACTTCTCCTGGTCCACTAGGTTAAAGTATGCCTCTTTTTTCACTTATAAGCATCCTTAACGAAAGCTTTTTAATGTTAGTGGCTCTTCTGCTTTATTTTGTGCAGCCCATGAGGAAGAAGGACGCCAACGGAGAAATCCTGGGATACCTGGTTTTTCTCATCAACGAAGGAGGGGAGGATGAAATTGTGGTTTTATGCAATACAACGAAGCTAGCCTGTGATGTTCCAGTGCCAAGCGAAGTTACTAAAGTTTACATCAAGGCTTATAATGTGGCAGGAGAATCTCCAGCGAGGGAAGTGGTCCTCCTCGACATCCAAGGTTTGCCATCCTACCTACTGTCCAGAAGAGTTTCCAGGGACGAACAGGTTGCTCAGCAGAAGGGCTTTGAATGACATTTCATAACCATTAGGTACTCTTTCCCGGATTCATTCAGTGATGCCGTGGAAGTTTGGGGAAGCAGATACTGTGAGGGAAGAGGTGACTGCAGTAGATTTCAGATAATAGGGAGCAGAGTAGTCTAGAAAAATAAAGTCCAGGAGCAATGACAGACCTGGGAAACTCATTTTCTCAGTTTAATGATGTCTTTATAGATTGTGAAGGACTCTAAAGCTCATGCATTGCAACACTGCTTCCTTTGTACCTAATAAGATATCACAGCCTTCTGCAACTCCCTTCCCTCTAGAATCAATACAGTTAGTAGAACGTCACTCCTTGTTTAATTAAAAAAGTAGGGGTGGACCGATAGTGACCTGGGCCCCCGGGCAGTAAAGATTATTTCCTCTCCATGGCCGCTGTCCAGCGCTCCACCCCTGCACACTACAGCCCCACCCCACCACTGCAGTTGCCACCCCCCTCCCACACACTACAGACCCCTGTGCCTCAATGGGATCTCCCTGGACCTGGTGGTCTAAATGCCTCTGCGGGGGCAGGAAAGGATCTCACTTTGTCCCCGTGTCATTCTCTACTGCCCACTTCTTAGACTCTTGGATTTAGACTTCTAATGAAAATAGGATCCTGGATTTAGGGGTTCAGCTAGTCACTTTGGAAGAGGACTGATTTCGGTGCCAAACTCCCACACCCAGGCTCCTACATGTTTTGGAAACTGGGCCTTATTTTTTTTCTCTCACTGTCCTTGCAGGTTCGCCCCTGTCAAGCATCCGTGCCTTTCCCAAGAACGATCACAGCTTGTGTGTAGAGTGGGAAGCCCCGAAAGCGTCTGTGACGCGGTACGTTCTCGAGTGGTACAGGGTCTCCGAGCAAGAGGACGACAGCACCAGCTGGAAAACAGAAGTCGGAACACTTACCAACTCTGTCCTCAAAGGTGACCCATCTACAGAGAAAAAATTTTTCCACGCCTGCACTTGTGATATCGGGTTGTCTTTATTTCTGGCACGATCCCGGAGGTTCACTGCATAATCGTTCACTGAGTTGTTTGGTTAGTGGAGGTTTGGCGGAGCTCAGTTAGGGACACTTTACATTCATTTTTATGCTCTATTAGCTGGGACGGGCAACTCTGGTCCTTGAGTGCCACAGGTAGGTCAGGTTTTCAGGATATCCACGATGAATATGCATGAGATCAGTTTGCATGCACTTCCTCCATTTTATGCGTATTCATTGTGGATATCCTGAGAACCTGACCTCCTTGTGGCACTCGAGGACCGGAGCTGCCTATCCCTGCACTATGGGGTTCTTTAACCAAGCTGCGGTAAAGAGGGCTTTGCCGCCTGCTGTGGCCTTTTTTTACCACAGCAGGTTAAAATGGCTGAAAATAGCCGTGGCCGTGCAGTAAGATTGTTTTTACCATGCGGCTATGTGAGGGAAAGCGCCCCCTGAGGTGGCGGAAAGGGCTCCCGTGCTAACCTGGCGGTAACTGAGTAGCACCGGGTTAGCACCACACTAAAAATTACAGCCCTATTTTCCCCAGTGCGGAAAATGACACGCACTGGAGCTTGAACTACCACCAGAGTAGCATGTGGTAAACCCGCGTTGGGCTTACTGCTGCTTTGTGAAAGGGGCCCCTAGCTGCCTAGTGCTCCTCACTAAACAACACCTTAGCGCTCCTTTTACTAAGCGGCTGTAAGCCCAACGCGGGCTTACTGCTCACTATATAGGAAGCAGCACCGGGCTACCGCAGCCAGGGCCGCCGAGAGACTGGGCCGGGCCCAGGGCAAGGCCGCCCCCGAGATCGCCACAGCCACTGCTCCCCCCCCCCCCCCCCGAGGTCACCGCCAAAGCTCCCCCCTCCACCACCCCCTCCCACGAGGTCGCTGCCGCCGCTCCCCCCCTCCGTCCGCCACCGGGCCCCCTGCATTGAAATCGCAGTCTCACCTCCGTGAAAGCAGTGCTGCAGGCAGCAGAACGCCTCCCTTCGGCCCTCCTTCCCTCCCTCTGTCCCGCCCTCGTGGAAGTTACGTCAGATGAGGGCGGGACACAGGGAGGGAAGGAGGGCCGAAGGGAGGCGTTCTGCTGCCTGCAGCGCTGCTTTCACGGAGGTGAGACTGCGATTTCAATGCAGGAGGCAGACCAGTCGGCGACGGAGGGCAGGTGGGACTGCGGCGCCGGGCCCCCCTTGGAGGCCCGGGTCCGGGGAATTTTGTCCCCCCCCCCTGCCCCCCCCTCTTGGCGGCTATGACTGCAGCAGCCTGGCGGTACTTCCCACCCCTAGAACACCATCAACCACAGAAAGGCAGTATATCAAGTCCCATTTCCCTTTCCCTTCCTTATTTGTATTCCACACAATCTTCCATCCTCAATGGATCACAATAAAACCACAAACAATAAAACATAAAATCATACAGAACTAAAAAAAAACAAAAACAAAAAAACAGTACTACATATGCTCTCTACATATGTTCACTCCAAAAAGCACACTGACCCTTAATTCGTATACAGTCTTCAGCGCTCTCTTGAAATACCCCATGTTTTCCAATAATAGAATGTAATGTGTGAGGTAAATCTAAATAAACAGAGGCTTACAGCACTGTTGTGTTTGTTCTGATTTCCAGAAAACATTGAACCTTATCAGCTGTTTCACGTATCCCTGTACCCCATCTACGAAGATGCAGTCGGACGGCCCCAGCACATAGAGGCATATACAAAGCAGAAAGGTCAGAGGATGTTATAATGCCGTTGTATCGCTCCATGGTGCGACCGCACCTTGAGTATTGTGTTCAATTCTGGTCGCCGCATCTCAAGAAAGATATAGTAGAATTGGAAAAGGTGCAGCGAAGGGCGACTAAAATGATAGCGGGGATGGGACGACTTCCCTATGAAGAAAGACTAAGGAGGCTAGGGCTATACAGCTTGGAGAAGAGACGGCTGAGGGGAAACATGATAGAGGTATATAAAATAATGAGTGGAGTGGAACAGGTGGATGTGAAGCGTCTGTTCACGCTTTCCAAAAATACTAGGACTAGGGGGCATGCGATTAAACTACAGTGTAGTAAATTTAAAACAAATCGGAGAAAAGTTTTCTTCACCCAACGTGTAATTAAACTCTGGAATTCATTGCCGGAAAATGTGGTGAAGGCGGTTAGCTTAGCAGAGTTTAAAAAGGGGTTGGACGGTTTCCTAAAGGACAAGTCCATAAACCGCTACTAAACGGACTTGGAAAAATCCAAAATCCCAGGAATAACATGTATAGAATGTTTGTACATTTGGGAAGCTTGCCAGGTGCCCTTGGCCTGGATTGGCCGCTGTCGTGGACAGGATGCTGGGCTCGATGGACCCTTGGTCTTTTCCCAGTATGGCATTACTTATGTACTTATGTAGGGAAAATGGCGTTGTTGCATGTTGAAAGAGGGTGATTTTCAAACAGTTTTACCACAATACTCCAGTAGTCAATGAGTTATCCAGGTAAAATATGTGGTTCAAAAATTACCAGTGCAGTTTGCGTGTTGCAGAGTAGGGGGGGCAGGCGGGGGCACGGCAAAGCTAGCAGCAGTGCACAGAAGTTCATTCTGGAATCTCCAGCTGTGGTTTCCATTACTGACTTTGTACCTGCTAAGAAGCAAGGGAAAACTCTGTGGCTGCTGATTGGCCCAGGGGCGTATCTGCGTGGGGCCGCAGGGGCCTGGGCCCCCGCAGATTTCGCCCTGGACCCCCCCTACCGCCGTCAACCCTCCCCCGCCGTCACCTACCCCCGCCGAGGTCCGCTTCCTCCTGCTTGCCGGTGCCTTTTACTTCAGCTGGCGGAGTCTGACATCGCAGCACGTTGACGTCCTGCACGTACAATGTGCTGCAACGTCAGAGTCCGTCCGAAACTGGAAGGGAAGGGATGCAGCTTATAACAGCACAGCACGAGGAAGAAAACTTAAACAAGACCTCGGCTGGGCTGGCGGGGGTTGGGGTCCCCCGCCAGCTGAAGTAAAAGGCACCGGCAGGCAGGAGGAAGTGGACCTCGGCAGGGGTAGGTGACGGCGACGGCTATGGTGGGGGAGGGTTGGCGGCGGTGGGGGGGGGGTCGGTGGCGGCAGCGGCCAGGGGGGGCTATAATGTGCCCCCTCACTCTAGCCCCTGCCCCCCCTACCGCTGAACCTCAGATATGCCCCTGGATTGACCCCAAAGATTCATAGGGAAGCTCTAATGGAAGCTACTACAAGGTTTGTAAGAGAAATCTTGCCTGTAAGCTAGCTGCAGGATTTCGGACATCACCCCTTCTGTTTGCAAACTATGGGTCGGTGTAAAGAACAGAGGATCTTCAGTCAAGCTCCTAAATAACAGGTTAATTACGTTCCTGCAGCCACCCCCTCCCCTCCTTCCAGATTGTACAGCCCTGGAAGATGATTTACCTGCCCAGTCCCGGACTGGCTCAGTAGCAGTGCTGCATGCACATGGAGTTCATTTTCCAACTCAGATCATCCATCCCTGGAGTGGTCGGGAGCAGCGTTTAAAGACTGTGGCAGGGTGGAGGAAGTTTCTGCCAATCGCTGAATAGTGACACCTACTGGTTGAGTCAGGGGGCAAGATTACTCAGTTCCAGAGAGAAAAGCAGTCTCTGACCTCTGGCCAAGGGCTGTTGCTGCAGTGTTAGTAGGAGTATTGCTTTGCACAATTCCCTATCCCTTTTCTTTCATTGACGTTTTGTAAGCCACTGATTTTCTGATATATAATTGTTATATCAAACAAATTGAACTTGAACTTATAAAACGGTGAGGGGGGAAAAATCTCATAGCCCAAGAAAGACCAGCTCCAATTGAGCTCAAAGCTGAAATCAGTTGAAAATAATAATAATAATAGGTCTATCAAAATTCGTATTTTCAAACCCTGACAGGCATCTGGAAACTATACAGATGACTGTGCACAGGAGAACACAATAGATAGAAAAAATACAAAGCAGATCGTTAAGAACGTAATTTATTGAAACAATTTAAAAATATAAAAATCATAGATACATATATAAGGTTAGCCCGACACGGGCCGTGTTTCGCCCAGCAAGGGCTGCTTCAGGGGCTACACAAAATTCTTTTAAATTCAAGTTGGAAAAATAATGGATAATTGCAAAAATAAAATATGCAAGCAATTTCAGTGTGAAAAAACAGCTCTTCGAGAGGGCCAAATCCACATAACGTTCCGTCTATCTGGCGTCTCTTGTCTCTGAAGAAAACTGTTTTCTTCAGAGACAAGAGACGCCAGATAGACGGAACGTTATGTGGATTTGGCCCTCTCGAAGAGCTGTTTTTTCACACTGAAATTGCTTGCATATTTTATTTTTGCAATTATCCATTATTTTTCCAACTTGAATTTAAAAGAATTTTTGTGTAGCCCCTGAAGCAGCCCTTGCTGGGCGAAACACGGCCCGTGTCGGGCTAACCTTATATATGTATCTATGATTTTTATATTTTTAAATTGTTTCAATAAATTACGTTCTTAACGATCTGCTTTGTATTTTTTCCATCTTGGAGCTTGCAGACCGTCTGCCTTTGTGCTTTCTTGAACACAATAGATATCAATAAACCAGGTTAACAGCCCAAAAATATATTTCCAAAAATGACAATACCATTGCATCTGACCTTTCATGTCTAGCTCAATTGTTAGTCATTTTCAGTTTTTGCTTTAAGGAACAACAATGGTCTTCTCTCCTGTAGCTCCTTCAGTGTCCCCCAAACTTCATCTGAAGAGCATTGGTAGATCAGAAGCAGAGATTGAGTGGACCACCATCCCGATAGAGAAACAGAATGGCTTCATCACAAACCACACCATATTTTGGAAGAATTCCAGAGGATGCCTATCCTGTATGTCTTGTTTCGTGTGTAATAGATTTAAGGATGCTATGGTTCATCAATGAAACATTAACAAGATGAGTTGTTATTTTGGGTCCATGAGAGAACTGTTTTCCTGATTGTCCTGGAATAACTATGTATCCCCTTGAAAGGGCCAGGCATCCTTTCCATAGATGCTTGGGGAAAGGCACAGCGAAGGTGACACGATGGATGATGTCAATGAAACTACTACTGGACTCTGAAAAAGTTCACAGCAAGAGTTTGTTGATAAAAACTGGAGTCCAGTTATTATCAATAAACTCTTGCGGTGAACGTTTTCAGAGTCCAGTAGTAGTTTCATTGACATCATCCATCGTGTCACCTTCGCTGTACCTTTCTCCTGGTTCTACCCTTGCGGAGGTTTGTTTTCTTCTGTAATTGTCGACCATAGATGCTTGGGAACATTAAAATGAAGTCCAAACCTTATGTGAAATCTTTTTTTATATTGAAAGAATAGTAAAACCCAGCACAAAACACTTGTCTCAATATGTTTTATTGTTAACATTATAAACTAATGTACTAACTATTGAAGTAAGAACAACAACACCCACCACCCCCCACCCCGAAAAAAAAAAATCATTCCACCAAGGAACAGTACAAAAATTCACATTTCTATCAGCAGTAGACACAATGGTGAGAGGTCTGGATCCAAAACTCCCAACCATCTCATAATAACATTCTAGGTAAGACCAAACTTTAAGCATAAGGCCATATAGAATGTTATTAAATGGACGTAAGGGGAAATCCACTATTCCTGGGACAAGCAGTACAAAATGCTTTGCTCCGTGGATCTTGTCTGGTGATTGTGACCTGGATTGGCCACTGTCGGAGACAGGGTGCTGGGCTAGATGGACCTTTGGTCTGTCCCAGCGTGGCGATGCTTAATGTCTTATATTGGGTACCTGTTGAATTTCTATCATAGCTCATTCTATGGAACTGTTCTTTGTTTTCTTTTGTGTTCCAAGATGCTGTTGTAGGCGCGTCTTCGAGAAACTTTTTACTGAAGAATCTAGAGGCATCAAGCGTCTACAAAGTCCATCTTAAGAGCTCTACTGCTGGAGGAAGCATCAACGGCACCATCTTAACGATACACACCACGATTTTGAGTGAGTCTATGGGACTGGAGCAAATCAGGTCTTGCACAAATACTTTACCCTCTTATGCAAAGTGAAGGGGGTCTTTTACAAAGGCGCGGTAGCATTTTTAGGACATGCTAAATGCTAGAGACGCCCATAGGAATATATAGGCGTCTCTAGCGTTTAGCGTGCACTTATTTTTAGTGTTCACTAAAAACGCTAGCACGCCCGATTCTACATGAGCAAGAAGTGGTTATGATTTTGAAAATGATAATGGACCAGAAACTTTGAATAATAAAATGAATATTATTATAGATGATTAATATCGAGATTATTGTTTTTCCCCGAGTTCCGGGTATGACTCCTAAAGTTTTCCTCAGAAATATTTCCTCAATTATTAAAAAGGAGTGAAACCTGTGAAAACTGGGATTACTTTAATCAGTGGGATTTGAATTAGAGACTTAAGTATATGTATTGTTAAATAACTTCTAGTTTTTAAAAGAGAAAGAATGTAATCAGATGTATTATTTCTAACTAATATTGGACAATAAGTATGTTTTCAATGAAATGATTTGACTTTACACCATATTGGCCTTGAAGAAGCCAACCAGATGATCAATGTGGAATAATGAATTAGACGAGTAATATCTGGGGATAATCAGGTTAATACCACTTTTTTTTTCTGTTTACTGTTTCATTGATCTCCTTGTCTTGTTTCACTCTCCCTATTTAGTGGTCTAAGGAAGAGAATAGAATTACCTGACTGAAATAATTCCTATATATTACTTTCTCTGTATTTCCGGCAAGTTGTTTTATCGCTTGTAAAAATTTAAATGGTTATAAATAAAAATTAAAAAAAAATAACCACTAGCACGCCTTTGTAAAAGGCCCACTCAGTTTCAAGAGCTAACCTGACTATTAAAATGATTGTAAGCGATTAGCAGCCCAGGAGCAGTTAGCTTGAGTGATCGAGGGCTGCTGGAATGTTCTCCACATAGTGTTGTCCATATGGCTTCAAGTGTTTTCTGCAACTGGGCCATCGTTATAGAATGAGTTGCAACTGGAGAATGGGGGAAGGGAACTAAATTTCTTTTATACATTTTTTTTATAAAGAAGGTGGAGACATATTTAACTTTTCAGGATGAATATTGTGTTTATTCCTGTGTTACTCTTTGGAAAACGTACTATATGTGAAATGTTACAGTAAGTCTCTTACACCCATGGGCTGAATTAACCCTGGATATTCAATGCCAGGGTATGTCTGGCATCACAACAAGGCTCAAAAGTCTTCAAATAAAGATTGGCTTATCTCAGCCAGGTCACAACAGCTAGACGTATTCAGTAAAGATATATGCTGGGGCTTCAGTTCTTCCTTCCCTGGCCTCCTTAATCTTACTCTGGCCCTGCCTTTTTATACTTCCTGGTTCTAACTCCACCCCTTTCATTTCACTTCCTCCCTGGGCGGGACTAGCGGTTTTAAGGTGGCTCAGGCTATCTGAGGGACTACAGGGTGAGGGGCAGTGTTCTGTATACTCTCTTATATATAGAATCCAGTGGTTAGCATACTGAATATTGCTGCTAACTGGTTAAGCGGTGGCTCCAACCACTCCCGGACCGCCCCCCCCCCCCCTAATTTAGCCAGTTTCTCAATGGCTGGTTAGAGCCGAAATTCAGCAGCACTGCCTGGTTAAGTGGTGCTGAATATTAGCAGCCAGCCAGCTCAGCGGGGTTTAACCAGGCAGGAACTTCTCCAGCCCCCATTGAATATTGACCCTGTAGAAGACGGGTGAGAGAGAAATATTTTTATAATAATAACCAATAATAATATGCTCCAGTATTGCTTTGTGGGACCCTAATTTCTTCAAGGCAGGAGCGTAGCCACGGGCGGGCCTGGGTGAGCTTGGGCCCACCCAAGTTCGGGTCAGGCCCGCCCAGCAGCAAAGTTCCTCAGTGATGGCGATTCCAGTCGCAGCGATTCCCACACGCTGCCTACCAGTGCCGGCTGCCGCTCAATCTCCTCGCGCTACTAAGCGCTAACCCGGAAGTCTCTCCTCTGCAGGAGAGACTTCCGGGTTAGCGCTTAGTAGCGAGAGGAGATTGTGGAGCGGCAACCGGCAGGCAGCGTGTGGGAATCGCTGCGACTGGAATCGCCGTCAGGAACTTTGCTGCTGGGCGGGCCTGCAAGGAGGGTGAGATGCTGCAGCTGCACGGGGGGGTGGGGGGGGAAGATGTCGCATGGGGGAGGGAAGACGGGGGGGACACAGCAGCTGCACAGGGGGAAGGGAAGATGGAAAGATGAGGCTTGGTTGGTGGGTGAGGGAGGGAGATGCAGCAAAGGGGTGGAGGGGTGAGGAAGGGAGAAGTCTTGGCTGTGTATGAGGTGGAGGGGAGGGACACATGCTGCATACAGAGGGGATAGGTGGGGAGGGGGAGAAATGGTAGGCATAGGAGTGGAGAGGAGGGAGAAATGGTGGGTATAGTGGAGGGAGGGAGGGCGGAGCAGAGAAAATTTTGTGCCCACCCACTTTGGGCTCAGGCCCACCCAAAACTGGCTGTCTGGCTACGCCACTGCTTCAAGGATCATCTCTCCTTCTCTACCAAGGAGAATTCCCCATTGCTCGTACAGCTGGTCCCTCGATTTCTAGGATGTCTTCTTTCTAGCATCACTTTCCTTTGGTAATATAAGCCTCATCCTTTCTAGGAAATCAACAGCATGCAAATCCCAGAATTCATTCGAGTTCAGTACAATGAAAGAACCAAAAGCTTTCTCTTTCTTTGACTTCCTCCACCATAAATGATCATTCTTAGGGTTTTTTTTGTAAGCTGAGCTTGACCTGTATGGCAAAGATACACGTGCTTTGCAAATCGATTTAAAGTAAATGACTCAGCGCTGGACCATTTATCAGAGTTTATTACAATCTATAAATAAAAGAAGCACCATAGCAGATAAAAAGCATTTGCTGGTTACCCCTGTCTACACTGAAGCATGGGTATCACCTAGTAGGCAGCTGTTCAAGTTTAACTACCTGAAGGATACTAGCTTTTCTCCCCTGGCAATGCAGCTAAGTCAGCCTGCAACCCAGTGGTGTAGCCAGTATGGGGCCATGGGGGCCTGGGCCCCCATAGATTTGCCCCTGGACCCCCCTGCCGATGACCCTCTCGACCCCCCCCCCCTCCCGCTGCCAACCCGCCGTCGCCTATCTTTGCTGGCAGGGGACCCTAACCCCCGCCAGCCGAGCTGAGGTCCTCTTCTTCCCAATCCCGCACAAGGCTTCGTTCGGACGTCAGACTGGAATGAAGCCTTGCGCGGGATTGGGAAGAAGAAAACCTCAGCTCGGCTGGCGGGGGTTGGGGTCCCCCACCAGCAAAGGTAGGCGACGGCGGGTTGGTGGCGGGAGGGGGGTCGAGAGGGTCGTCGGCAGGGGGGTCAAAGTTGGTGGCGGAGGAGGTTCGGCAATGGCAGGGGAGTCAAAGTTGATGGCAGGGGGGTTCGGCAATGGCAGGGGGGGGGGTCAAAGTTGGTGGCGGGGGGTCGGCGGCGCCAGGGGGGGCAAAAATGTGCCCCATCACCTCGGGCTCTGGCCCCCCGTCCCGCCGAAGTCTGGCTATGCCCCTGCTGCAACCCATGTAGGTTTCGTGATGTGTAGGGTCACGCTAGATATCTACCACTACTGAGCATTTCTATAGCGATACTAGACGTACACAGCACTGTACACATTATATGCAGGTAAGGACCAGCAGTGGGAATTGGCCCCAGGTTGCAAGGATCAAAGCCCACTGCACTAACCATTAGGTTACTCCTCCACTCAAAGGTTGACAAATAAAAAAAAACATTCAGAAATGAGCCCCCTCCCTAGTTATGTTGACAAATGTAGCAGAGCCCTGCTGCTAGTTCATATCGGTTGACCTTGTCACTTGTTCTTGGGAGGTTGACACAGCTGTAGGACTTTGTTTTCAGCCCCTCCGGCCCTCCGATTACATCCTGGAGGTGTAGCTTCTTGACGGTGCTAAACAGCTGCCTGCTCACACAAGCAAAGAAGGATTCTCCGAAGTAACTCCCTTTTCTCCTCCTTTTTCAGCCGACATGGAAATCCTCATGTTCCTCCTTGCGCTGTCTATGCTGCTTGCCTTGATCATATCTTTCGTATTGGTTGTCTACTTCAAAAAACACCTCAGGTAAGTTCATGAAATAAGACCCAGTGCTTTTTATGTTCACAGTAGAAGGTCTTCAAGGTGCTCACGTAGTTCACATCACTGCACTAAAACCATGGTGTCAACAGGTTTACACCGCAGAACAAGATGTATTCGTTACAGGTTATTATAGATAAATTATACAGATCTATAATTATACTGCAATAATACTGTAATTAGGCAAGATATTAATGGTTTGAAACCACAGTTATAGTCCACACAGGGCTATTATTACATTCCAGCTGCACTGTAACTGCTCTTCCTTTACTCAGTGTTTATTAAATGTAGGTGTCGATATGCAAAAGAATTTATGCAATTAACATCAAGTATTAACCAGATCATCCTTTTGCGTTAAATGTATTTTTTTTATTTATTTATTGCATTTGTGTATCACATTTTCCCACCGTATGGCAGGTTCAAGGTGGCTTACATATTGCTGAAAAGGCGGTTGGTTACTTGCCATTCTTTGTATTTGTTTAAATATTTTTACTGCTCTAATTGTCTGTTGCTTACGTTTGACTTATTCTTTCTGTACACCACCTTGAGTGAATTCCTTCGAAAAGGCAGTAAATAAATCCTAATAAATAATGACACTGAAATGATGGTTCAGTTCAGAAAATGTAACGAGATTGTCAGGTGGAGCAAACACGGTTGACATTGCATTATTTCCAACCACAAGTATTCCGTGTCCCAAGCCAGAAGTGTAAAAAAAAAGTATCATACAGAGACATTAACCCTTGGATTCCAGTGAAAAGGAACTTTTGTCTAGAAATCATGATGCTTCTGCAGAGCTTATTAGGATTAAAGGAGATATCAAGAAAAGCATTCTGAGGGGCATATTTCAAAGCACGATATTCACCTTTTACTAAGGTGCACTAACAGATTTTGCATACGCTAACAATTAGCGCACACTAAATGATAAGACGGCCAGAGGTCTATAAAATACTGAGTGGAGTGGAACGGGTAGACGTGAATCGTTTGTTTACTCTTTCAAAAAACACTAGGACTAGGGGGCATGCAATGAAGCTACAAAGTAGTAAATTTAATATGAATCAGAGAAAATGTTTCTTCACTCAACATGTAATTAAACTCTGGAATTCATTGCCAGAGAATGTGGTAAAGGAAGTTAGCTTAGCAGGGTTTAAAAAAGGTCTGGCCGGCTTCCTAAAGGAAAAGTCCATAGACCATTATTAAAATGGACTTGGGGAAAATCCACTGCTTATTTCTGAGATAAGCAGCATAAAGCGTTTTGTACTTTTTTGGGATCTTGCCAGGTATTTGTGACCTGGATTGGCCACTGTTAGAAACAGGATGCTGGGCTTGATGGCCCTTTGGTCTGTCCCAGTGTGGTAATGCTTATGTACTTATGAATATCATGGGTGAGTTATCATTTAGCATGCGCTAAATCTGTTAGCACGCCGTAGTAAAAGACCTCCTAAGTTAACTGAGTGAGTACTGAGAACTGTTACAGCTGCAAGACAGGGCTATTGTGAGACAGGAGCCCACAGCAGGTTCACCCTCCCATTCTTCTGCCAGGCTTTTGCACTGAAACTCATGGTTTGCTTTTACACCCACTGAAAGACCTCAATTGGTGTCTCCTTTGTTGTGTGACCAACAGAATGAAGAAACGCTTGTGGCCTAGTGTCCCTGACCCTGCTAACAGCAGTTTAGGAGAATGGATGCCCACGAAATTACAGGAGGTAATGAGAATATACAGTAAGCATAGCTAAGTGGTGTAGAATGATTTTTTTCTTGGTTCCAAAAGACTAGGGGACACTTGAGGAAGTTACATGGAAATACTTTTAAAACAAATAGGAGGAAATATTTTTTTTACTGAACGAATAGTTAAGCTCCGGAACTCTTTGCCGGAGGATGTGGTAACAGCGGTCAGAGTACCTGGGTTTAAAAAAAGGTTTGGACAAGTTCCTGGAGGAAAAGTCCATAGTCTGCTATTGAGACAGACATGGGGAAGCTACTGCTTGCTCCGGGATTTGTAGCATGGAATGTTGCTGCTATTTGGGTTTCTGCCAGGTACTTGTGACCTGGATTGGCCACTGTTTGGAAAACAGGATACTGGGCTAGATGGACCAGTGGTCTGACCCAGTATGGCTACTCTTATGTTCTTATGTTCTATGATTTCCATGTAAAACTTCTTGAACAGGCAGTTACGTTTGTGTACAGAAGCTTCACAATTTAAACGTAATTTGAAGACCTCTTCATTTGTTGAGGCATTTCTGTAATTTTAGATTCAAACAGTGACAAATGAAGTGGTTGCAACAATATCTCTCTATATAAAAAGCAACACCAACGTTCTATGAAGCCTCCAGCCGGAAGTGTGAAGGGGGCGAGATATCCGGTTTCCCTATGAGTGTCTGCCCCGCCCTCTCTGTAACACAGTCAGTGAAGGAAAACAGCAGAGCACGAAATCAAATCGCTGGCTCTGTAACAGTGAAGGACTCAGAGGGGGGGAGGGGAGAGAGGCCAGAGGGCAGGGACACACACACTCCCACATGCACACAGAAGAAAACATTGCTAGCCCCCGTTTCATTTGCATCAGAAACGGGGCTTTTTTACTAGTGCTGTATTATTAGCAGTGCCGTAGCGAGGGCTAACGGCACCCGGGGCGGGTCACCGCTGCGCACCCCCCCCCCCGGGTGCAGCATGGCGTGACCCCCCCCCCCCCCCCCCCCGGAGTGCAACCCCCCCCCCCGGACCGCATTGTTACCTGCGGGAGGGCCGATCCGCCCCGAGTGCACGTCACTCGGAGCTGCGTCGGCCCCGCTGGTTCCCTGCTCTCTCTGCCCCGGAACAGGAAGTAACCTGTTCCGGGGCAGAGGGAGCAGGGAACCAGCAGGGCTGGCACCCCCCGAGCGCGTGCACCCAGGGTGGACCGCCCCTCCCGCCCCCCCTTCCTACGCCACTGATTATTAGTAGACAGTGTGGTTTTTTGGGTGGGGGGGGGTATTTGTAATTTTATGTATTATTTGTCATTTGTATTTAATGTATATTTTCTCTGTATTTTGTAAACCGCTTAGATTTAAGCAGTACAGAAGTTTAGAATAGAACTAAATTATACCTGCGTTGGGGAGGGGGGAGGAGGTGCTCCTGAAGGTGGCTTTTAGGACTGAAGCAATGCAAATACTGTATGTTTACATTTTCCAACCTAAGTGTGTCTTTTTAGTTGAAAAATACATTTGTGGAGAAAGGAGGTGCCGATGGTGCAGGGCTTTTTTTTCTCGGGCAATTTTAAAAGTGAAAACTGACGCAGACTTTGTGCAGGGAGTTTGAAAAATGCCCTTAATAGAGAGGAAGGTGGTAGGAAATTGGGGATGGGCAGCATGAATCCATTCTGCCTTTACTACTACTTATACTACTACTTATTATTTCTATAGCGCTACTAGATGTACACAGCGCTGTACACTTGAACATGAAGAGACAGTCCCTGCTCAACAGAGCTTACAATCTAATTAGGACAGACAAATAGGACAAATAAGGGATAAGGACAAAGAGTAGCAAGATTCCGGAATACCAAAGAGTGGCAAGATTCCGGAATCCCAAAGACTACTATTACTACTACTTATCATTTCTATAGCGCTACTAGACGTACGCAGCGCTGTACACTTGAACATGAAGAGACAGTCCCTGCTCCACAGAGCTTACAATCTAATTAGGACAGACAAACAGGACAAATAAGGGATAAGGACAAAGAGTAGCAAGATTCTAGAATCCCAAGGAGTAGCAAGATTCTGGAATCCCAAAGAGTAGCAAAGATTCCGGAATCCCAAAGAGTAGCAAAATTCTGTGCAGAATCCTGAAGAGCAGCAAGATTCCGGAATCCCAAAGACTACTACTACTACTTATCGTTTCTATAGCGCTACTAGACGTACGCAGCGCTGTACACTTGAACACGAAGAGACAGTCCCTGCTCCACAGAGCTTACAATCTAATTAGGACAGACAAACAGGACAAATAAGGGATAAGGACAAAGAGTAGCAAGATTCCGGAATCCCAAAGAGTGGCAAGATTCCGGAATCCCAAAGACTACTATTACTACTACTTATCATTTCTATAGCGCTACTAGACGTACGCAGCGCTGTACACTTGAACACGAAGAGACAGTCCCTGCTCCACAGAGCTTACAATCTAATTAGGACAGACAAACAAGACAAATAAGGGATAAGGACAAAGAGTAGCAAGATTCTAGAATCCCGAGGAGTAGCAAGATTCCGGAATCCCAAAGAGTAGCAAGATTCCAGAATCCCAAAGAGTAGCAAAGATTCCGGAATCCCAAAGAGTAGCAAAATTCTGTGCAGAATCCCGAAGAGTAGCAAGATTCCGGAATCCCAAAGACTACTACTACTACTTATTGTTTCTATAGCGCTACTAGACGTACGCAGCGCTGTACACTTGAACATGAAGAGACAGTCCCTGCTCCACAGAGCTTACAATCTAAATGCCTTTCTGGAGCATGCCATTATTTACTCCTCCAACAGAATGGTGATCTTTAGGTGATATTAATCCTGTTTCATATACAGAGAGAACTGTTGACAGTGCATCGTGTGTCTGTACAGTTGCTTTCTGTATCTCTCTATAGCCTTCTAATCATGTGAATGAGCCAATGGTCAACTTACCAGCCCAGGCATTGGTGCTTCACTTTACCTTTACCTTAAGCTCAGATTTAGGAGCAGCTCAGAGTCTTGATAGCTACAGGCTGAAGTATCCTCACCCACTTAAAAGGAGCCTGATAAGTACCTGAAGATAAGTCCAGTAGTAAATGAGAAGTATTTATATATTAAATCTGTTTATACTCCACAAAACTGGTGCCAACCCATTCCATGCAGGTCATAAAATATCGCACGTGATATCAGCTAGTCAGAAACCATCACAAATTATGGACAAAAGATAACATTAAAACATCTATAGCATAAAACAGATAATTGAAATAATTAAATAATGTAGCGAGAGCAGTACAGGCAGCTCCTATATTTATAAACAGAAAATCAGATATGTGTTGTACAAACTCTGGCTGATACTGGTCTCTGTCCTGATGCTGGAAACATGCTTCATTTTTATTGTGAATTGGGGCGATAGACTTTCTTCTGTGTGCATTACAAAATATAGACAGCCTATAACCTTCTTCTTTCAATTACTTTTCATAGGGAAATATACAGTTCCCAGTCACACCGGAATCCAACCCCATCATCACTTCCAATATCACCATCCTGGAGAGAGAAATGGTTAAGAAATCAGCACCAGCAAGAAAAGGAGACACTGGTGGGGGAGACCTCAAAATATTCCCAACAAGTTCATTCCAGCTGAATGATAATGACAGACGTAATAGATCCATCTCTCCAAGTGTCACCCACATGAGAGAAAATGCACAACTTCCATCCTACGTGAATACATCTAGCACCGTTCAGTATGCAAAGATCATTGTAGATCCCTACAGAGGTCAAAAAGTTCCAGTACCTCTCTACCTAAGGTCGGACTCCACCCAGCCTCTCCTTTGCGATATGAGCCCTAGTCCTAAGGCCTATGAGAATCTGTGGTTCCTTGAGGGAAGTCCATACTTTCGGGAGGATACAGACTTCCAAGAATGTGAGGTGTCTCTGATGGACTTCCCGCTCCTGCAAGAGCTGAAGATCCAAGGGACCGAGGCCTTCAGCAACTCCCATAACTTCAACACACTGAAACATAACAGAAATTGAAGGACGGTTTAACTATTGATCTAAAGAATACGCCTACGGTAGCATTGCAGTCCAGAGATATCACCACTTTATATTACAGGCAGAGATCATTTTATAGTTAAAGGCCAGAGCTGATCACTGGTGCTGAAACCAAAAAAGAAACAGGTTGTCCTCCTCAAGTTAAATTTGAAAAAAAATATTCCAAAATATATGAACCTTATCTTAGACCTTTCATAACATTTCTCGTCAGTAGCCACACTGCATTTAAAATTAATTCTTCCAGAAGCTGAAAGTGTTTTTTTCCATTGTCAATTCAAGGCCAAAAGCATCAACTGAAGTACTAACCAACTCTCTTTAAGGACAGGTGACCAGTGTTCTGCTCTGTTCAATGATGGAACAGAACCAGCAACACAGGGGAGTACTAACCATTTGGGCAACTGGGCAGTGCCTGAGAGCCCAGAGGATCTGAGGGGCCCTGTGCCACCCCCCCCCCCCCCCCCCATGCATACTACAGCCCTCCGAGCCTCAATGTCCCCCCAGGCCTATTTTGAAGGACCCTGGTGGTCTAGTGGCCTCTTCGGGGGCAGAAAAAACCCCACTCCTGCCCACTGTGCTTCTCTGTCCGGCACTGCCACGTCTTCAAAATGGCTCCTAAGACTTCCTATGGCAGTTGAGACTCAACAGCCATTAAGAAGAAGCAACGTTGCCAGGTAGAGAAGCGTCAACAGGCAGGAAAGAATGGGGCCGGGGGACTGTAGTATGCAGGGGTGTGATGGAAACAAAGGGGGTGGGGAAGAGGCCTGGGGGGGGGGCCCAATGACCCCTTCTACCCGGATGCCCAGATCACTGTCAGTCTGTCCCTCGTGACAGACCCAGGGAAGGAGCCAAAAGAAGAACATTCTTCCCTCTCCCTCCCCTTCACCCCCCCCCCAAAAAAAAATGTTTCCCACATCTTTCAGACACCAACAGCAATATCCAGGATCCCCACATCACTCTCAAACCCAGCTGTAGAGCACCAACCACAGCGAACCCGAAACCCTCAACAGTTTCAATCATGCAATTTCACCGTAAAACCACTGTGAACATGTTTCCACATTCACTGCACTAAACCACGCACCTTTTCAAAGCAAGTTGTAGAAAAGCAACTCTCTGCTCTACTTGTGACTCCCACGGAGCACAAACACGGACTGGCAGCTGTCTTCTCATGCACCTTCATATCCACGAGGAATGGACAATTTATTATCTTTGCATCGTGCACCTCATTGGTTTAAGCTAATCCTCTCCTTCGCTGTCTTTACTCCACGACACTATTTGCTGTATTCGACCGGTTTGCTATAACAGCGAAGACGTTTGATAGCGTTTCTCCCCTTCTGAGGGAGCATCATTGCCTCCCAATTTAAGTTCATGTACATTTTAAATTGCGCATGTTGATTGACAATATATAGAGCGATGGGAAAAGATGAAACCAATATAGCAACGAATTATATACTCTTTCCTTTAAATCAAACCCTCTTTAGAGAAACAACTCTCGAAAAGGCAACAAAAATGGAAGGAAAAAGCCTCAATAGAGCTCCAGGTATTACAAACCCTTCGGAGCTGGAGTTATCATCGTCGGCATAAAAAAAACCTTCCTTATTTTACCATTATCACATTTTATTTAATGTTCCACAAATACTTCAAAATGCTGTAGTTATCAAAAATGCTTAAACAGGAGTACTTATCTTAACAGTTTCTCTGTCTGCTTCAAGAGGTCATGTAGGGAGTCATCTCAATCAATAAAAATATTTCTTCAAGTCCCACAGTGACAGTGGCCAGCGTTTCGCAAGGCCTGCTTCAGGATATAGGGGTACTTTTACTAAGGTGTGCTGAAAAATGGTCTGCGGTAGTGTAGGCATGGGTTTTGGGCATGCGCAGAATAATTTTTCAGCGCATCTACAAAAAATGCCTTTTAAAAAATTTTTGCCGAAAATTGCCGTCCGTCCATTTTGGGTCTGAGACCTTACCGCAAGCCTTTGGCCTAGTGGTAAAGACTCATGCGGTAACCGGGCGGTAATGGTCTACGCGTGTCAAATGCCACTTGACGCGCGCCAGAAAATAACAAATATTTTTCAGATGCGCGCCAAAATTGAAATTACCGCAAGGGCCACGCTGTAACCGAGCAGTAACTCCAATTTGGTGCCTACGCGGCTTAGTAAAAGGGTCCCTTAGTCACCTGGGATTGGCAGCCACCCGCTGGGCTGGTTGTTACATAGGAGCAAGATGCAACGTCACAGAAGTGAGTTTAAACCTGCTAGGAGATAACTTCCCTTGGCACCTCAAGACAGAATTCTCATTCCTCCACATCTTCCATGTTTTCCTCTGACTGCTCAGGGGTAATGCTTCCAGACACTTTTCTTTGCCGATAATGATACCTCCAGCTCCGAAGGGTTTGTAATACCTGGAGCTCTATTGAGGCTTTTTCCTTCCATTTTTGTTGCCTTTTCGAGAGGTGTTTCTCAGACAAGCAGGGACTGTCTCTTCATGTTCAAGCGTACAGCGCTGCACACATCTAGTAGCACTATAGAAATAAGTAGTAGTAGTAGTCTTTGGGATTCCGGAATCTTTGTTACTCTTTGGGATTCCAGAATCTTGTTATTCTTTGGGATTCTAGAATCTTGCTACTCTGGGATTCCGGAATCTTGCTACTCTTTGTCCTTATCCCTTAGTTGTCCTGATTAGATTGTTAGCTCTGTGGAGCAGGGACTGTCTCTTCATGTTCAAGTGTACAGCGCTGCGTATGTCTAGTAGCGCTTTAGAAATAAGTAGTAGTAGTAGTAAAGAGGAATACTTTTGGTATGATTTAAAGGGAAGAGTATATAATTTGTTGCTATACATCTAATTAGATCATAAGCTCTGTGGAGCAGGGACTGTCTCTTCATGTTCAAATGTACAGCGCTGCGTACGTCTAGTAGCGCTATAGAAATGATAAGTAGTAGTATACACCTAGAGCTAAGACGCTAACACTGTTTACGGAATCTCACCATTTGCTTTTTCCCCTAGTGTTCGGAGTGAAATTGGAAAAACGTGTTAGCTTTTTCCTTCTCAGATCTAGCTGCACAGTGTTGGAATTTCTGCCTTTTCAAATTTGATTAGAATCTCATTATATGTAGTCTCAGGAATTGAAACTTTTCTTTTTCAGGCATATTATAAGTAAAGATTATATTGGGGGGTTTTTTAGTTGTAATTCCTAGATTTGTCAAATTGTTTTTTTATCGTAATCTGCACTAGACGTGTTTTAGGAGAGCAGCGGAATATAAATTGTTAATTGTATCATATTATACTGTATTTGTCTTCCAATGTTGTAACTTTGTGCCAGTACTGTTGAGAGATTACGGACTTGCAAGTTAAAGAATCAGATTCTGATGACGATGTTGAAATGGTTCAGTAGCCAATTTTTAACAGCTTCCTTTCCCACCAATAAGCTCGGTGGGGTTTGATAGAGTGGTAGTATGTATTGTGAAGAGGGGTAGGTTTTAAAGAAATTGCTGTTCCTATGCATATCAGTATACCTCATTGCTTCCAGTCAGGTTACAGCTAGCGCAGTCTGCAACTCTCTCACTCAGGGATCCTTTTACTAAGGTGCGCTGAAAAATGGCCTGTGGTATTGTAGACGTGTGTTTTGGGCGCGTGCAGAATTATTTTTTAGCGCACCTACAAAAAAATACCTTTTTTTTTTAATTTTTGCCGAAAATGGATGTGCGGTAAAATGAAAATTGCCGCACGTCCATTTTGGGTCTGTAGACCTTACCGCAAGCCATTGACCTAGCAGTAAGGTCTCATGCGGTAACTGGGCGGTAATGGTCTATGCGCGTCGAATGCCACTTGACACAAGTAGCTGCCGTGCGCCAGAAAATAAAAAATATTTTTCAGACATTCGTAGCCGACACGCCACCAAAATTGAAATTACCGCAAGGGCCATGTGGTAACCGGGTGGTAACTCCAATTTGGCGCGCATTGGGTGCGTGTAGGTACCTACGCGGTTTAGTAAAAGGGCCCCTCTGTTAAGCCAAGTTCACTTTGTACACTTGTCTTAAATACATTTCTGTTTTCTACTAACTTGTTAACATTTTAAGGGAAAAAATATCAACATGCAATGTATAAGTTTCATTCTGTGCTATGAATTATTGTTGAATACTTGTAGCTATTTTGATTGTTCTTAAATCCTTAATATAAAGCCCGGAGCTCTCACTGAGATACCTGGCCATAGTCCGCTTTGTCCTTCACTGGGGTAATTTGGTTTAAAGCATTTTGAAAGGTGACCCTAAATCAGGGCGTTATCGCACTCATGCAGAACAGCTCAAGTGCAGACTAAACAAGGTACGTGGCATGTCTTAATCTAAATTAGGGTATAAAATTAACTGGTAGATTAACACACGTATAAGAAAGCATGTTTCAGACTATGTACACAGGAAGACAATTTTCAGAAGGTATTTATTTTTTATGTGACTGAGGCACAGAACTAAGCAGTTTACAAGCTAAAAACACAAAAAAACGGAAACGAACTACAAATTCAAACAGGATTGCTGGGGAGAAACAGGCGAGACAACCAAACGTAATACAACCAAAAGGTGAAGATACATGAGAGCAGATAAAGAAGGAAGGGTAGGTAAGGACAGAGGAAAGGAGACAAATGGGTTAAGAAAAACAGAACCACCCTGAACAAATATTGATTTACCCAGGTAAATTGGTTATTGGGGAACTGCCCCCCCCCCCCCCCCACCCTTCACTTACATTGGTAAAAGTATGAAGACAATCTACAAAAGGTATGCAGGGTGGGAATGGAAAAAACTTGCAATGATTAGATTTTTAAATCTATGCATGCTTTTCTGAGGGGTAAAAGCTACCTGCAGAAAAAAAATCTCTGGCTGCACTTTTTTTCCCAAGTCATTTTGGTGCAATGTTTATGGGGATCACCATTCTTAAGCATTTGAAGTATCTCTAGAGCTCACATTTGACATTTTACAGAAGATTTCAGCACCATTAAAATGTATTACTCTCCTTCAAAATCAGTAGATCCACTGTAAAAACTTTGGATAATCATCCAAGAGGATATGCTGGAAATTCGGGCAGCAGAAGCTAGGGCTATCAACATTGGGACTTAAAAAGAAGGATCATGAATAAGAATGGAAGATATGTATGGAAGAGTTAATGGAAAGAAGGATGACTGACAAGGGTGAGAAGGGGATAAAGATAAAAGGTAGAGGTACAGGAAAAAATTGGGTGTGTGGGGGTGGGATTCTTGAACCCCCCTAAGCCACTGATACAGAGCTGCACTACAGAGGAAATTGTAGTTAATGTTGAAAAGTTACATTTAAGAAAAAGGTTTAAAAGATAGTTGAACATAAAGCATCCAGCAGGACAAGAGAGACCGATAGCCTGTTAATAAAAGAGCGTTTGGTAGTCGGAAGGAGCTAGGTAGCACAAAGTATCCTCTGAAGTGTATAATTGTCATTATGTTCTCGCTTGATTTTGCCTCTGGTTAATACTGAAACTGAAATTTAAAAAACAAGGAACATAAGAACTGGCATACTGTGCGTTGAGTGCCATGCAGACCGTAGGTATATAGTAAAGGACAACTGAATTTCGGGTTTGGTTTCGGCACCAAAACCAGCCCAAAATCCAAGTTTGGATTTCAGTGGAAAATGCAAGTGCATTTTTGGCTGAAACTAAATTTTTCCCTCCCCCCCCTACCACAGCGAGTCTTCCAGCCCCTGGCCCCCACCACCGCCACTATCCACCACCTGCCCCCCCCCCCCCCCGAGATTTGGGCCAGACTACGACTGGATTTCCACATGCAACAGAAGTTGCACTATCCGGGGGTAAGTGCTTAACGTACTTTAGTAAAAGGGACCCTAAATTGGTTAGTCATTGTGCCACCTGCCTCTGTTAATAGCACCACTAAGGGAAAGGGGATGAGACTTGATACACTGCCTTTCTGTGGTTACAATCAAAGCGGTTTACTTACTTATTTTGTACCTGGAGCAATGGAGAGTTAAGTAACTTACTGAGAGTCACAAGTTGCTACAGTGGGAATTGAACCCAGTTCCCCAGGTTCTCAGGCCACTGCACTAATCACTAAGGGGTCATTTTACTAAGCCGCGATAAGAAGTGACCTGCAGTAGCATAGGTGCGTGTATTGGGTGCGCGCCAGGCCAGTTTTTACTGCATCTACAAAAAAAATGGCTTTTTTTAATGGGATGGGAAAAGGGCCTGCATTAAAAATGAAACCATCTCGCTCCCAAAACTGGCCTGAGCCCTTAACGCCACCCTTTGATCTAGCAGTAAAGGCTCACAGGCTACACGCATGGTAACCGGTCGGCGCGCGTAGGAGGAAATAAATAATTGATCCACGTGTTATGGGCATGTGCCAAATCCGAAATTACCGCCAGGAGGGTGACCTGGCCTGGCGGTAGTCTCATTTGGGCGCATGTTGCACACACATAGAGCCTACCGCGGCTTAGTAAAAGGGCCCCCAAGCTACTCCTCCACTCCAGTGGAGAGCTGAGGCCAGGCCTGGCTTTGCACTCTGGGATTTGTAGTCTCTGCCTAAGCCTGCAGATACCAGAATGCCGCAAGACTGTACCTTAACTTGCATCCTTGAGTTGGGTCATCAGAGCCTGGTTGTCTATTTGTGTTTCTTGCCACTCTTTTCATCTTTGGGTGCAGGAGGCATCTAAACTCAACCGATCCTGACCCCCCCCCCCCCGCCAACAAAGCGAACTAACCAAGGTGAAAACATCTCAACTAAGGGCACTAGCAAGCCTTTTTGAAGATGGCCGCTTAACTTGAGATCTCCTCACCCCTGAGAGATAAAAATGCTCCATTTGCTGTTCATCAGGAGTGATCTCACTGCATTATAAGGGGAGACATGATAAATCTCACATTGAAGCAGACTTTGTAGGTCTGTGTCTGTATATGGCAATCTAGTTTAAGATAGGCTGGAAAGGGTTTCCTGTCTTGAAATGTTTTATTAATTTATAATGATACAGGGATAAGAAATGGCTGGAAAGGGTTTCAATGACAACATCAGTAGCTAGAACCGAGGTCAGTGCTGGGCAGACTTTTACTGTCTGGGTCCCGCAAATGACAAGATGGATTTGGATAGGCTGGAGTGGGCTTTGACGGCAATTCCAGTAGGTGGAACATAAGGACAGAGCCAGGTGGAATTCTACGGTCTATGTCCCAGAAATGCCAAAGAAAGACTCCTGATAAAGTATATAATATCACATTCATTGTTGATTTAATCATGAATTGATGACTGTGACTGTTGGGCAGACTGGATGGACTGTTCAGGTCTTTATCTGTCATCATTTACTATGTTACTAAAGAACACAAAAAAAAAATTGAAAAAAAGTTGGGTTAACCAAATATATTATCCCTCTCATAAGAAATCTAAAAGAGGAGTTGCTGTCCCAGTCCCAACTCTGAATTTTCACTGTGACTTCTCTTGGTCAGATAATGAGGGAAGATTTGTTTTAATCAGAGATATGCTTAATAATTCTAAGGTAACACTCTTGAATGTCTATATTCCACCTGAACATACACAAAATTCACTAACACAATGTTTCTCAAAAATAAAAATGGAAAATCAGGGAGAACTCATACTTGGAGGGAATTTTAACTGTGCACTGTCTTCTATTGATAGATCACATAGCACAGTCAAACCTAGCAAAACTATAAATACGTTTAAAAATCTAATTCAAGATCACAGGCTTTTTATGTCTGGCACCAATTTCACAGAGGAAAAAGAGATTATTCTTTTTCTTACCCACTCACAAAACTCCTACTCGCGTATTGATTTCTGGTTTCTATTACTGCCCTCAATGAACAAAGTTACTAAAAGCAATATCTGAAATATAATAATTTCAGACCATGCACCAGTGATTTTAATTCTAAAAGAATTTAAAAAACCAAAACTCTACTGTGGAGTATAAACAGACCATTACTGACCAACCCAGAATTCATAAATCTGCTATTAAAAATTGGCAAGAATATTTGACTTTTAATAAATCCCCTAATATTTCTTCAAGTACAATATAGGAAGCAGGAAAGAGGTCACAAGGAAAAAGCGCATAAAAACAAGCCATTGGAATGTATGGGAGGCCAGCGTTCTTAGTAGACTGGCCACAAAGACATCCCAGCAGAGCAATGGGGCACCGCAGTGAACTTCACATAAAAGATCCCACGTATACATATCACTGTTACCTCCTTATATTGTATGGTGAGCCCTCCAAAACCCACTACACCCAACTGTACACCACTACAATAGCCTTTATGTCTGTAGGTGTCAATGTTTTGTGATACTTTATTTCAAGAATTCAATAAAATTTATTAAAGAAAATGTCTCAACTGGTAACGGCAGGCCACAGTGCCTCCCCATTCATTACCTGCGCCAGCGTTAAGATGGCAGCAGAAGCACCACCAAGGAAGTTTGATAACAGGAGATGGCATGAGCCTAGTTTGCCCATTTTGTGAGCTGAAGCTAGTAGGTGGAGCTTGTCACCCTATCAATCTCATTGTTTTGGGTGTACTAAGATAGTGGCAGCTGCATTGGGGAGAATTAAAACCTCCTTGGGTGGAGTGGGTGGACACCAGCTTCAGCCTTGTAACATCATGCCGCCTCCTGAGCACCACTAAGGAGGTTTAACGATAGGAGACAGCATGACGTCAAAAGGGTGAAGCCGACCACCTCCCTCCCCGGTGCAGCCGCTATATTGGTCAAAGGCAAGCAAAACAATCAGCTGCTGTATCCATATTGTCATTTGTTGTTATTTAATCTTAGTAATAGAAACATGCTGGCTTGTGCAGCATACAGATGTACACAGAGGAAGTATCACAACGGAATAATCTCTCATTGGTTAGAGTAGTAATTATTTCTAAATTATAATCATTGTGTCATTTCCAGGGGCTGGTTATAGGGACACCCTAGCAGGCGTTCTATTGGTGCTGAGATTTTTTCAGCTAGTAAAGGGCCACCAAAAGAGATCATGTTCTAAGAATCAGGTGCTCAATACTGACAAGGTTGTTTTGTGCCTAGATCAAAAGAGAAAAATGATATGTGGGAACTTGCTCCTTTTGTTTTGTTGAATGCAGTGGTATATTATAAAAATGAACTTGATTTTTTTTTTTCTTTATTACTACTATTTTAAAGAGATGCATTGTATAATGAGGGAAATGCTACCTTCTTGCATTAGTCTGAAGTCAGTCCAAATGTGCCAGTTGTGTTGTATATATTTATTTCTACTTAAAGTCTGTTTGGATGTAAGTTCACACAAAGTTACCTATTTTCAGTGGAAAATAAATCTATTGGCTACCTGCTATGCAACATTCCATCAGTTTCATTATTGCTAGCAAAGTATTATACATTTGGGGCATTTGCTTAAAACTTTGATGGTTTTATTCGTTTATCCAGACCTTACATGCACATGGTATTGCTTTTTAAAACCTAAGGCTTGAACAATTGGGTATAAACTGTGTTGTTTGCTTCTCACTTTATTTGTTTTTGGATGCCTTCAAGGCCATTTCTTTGTCATTCATTCAATCTCCTTAAGCGCCCAAAGGACTCCCTTCACTGGTCCCCTGTTGGTGACGTAATGGAAAGTGCTTCCCTCATTGGTCTGCTCAGTGATGACATTCTAAAAGGGCGTCGGAAGCGCTTCTCCATTGGTTTCCTGGGGCGTGACGTCATTCCCAAGATGGCGGCGGCGGCTGCATTGTGAAGCGGGGAAGATGTTGCTGGTTCGGAGAGGGCTGATCGCCGCTCTTAGCCGAGGGGCTCCGGGCTCGGCTCTCTGCGGCCTGGGAGCGGCGCCGCCCCTGAAGCAGCGAGCTGAGGAGCGCGCAGGTAAAGAGTTTGGTTTGCGCAGGGGACTACCGGTCCCACAATGCACCGGGGGAAGTTGCCGGTCCTGGTCCAGGGGGCTTAGTGTAAGACCCGGGATCTTTGTGCCCCCCCCCCCCAAAGAACGGAACAGAGGCATGGGAACTTTACGAAAAGAACCAAAACACATAAAGCTCACACCAGGGGCGTATCTGGACTCGGGCGGTAGGGGGGGCCAGAGCCAGAGGGAGGGGGCACATTTTAGCCGACACCCTCCCCCGCTGCTGTCACTTACCTTTGCTGGCGGGGGACCCCAACCCCCCGCCAGCCGAGGTCCTCTCTTCCATGCAGGCTGCGCCGCTGCAAGTTTCAACGCTTCCTGTTCTTCTGAGTCTGACGTCCTGCACGTACAACACGCAGGACGTCAGACTGAATTCCAAATTCTGAGTCTGACGTTCTGCACGTTGTACGTGCAGGACGTCAGACTCAGAAGAACAGGAAGCGTTGAAACTTGCATCCTGCACGGAAGAGAGGACTTCGGCTGGCGGGGGCTTGGGGTCCCCCGCCAGCAAAGATCGGCGACGGGTTGGTGGCGGGAGGGGGAGGGGAGAGGGTCTGTAGTAGGGGGGTCCAGGGTGAAATCTGCGGGGGCCCAGGCCCCTGTGGCTCCACGCAGATACGCCCCTGGCTCACACGTACTGTTCAGTAATACATCCACTTATGAATTCACAATCCCCTAATCTCACCACACTCATACCTTTACTCACAGAAAAATGTATACCATATGCTTCATATAGCACCCCTTAATTTCCCGTTCTCTCCTTCCAATGTCTCATTTCTCCCATTTTTCCTTTCAATTAATTTATTCCTTAACGATTTTGACTTCATCTCGCCTACCCTTCACAATGTAATCCATAACCTGAATTGTAACAAATTGTATTTCCATTATTCATAATGTATTGTAAGCCACACTGAGCCCGCAAAAAAGGTGGGAAAATGTGGGATACAAATGCAATAAATAATAATAACTGGGAACATGAAATGCCATTGCTTGTCAGACATGCGGCCCACACTAGGATAGAACTGCCAAATTACTCAGTTCAGGAGGGAGATTTTTTGACACGTCCTTGGTTTTGAACATGTATTTTGAAAGCATTATACTATTCTACTCATTGAAATCAATTAAAAATCCTACTGATAACTTTTCAGCTCTGGCTATAATATTGTCACATGTGAGGGGCATTATGATGTGTGTGGGGGTGGGGGGGGGTTAATTTCCAAATTTTGAAAACAGTTTAGAACTGTGCACTAGATAAGCAGACCAAAGTATATTTAAGAGAAGAAAAAAAAAGACATAATATGTGTCAGACAACAGATCTAGGTCTTATAGGTGAACAGATCGTTTATTTCTATATTAGTTCACTAGAATGTACAGAAATAAAATTAAACATTTTTTTTTGAGGGGGGGGGGGGGGTTACATGTTTTTGTTTTTATGTATTATTGGACTAACTCAATACATCTCTTGACTAGCGTTTGGGAGTTAACATCCCCTTTCTCGTCCTAAAGGAATGCTTCCTTCAAAACTGCACATATTGATGCCAGTGTTCCTGATTTTTATTTTCTCCTCCTCCTCCGCCCCCCCCCCCCCCGGTTCTTTTTTAAGGAAACAGACTTCTTGTGCAGACAGCCAGGAATTATGCTCCGCGTGCAAAAAAGAAGCAAGGTAAGGGAAGAATTATAGTTTAGTTTTTATAAGTTCCAGTATTTGAGTTCGCTATGAAATTGCCTTAAGAACATAAAAGCCAGGATCCTGCCTCCAACAGTGGCCAATCTAGGTCACAGGTACCTGGCAGGATCCCAAGTTATAGATCCATTCCTTGATGATCGCTCTCAGGGATATACGGTGCAAATCTAGCTGATTAATAATGGTTTGTTTAATTATTTTTCTTACCTCCCCAACAGACTAAGGGTTCCTTTTTATTAAGGTACTTTAATGATTAGTGCATTCTAAATTCTAAGAAGCCCGTTTTCTGCCTATGGGCTAATTAGCATTTAGGGGCCTTTTGCTAAGCAGCAGTAAGCCCACCGCAGGCTTACCATGTGGCAATCCAGTGCTACCACCGGCCCAATGCAAGCATCCACAGTAGTTCCACCACACAGAATTTCCGGTGTTAGCAATAGAAATCAAACAAAATAAAACATGGAAAAGAAAATAAGATGATACCTGTTTTATTGGACATAACTTAATACATTTCTTGATTAGCTTTCGAAGGTTGCCCTTCTTCGTCAGATCGGTGTTAGCAGAAATATTTGAAAAATATTTCTGCACGGAGTTACTTGGTGGTGATCAGGCAGCAGTTACTGCTGGGTTAGCGCAGGAGCCTTTACCACCATCTCAGAGGGTGGTGGTAAGTGCGCCCCCCCCCCCCTCTGTATGGCCACACGGTAAATGCGAACTTACCGAATGGCCATTTCATTTTTTGGCCTTTTTATCCACTGCAGTAAAAAGGGCCTCAGAGTGGTTTTCTGTAACCTGGACATGCTGATTGGGTGGTGGAGCCAGTGGTGGGAGGCGGGGCTAGTGCTGGGCAGACTTCTACGGTCTGTGCCCTGAAAATAGCAGGTACAAATCAAGGTCAGGTATACACAAAAAGTAGCACATATGAGTTTATCTTGTTGGGCAGACTGGATAGACCATGCATGTCTTTTTCTGACGTCATCTACTATGTAAGTCTAAATATCAACGTCCATCTTTTTTTCATTTTTTAACTTAGACATACCTTCCTCTTCTGGTACGCCCATGTTTTGGCCCTTCTTTAGTCCTGCCCAGACCATGCCCCCTTGGCTTATGGATGTACTGCATTTTTAGATGTCCATATCCCAGCTTTTATAAAATCAGGATTTGGATGTTCATGCAGTATTGCATGTCTAAATGCTGGTTTTCAGATGCTCAGAACACAAATAAATAAAGCTTCTAAAATAGGGGCCAAAAGGATTTGGGGGGTGGGGAATAAAAGATTCCAAAGGGGGGCAGGGCAAAAGGTAAACAAACTGTCATGAACTTAGACCAAATATGTAAAGTAAAATAAATTGTTTTTTGTCTGGATGTTATAGGATTTCAGAACCCCCATTTCATAGCAGTCAGTGGTTTATGCCAAACCTCTTCTGCAGCTTTCAAACTACATTTTAATCATAGACTGAAGTTTTTCTACTGCATTATGTTATTGAGCTTCTTTCATAGATGTTGCACACATTTTGCATTTTAGAGTTTGTCAGTCAGCTGGCTGATTTGCCTCCCACCATGTTGAAGAAAGATTATGCCAATGTCCAGTTGATGGAAACGTAAGTGGATACTATGATGTATTTAACACCTGGGCCTCTGGCAGGCTGAAATTCAGAGAAAGCAGCTCAAAGTAAATAGATTTCATTCCCACTTCCCCACCCTTATCTCAGCAAGGGTGTTTCTCCTTTCCTTCAGAGTTCTGGGGGTTTTGGACTGAGGACTCCAAAATATGAAACAATGATGCTTTGCTGATGCTGTAGAAGATAAATCCTCTCTAGCCTGGTGCACAGAGACCCATAGCACAAAAAACACCATTATAACAATTGTTTGTAAAGTTATTATGCATCTTGATGTAAATAATGAAAGCATTCAGGAAAACTAACTCCTGTGAAAGAGGAGCAGAACTACAAAGCTATGTGTTAAATTAATGTTGCAAGATGCAATCAGTGATAGTAAATTCCAAGTTTCCAATTCTTGAAAAACAAATTGGTTGGCGTTCTGCTACAAACAGAAAATAAAAAGTTATGGTCTGTAATAACTCTTACTGCCCACATAAGGTCCCCACGTTCTTTGTGCTTATCTAGAAGGCCGACTCCTACAGCCATGAGTCAGTGCTGCCATTTTGAAAACGTGGGCTAATGAGACAGGAGCGGAAAGTCCTGGGGGGAGGGGGGAGCGAGACCTGACTGGGGCTTGGATGCAGAGGGAAGGGTCTTAGGGGGATCAGATTGAGTGAAGATCTAACGTGGGTAGGGGGTGGAGAACAGAGTTGAGGAATTATGGGGACCTGAGAGATCCTGTCTGAGATTTGGGTGGCACGTAAGTGCTTACGGCCAGCACATGTCCAGTTGTACCCAGATATTTGATGAAGGTGCCCAGACTTGGCCCTGTTTTTAATTTTCAGGTCTGATTTAGCTGAGAGTAGTATTAAAAAAAAAAAACAGCTGAGTGCTGCCTGCTCAGTATTGATTAAAATGCCTCGGCTTCATCCAAATGGTTATCTCTGGTAGCCCCTACATATAGACAGCATAAAATCATGCATGTTCATACACCTGTATGCACATTCATCTGTATGCACATTCACCTGTGCAATTTTAGAAAGCCCATTTGCCCACATGTTATAAATACGTGATAAAATTACCCCCTTTTAAGAACAGGGGGTCGATATTCAATGCCAGGCCATGTCAAGGCACCGGAATTGAATATCTGGTTATACATAGCCAGATAACACTTATCCGATTAAGTGCGATATTCATCACTTAACCAGATAAAGATAGGACTGTATTTTATGTGGTCTTGTTTGCCTGGTTAACTTATGCAGTCAAGTGTTGAATCAGCTAAGTACCAACTCTGCCCACAAAACAGCCGGTTCCAACTTAGGTGCTAATTGGGTATATCTAACGGCACTATCTAGTTACCCGATTAGCTCTGGACAAGCGATTAAAAACGGTCAGGAGCCATTGGGATTTCCTGTAAGTGAGGTTTAGGACAGGGATTCACTGTATTTGAGAATTTTATGGTGTCTCCTCAATTCCCCAGGGTGGACGATGTGGTTCGACGCTTGTTATCCCTGGAGATGGCAAATCAGGTGAGTTCACTGTATCAGTTCAGCTATTCCCACCTGTGCTGTGTCCCACTGCTTTGAACCCCTTTATCCCCAGCGCCATGTAACGTATTTTAACATTAGGGCTGTGGTACAGCTTTCAGGAGGGAAACATGGTCTTTGTGCTTCCTTACAGAAAGAAAAAGTGAAAATAAAAACTCAGCAGATGGTGGATAAAGTGAAGAGAAATCCAAATGACAGTGGTTCTCCTGAATCTCAGAGTACGTGGAGCCCGGCGGCCCTTTTTGCTTAGTTTTGATTGCAAACATTGTAGCTTTTGGACAGTATTTCAACTCTTGAACTTTTCCCTGACTGAAGTACTCTGTTCTCCCTGCCAAGTAGTAACGTCCGGCAGATCGCACTGTTGTGTTATGGATGATACATTTGTAGTATTACTGTTGTGATCTTTTAATGGAATGGCAGGGCAGTTGATCACATTTTTATACATTTCATTAAGTCTGCAGCACCTTTGCAGTTAACAGTGCAATTTCTACCCCACCCCCAAATTCCCTTTCTTCACAGTGCTTGTGTCTTTGTCTTCCTCCGTGACTTCTTTAGTTTGAGCTTACCTATGGCTCAAAAAATGGAAGTTTGTGTTATGAATAAGTTCTTGCTCTTTGCCCCCTCCCCCCCCCCCTCGGAATCCATAAAGGTAGTAAATGTAATTTCTTCCACCCTATTTGGTCTGCAGTGCTAGCACAGTGATTACAGCACATAAACATAAAGGAATCCTGTTCAGAAGGAATGGATCCTAAGGAGCTAAGCCGAGATTGGGTGGCAGAGCCAGTGGCGGAAGGCGGGGATGGTGCTGGGCAGACTTATACGGTCTGTGCCAGAGCCAGTGGTGGGAGGCGGGACTGGTGGTTGGGAGGCGGGGATAGTGCTGGGCAGACTTATACGGTCTGTGCCAGAGCCGGTGGTTGGGAGGCAGGGATAGTGCTGGGCAGACTTATACGGTCTGTGCCAGAGCCGGTGGTGGGAGGTGGGGCTGGTGTTGGGAGGCGGGGATAGTGCTGGGCAGACTTATACGGTCTGTGCCAAAGCCGGTGGTGGGAGGCGGGACTGGTGGTTGGGAGGCGGGGATAGTGCTGGGCAGACTTATACAGTCTGTGCCAGAGCCGGTGGTGGAAGGCGGGACTGGTGGTTGGGAGATGGGGATGGTGCTGGGCAGACTTATACGTTCTGTGCCAGAGCCCGTGGTGGGAGGCGGGACTGGTGGTTGGGAGGTGGGGATGGTGCTGGGCAGACTTATACGGTCTGTGCCAGAGCCGGTGGTGGGAGGCGGGACTGGTGGTTGGGAGGCGGGGATGGTGCTGGGCAGACTTATACAGTCTGTGCCAGAGCCGGTGGTGGGAGGCGGGACTGGTGGTTGGGAGGCGGGGATAGTGCTGGGCAGACTTATACGGTCTGTGCCAGAGCCGGTGGTTGGGAGGTGGAGATGGTGCTGGGCAGACTTATACGTTCTGTGCCAGAGCCCGTGGTGGGAGGCGGGACTGGTGGTTGGGAGGCGGGGATGGTGCTGGGCAGACTTATACGGTCTGTGCCAGAGCCAGTGGTGGGAGGCGGGACTGGTGGTTGGGAGGCGGGGATAGTGCTGGGCAGACTTATATGGTCTGTGCCAGAGCCGGTGGTTGGGAGGTGGAGATGGTGCTGGGCAGACTTACAAGGTCTGTGCCCTGAAAAAGACAGGTACAAATCAAAGTAAGGTATACACAAAAAGTGGCACATATGAGTTTATCTTGTTGGGCAGACTGGGTGGACCGTGCAAGTCTTTTTCTGCCGTCATCTACTATGTTACTATTCGCTTTGAGACTTCAAGCAAATCTCTTAACCCAGTGGTTCCCAAATTTGGTCCTGGAGGCACCCCAGCCAGTCAAGTTTGTAGGATATCCACAATGATTATTCATAAGAGATTTGCATGCAGATCTTTCTCATGAATATTCATTGTGGATATCCTGAAAACCTGACTGGCTGGCTGGGGTGTCTCCTGGACCAGGCGTGGGAACCACTGTCTTAACCTCTACGCAAACTTTTGACAGCAACCTGGCTGCTTATTTTGCATAGGGCTATGTAAAATGGTAGCCTGAGAAATGTGTTACGGGGTAATTTAAAATGCTGAGATAAACACAATTTGATGCTCAAGTTTTGTTTAAAGGAGAAACCTGCTCAGGTTGGGTACTGTCCCTTCTTGGTTACTGAAAGTAGCAGAAATGCTGCGGTCCTTTTCTTGGCTTTCATTTCCTCTTTCTGTTACATCTGCAACAGCACATGGGGCTTGGGATATGAAAGAGCAGGCGATGGGGACATCACTGGTAGGCAGGAGGTGTGCTGAGCCAAACAAGCCCCAGGTGCAGTCAACACTCGTGTAAAATGGCTTTCACGGTTCAGCCTATCTGACATTCTGAGATCCATTTTCTGTGAATAGAAGAAAGATGTGGCAAGTGAACAGAATAAAACTGACAGTTGCCTTAAGTGCATGAACTGAGCTAAGAATTCATCTGCAAAAAATTAGACTTTTTGGATAGCTTCATTTCGATTAAAAGTATGGGGGGGTGGGTTTTCTCCCACTGCAGCTCCTTTGTGATTCTGGGCATAGATTTAGGCGGACTGGGCCTTATTCTATAACTACGCGCATAAATTTCAGAACGCCCCCGAAATGCCCCTTTTTGCCTGCGCGCATTAGAAGTTAGGCGTGCTGCATTATAGAATACGCTTAGTGAGTTAGGCATGTAAATTCTAATTATTGCCAATTAGTGCTCATTATTGCTTGTTAAGAGCTGTTATCAACGCTGATTAGCTGGTTAAGCCAATTAAGTTAAGCTCGTTGTTATAGAATACGCTTGGATTTCGGCGCGGATCTGTAGGTGTGCTATATAGACTTCAGGGGTTAGTTTACATAACTATTAGACGTACATTGTGGCTCGCCCATGCTCCTCCCCTGTGATCCTCCCTTTTTCATTGATGCACTAATGGACCCTTTTATGAATGCATGGTAGGGGTAGTGTGCGGCAATACACCACTACCGCCAGGCACCCTGCGGCAGTTCTGCTTTTGCCACACACCATTTCCTGCAGTAGAAAATTTTTATTTTCCAGTGGGGGTGGTAGGGAATGGGCATGCCTGGCGGTAATCATGCGCATTGCCCAATTAACGCACAAGTAGCGCATGAGTCCTTACTGCCTGATGAATAGGGGGGCAGTAACTGCCCCATACTAATTTGCAAATTACCACGTGGCCATTAATGGCAGAAATAGAAATTTAAGTCATTTTAGATCCGCGTTAAAAAGTGGCCGGAGAGCATTAAACTACCACCAGCCACTTTTTAGCGTGGCTTGCTAAGCAAGTTGCGCGCCTACATTATAGAGTAGCTCAGAGTGCGCAGCTGCCGCTTACCTTCGTAAATGGTATTCTGTAAAAGTAGGCTTGCAAATGATGCCTACCTTTAGGTGACTAATTATAGAATGAAGGGCTATGTGGCTAATTTTCTTCTTTGTTCTGCAGTTGCTGTGCTGACTGTCAAAATTCGCAACTTCCAGGAACACATTCAAATGCACCCCAAGGTGGGTCCATGCAAAATGCAGCAGGAGCCATCCAGGCCACCTTGAGGTGGCCTCTTGTTTTGGGCTTCTCTTATCGCTAATTTCTCTCTCTCCGTGATAACCTTTTTTTTTTTCTTTCCTATATTTGCTAATTATTTTAAACTGCTCAGATGATGGCCGGTATATCAAGCACTAAATAACCTTGGAAATTAATGCCCAAACTCTTAGGAGACACAGATTTTTAGACATCAGTTTAAAAGGTAGAGTCAGGTCCTGATGGGAATTTTTTGGTAAGAACACTGTAGAGAAACTTCTTCAGGAACGTTGAAACCAGCTAAGAAATGAGGGTGAATGTTCCTTGATTCTAAAGGAAAACAAAGGACCATAAATTCTACAGCACAAAAAGTACAAAAATCTTGATGTCCTGGAAGAGAGAGAGTATGTTTGCTACAGGTGATAGAGGAAACTCCTGAGATTGCTTGGATTTGGGGAATCAGCTTATCCCAAGGTTTTTGACCTGTAGTTGTACTAGGCATCCACAGGAGCTAATCTAATCTAATCAAGGCTCTTATATACCATGGTATCCCCAAATTAGGGTCCAAAACAGTTTACAAAAGATAAGTGACTTAGCAATTCCCATTTAATCACAGATTATTCAATTAAAAAATGTCTAAAGGACGAGAAGGGGAGGGGGACGTCGTTAATATAGAGAGAGGGGGCTATACGGGTATAGTGGGGCGGAAGTGGGGGGGAAAATATGACGACGGATAGTAAGAACACGTTTGGAATAGTTGCTGATTTGTTACCTGCTGTACTTCCACTGAGATGTTCAATGCTATTGTTTAAGCTGTTAGCAATAAAGATATATTTTACAATGGATCCTCAGGAGCTTAGTCAAGATCGGGAGGCGGGGCTTGTGGTTGGGAGGCGGGGATAGTGCTGGGCAGACTTATACGGTCTGTGCCAGAGCCGGTGGTTGGGAGGCGGGGCTGGTGGTTGGGAGGCGGGGATAGTGCTGGGCAGACTTATACGGTCTGTGCCCTGAAGAGGACAGGTACAAATCAAAGTAGGGTATACACAATAAGTAGCAAATATGAGTTATCTTGTTGGGCAGACTGGATGGACCGTACAGGTCTTTTTCTGCCGTCATCTACTATGTTACAATAAAAATTTCTGAAATAAAAACGTTTTAAGCACCTTACAAAATAATTCATATGAAAATAAACATCTCACTGAACAAGGGAGTGTGTTCCAAACTTCCACTGCTCTATAAGAAAACGAAGATTCCGGTAATCCTTTAAGCCTTATGCCCTTAAAAGAAGGATAAATTAGTACTATATTTGCTTGTCCTAGAAGGAATCTGAATTAATTCTGAGATAGGTGCTAGACCATGTACAATTTTAAACGTAAAACATGCTAACTGAAATATAATTCGAGCTTTCTTGAGTTCAGTCTGTTAAACAGGCAGTGTTATTTACTCATATGTAAAAATGGCTGTTCATCTGTGTATTCATTGACCAAATCAGCTCAGCTAGAGGCCTGAGGTAGATATTTAATCAAAATAGGTAACAGTATGGATCCTTTGATACCTTGCAGATCCAGCACCTCAGGTGGTGGTTAGGCACTGCCAGGTCCAAGTCAGGGTGAAAGCTGCCGACTGATAGGTAACCCTGACTTACTTTTTGCTGTTACAGTAAGGAAGCGGCTGGCCTGACTAATTCTCCAACCAAAAGTTGGCTGTACAGAAATGGCTATATCTGGTGGATTTGACATTTTCATTAGGAACCACTCGTGACCTCGCTTAGCTTAGATAAAATCTGCCAGGAAGCAGCAGGCACTGCAGAAGGCTGAAACTGCCATAGTCAAGTTCAGTGATAAAGGAGGCGAGATAAGAGAAATGCCGTGCATGAAATGGTTTTGTGTAATTCTAATAAGGGCATCTAGCTCGGCACTAGTATCGAACCGATAACCACGCCTAGCCTCAAGGAAAATGACATGAGTATTTTAACCCATTGCAGGATAAAAGCAACAAACGCATCATGCTGATGGCTATTGACCGACGGAATAAACTGCTCAAGTATTTGCGTCTTACCCGCTACGACGCTTTTGAGAACGTATGTAAGCAGCTGGGTATAGAGTACGTAATCCCTTCGCAGTACCACAGAAGACCTACTCGCCGCTGGATCGCAAAGAAGGCACTCTGTATCAAGGTAGGAGCAGAGCCGGGACACATGGAGGGTAATTCTGTTAAACATAACTGGAATACTGTCATTTACATGCACATGTACATATGCCAACGGTCTGGTCGTTAACGTGTTTTCTGTAAAGAGGTCACCAAAACTTAGGTACAAGAATTACCTTCAGAATACTGGCTGGCTGCACATACTCAGGACAGATCGTCCTCGTGCTGTCGATGGTGTATCCTTGCATCATGGTCTAATTTCTAAAACCTTTCAGGACGTTGGAAGGGAGCAACCCAGAACCACATAGTGATATAATCAAGTGGCACTTTAATACCTCTTGCAACAAACCACCTCCAACAGAAAATGAACAACTGATTGGCATGCAGAACACGTTAACTGCATTTCTGAGGGGAAAAGTGAATTTGAAAGCTCTTAAATCTTTAAATATTCCTGTCACTGTGGATTTAAGCACTGGACTGTCCCGCTGTCTCTGTAGCCCAGCAAACCTCTGAATGCAGCTGCCAACAGAGGGTATGTGGTGTAGTTTAACCCTTTGTTTTACCACCTTTGAAATACACGCAAAGCAGAGTGTCCGTGGAACTGAAAGCCAAAGTTAGAGGTTGAGAGAAGGAGGCAGAGGGAAATCAGTTTGCAGACAAACTTTCATATGAAGTTGTCAGGGGATGTAGGCTGAAAATTAGGAGAGACAGAAAGAGAAGCTGGCCAAATGCATGTGTGAAAAGCCAGGCTTTGAACACAGAGAGATGTAGTGGTGGAAACAGAGCTCCATAATGGTGGAGTTTGGTAGCAGAGCATCGGTTGCACTTCAGGCAAATCAGGAGAGGGGTGGAATAGCCAGGAGATTCTGGGGGTGAATGTACCAGTGTAGGGCTCACTGCTGGAGTCTGCAGAGGGGAGGGGAGGGCTCTTCTTTCAGAGTATCTGCTACTGTGCTCAAACAGAACGTCTGCGGCAGGACTATTCCAGTAATTCAGGGTTATTGTGATAGACTGGGGATATTGTCCTGCATCTCCTCTTTCTGCCAAGGATGATCCTGACTGGGACTTTGACCACTTTATTCTTGAGAGAGATTTGAGAAATGTGTTTTGTCCAAGTAGGAGGAAAGACAAGAACCTTCTAGACATGAGAGGGTCATTATTTATAAAAAAGTCACTGGTTTTAGGCTCTGAGAACTTGCAGAAATGGTGGTAATTTTAGTGGCTACTTAACGTGCATACGTGACATCTTACAAAATACCAAGCAGCTTAAAATGTGCATGGAGTGTGCTTCACTGTTGTATATGCATGGGTGGAGATAGGGCAGAATCTCCAGGACTGCTGTGAGTGATCACACCTTGAATTAAGCTGCATTATTATCAGCCACTTAAACTACTGTTTTGTTCTGGTTTTTATATAAAGAAAAATACTGCATTTAAGTTTCTTTAAGTAGCACTTTTTGGTAGCTGCCCTGTTACAAAATTACCCTCCACGTGTCATAAAGCTTTACTTCACAGCAATAATGAGATTTTTTTAAATATATCTTTGGATTTTTCCTTTCATCCTGTAAATTTGTCTGAACTCATGAATCGAGAATCAAGAACACTGTGATCCAAACCCAAGATTGAAGAATTTTGGACAGGGGCATAAAACACAAAAATTATACATAAGTATTGCCATACTGGGACAGAACGAAGGTCCATCAAGCCCAGCATCCTGTTTCCAACAGTGGCCAATCCAGGTCACAAGTACCTGGCAAGATCCAAAAACAGTACAATACATTTTATGTGGCTTACCTTACAAATAAGCTGTGGGTTTTCCCCAAATCCATTTTAATAATGGTCTGTGGACTTCTCCTTTAGGAAGCCATCCAGTCCTTTTTTAAACCCTGGTAATCTAACTGCTTTTACTACATTCTCTAGCAAGGAATTCTGGAGTTTAATTACATGTTGAGTGAAGAAATATTTTCTCAGATTTGTTTCAATTTACTACAGCTATCTGTTGTTTTTTTTGTTTGTTTTTTTCTGTCAGGTTTTTAATGAAGTACAGAAGCTAAAAATCGCTAAGAGAAGGGAGGAAAGGGTAGCAGCAGAAGCAAGAGCAGGAACGATTCCTACAGAGAAACCGCTGGCAAACAGTGAAGCTGTGCAATGAAATATTCTAAGGCTCTGTCTCTTGAAACTACAAAAGGAAAGCAATTTCTTCAATAATCAATAAATTATTGTTTTTATCTAACAAAATCATAACCTGTGTAGTTTACTGCCTTTTATTTATTTATTTTTTTGTGTGTGACAATCATCTCACAACAGCAGTGTAAGCTTGACTCTCTCACACACACACACACACACCACCGAGCTCTCCACTGTGAAACATGCGCAGCAACAGGCAGTAGCGGTACCAGAAATCAACACGGTGCAGGCTTCTAACTAAGGCCGTAGATTAATCACGTTATCTTTCTATGCAATTAAACATTTTCATGGTGATTAATATCACCCCCCAGTCATTTTCTAAACTTGCCTGTCTCATGGGCAGCTTTATCCACCAGCCCCAAGATCCTTCCTGCAGCCTCCTCTATTGCAACGTTCCACGAGGGCGAGACATGGCTGCAGGAAGGATCTCGGGGCAGGCGGGAAGCTTCGTGCATTGCAGTCTCTGCCCACGACCCAGACAAGTTTGGAAAATGGCTGCGTGGGGGGGGGGGGGGGGGGAGGGAGAGAAAAACAAGAGATGCTGGAGTGACCTAATGGTTTGTGCAGCAGACCTGGGGAACCAGGTTCAGTTCCTGCTCTGCCTGACGGTTGGCAGTGGGTTGAGATCCTGGGGAACCAGGTTCAGTTCCTGCTCTGCCTGACGGTTGGCAGTGGATTGAGATCCTGGGGAGCCAGGTTCAGTTCCTGCTCTGCCTGACGGTTGGCAGTGGATTGAGATCCTGGGGAACCAGGTTCCGTTCCCTCTGCAGCTCTGTGTGACCCTGGGCATGTCACTTAGCCCTCTATTGCCCCGGGTACAATTATGAGCCCATTAGGGACAGTGCAAAATACCTGTAATAGAAATTGGAGACCACTTGTTGTATATCAAGCACTGAAAATAAAGTTTACATTTTTTTAGTCATGAGATTAAAGTGTGATTAAAATCTTTAATTGTGCAACACCCCTACTTCTAACCCACAACACCAGGTTGCACTGCTTGCACTGTAGAACAGGTATAGCGCAGGCAGCAGCGGCAACAACAACATCAGACTTGAATACAATTTGGTTTCCTTCGAACCCTTCTCTTTTCTTAAAAGGATGGCGGGTTGGGGGAGCGAGGTGGGCTCAACCTGTGCTGGCTTTTCCCATTCAGCTGTGAATACTTTTCAAATTCATTGAAAATAGAAACTTGTGATTTCCTTTCAACAATCCGAAAGGTTTTCTTTGTATTAGGGCGGGTTTTGAGTAAAGCAGCTGTTGCTAACCTTGTACATCTGAATATGGGTTTGGGGTGTTTGATGCATTCTGAGATAGGAAACTTTCGTCACTTCCTTTTCTGACCTCTTAAATAACTCACTCGCTGTAGGCTCCTCTTAAAACGAAGTCAGCCGTGTGACAGTAAGTGATAAGGTGGCTGTTGTTTAATTTGTGTTATGAACCTGAGCCTTTCTGTATACGCTATGTGCTTGTTTATTGCATAGGTATATAAAAATGAACGTTCAGCATGTAACTTGCATCTATATTAAATATATATTGTGCTTTTAACCATGCACTTGATTCCTAAGGTGGGTTTTTAACCATTCAGTACTGTGGGGGAGCTTAGTAAAGCAAACCCGTTACGTGTATTGGGAATTAAAAGTAAGAGTTTAAAACTAGTTGAAAACGGTTTATGTAAGAATCTTTCTAGCACTATGGCAAGTGTCACTTTGAGAGATCGTGTTGCATGGGAGCACTTTAGCAGCTGGAAATGTTGCACACTGTTAAGGTCTTTGCCAAGTTTATCAGTTGGCTATTTCTAGTACATGGTACAATCCAGTCATAATTGAGGCAAGGTGGACGGAACTATGCTTGAGGAAATGGAACCTCCCAGCCCACCTGTGAGCTTTAAAGATGAAAGTCTTACACAGAGAGCACTATTGTGAATCCACTTCCAAGGAACAAGCAGGACCCGATGCTCCAGCATCGAACAGACAACTCAGCGCTGGCAAGAGGAAACTCCTAACACAAAGTAACACCTTTAATTCTGAGGAGTCTGAGTTATATGTAGTAGTCAAGGGGGGGAGGGGTGGGAGACAAATCCTTATTTCTCAGGCAATCTAAGGTTATCAATAGAAATCAACAAAATAAAACATGGAAAAGAAAATAAGATGATACCTTTTTATTGGACATAACTTAATACATTTCTTGATTAGCTTTCGACGGTTGCCCTTCTTCATCAGATCGGAAATAAGCAAATGTGCTAGCTGACAGTGTATATAAGTGAAAACATTCAAGCATTACTATGACAGGATGGGGGTGGGTCGGAGGTATGCATGGGGACATCATACAATACAATACAAACATCAGGCAATCTAAAATGTAGGAAGGGTGGGGAGATGTATTTTCAAATTACTCTTTCTACTTATACACTTTCAAAAATATCACGTTGAAAGTAGGGAGGAGGGTAATCGGATTTATGATTCAGTTAATGTATGGAGGTGGTGGTCAGAAGACATCCATCTGTAATGCACGTGAGATGTAAACTAAGGAGCCACAGGCTCTGGACAGCTACTTCCTTAGAGTTCTGGTTACTGTAAAGAATATAACAATTTGCATGCTAGAATATGACATTTGCATATCAATCTTTAACCATTTCTGTAGCCAGGAGAGGGAGAGGGTTGCTCAGTAACGTGAGCCTATTGTTCTTGTTGTCAGAGAAATACTAAACCCTTGGCATCTCACACTAGCCATGTCCACACCTGTGGTCACCCAGCAGCCTGGCACGGTTTCCCTCTGCTGTGGTATCTCCAACAGGCGAGTGGAACAGTGGCCTCTGCGACTGCTTTAAAGACTGTCCCATATGTAAGTACTGGTGGCTTGGGATTTTTTTCCTTTCCTAATGGCTGTTGGGCTAGTAGCAAGCTCCCTGGCTAGCCCTTCATATCACTCAAAAGGTCTACCATTCTATATTATCTCTAAGATAGTTGAGAACTTTTAAAGGTTACTTCAGTGACTCCTGATGATAAACAATTTTAAGCTTTACTTGCTCTGACATAGGGGTTCTCAACCCAGTCCTCTGAACACACCCAGCCAGCCAGGTTTTCAGGGCACCCGTAATGAATATGCAGGAGAGAGATATGCATACATTGGAGGGAGTGCATGCCGCATTGAGCCTGCCATGAGTGGGAAAGCGCGGGGTACAAATGTAACTAAAATAAAAATAAATGCAAATGTCTCATGTATATTCATTGTGGATATCTTGGAAACCAGACTGCTGGGTTGAGAACCCCTGCATCAGCTGGCCTGCGCATTCCCTTAACCCAACTCTGAAGTATTCAGGCTGACTCCTAAATGCCAAGAACATTTGTTTTTATTAAAGTGACTGAGTTGGCAGTCATGGGGTGAATGGGGCCCTGCTTTATGACTGGCACGACATTTTCTGCACTGCTAATCTACCTTACTGGTCTTTTCCTCTTTTCAGGTCTCTTGGGGCTCTGCTGCCCATCAATTCTGGGGTGTTATGTGGCACACAAATATGGAGAACCCTTCCTTTTAGGCATAGTTCCTGGAGGCCTGACTGGCTTACGGACCCACATGCGCCTGTCCTATGGCATCGAGGTAAAGTGATTGCTTGTAAACATTTCATGGGGCAGTGATGTGTGTCCAAGCTGTGTGGACAGAACAATGGCCAGGCAACTCCATTTCTGTGGCACAGGATGATCCAGGTGAGATGGTATGGTGGTTGGGAGGTGGGGCTGGTGGTTGGGAGGCGGGGATAGTGCTGGGCAGACTTATATGGTCTGTGCCAGAGCCGGTGGTTGGGAGGCGGGGCTGGTGGTTGGGAGGCGGGGATAGTGCTGGGCAGACTTATACGGTCTGTGCCAGAGCCGGTGGTGGGAGGTGGGACTGGTGGTTGGGAGGCGGGGATAGTGCTGGGCAGACTTATATGGTCTGTGCCAGAGCCGGTGGTTGGGAGGTGGGGCTGGTGGTTGGGAGGCGGGGATAGTGCTGGGCAGACTTATATGGTCTGAGCCAGAGCCGGTGGCAGAAGGTGGGGCTGGTGGTTGGGAGGCGGGGATAGTGCTGGCAGACTTATATGGTCTGTGCCAGAGCCGGTGGTTGGGAGGTGGGGCTGGTGGTTGGGAGGCGGGGATAGTGCTGGGCAGACTTATATGGTCTGTGCCAGAGCCGGTGGTTGGGAGGCGGGGCTGGTGGTTGGGAGGCGGGGATAGTGCTGGGCAGACTTATACGGTCTGTGCCAAAGCCGGTGGTGGGAGGCGGGACTGGTGGTTGGGAGGCGGGGATAGTGCTGGGCAGACTTATACGGTCTGTGCCAGAGCCGGTGGTTGGGAGGCAGGGATAGTGCTGGGCAGACTTATACGTTCTGTGCCAGAGCTGGTGGTTGGGTGGCAGGGATAGTGCTGGGCAGACTTATACGGTCTGTGCCAGAGCCGTGGTGGGAGGTGGGGCTGGTGGTTGGGAGGCGGGAATAGTGCTGGGCAGACTTATACGGTCTGTGCCAGAGCTGGTGGTTGGGTGGCAGGGATAGTGCTGGGCAGACTTATACGGTCTGTGCCAGAGCCGGTGGTGGGAGGTGGGGCTGGTGGTTGGGAGGCGGGGATAGTGCTGGGCAGACTTGTACGGTCTGAGCCAGAGCTGGTGGTGGGAGGTGGGGCTGGTGGTTGGGAGGCAGGGATAGTGCTGGGCAGACTTATACGGTCTGAGCCAGAGCCGGTGGCGGAAGGTGGGGCTGGTGGTTGGGAGGCGGGGATAGTGCAGGGCAGACTTATATGGTCTGTGCCAGAGCCGGTGGTTGGGAGGCGGGGATAGTGCTGGGCAGACTTATATGGTCTGTGCCAGAGCCGGTGGTTGGGAGGCAGAGATAGTGCTGGGCAGACTTATACGGTCTGTGCCAGAGCCGGTGGTGGGAGGTGGGGCTGGTGGTTGGGAGGCGGGGATAGTGCTGGGCAGACTTATACGGTCTGAGCCAGAGCCGGTGGCAGAAGGCGGGGCTGGTGGTTGGGAGGCGGGGATAGTGCTGGGCAGACTTATACGGTCTGTGCCAGAGCCGGTGGTTGGGAGGCAGGGATAGTGCTGGGCAGACTTATACGGTCTGTGCCAGAGCCGGTGGTGGGAGGTGGGGCTGGTGGTTGGGAGGCGGGGATAGTGCTGGGCAGACTTATACGGTCTGAGCCAGAGCCGGTGGCGGAAGGTGGGGCTGGTGGTTGGGAGGCGGGGATAGTGCTGGGCAGACTTATACGGTCTGTACCCTGAAGAGCACAGGTACAAATCAAAGTAGGGTATACACAAAAAGTAGCACATATGAGTTGTCTTGTTGGGCAGGCTGGATGGACCTTGCAGGTCTTTTTCTGCTGTCATCTACTATGTTACTATGTTATCATCTGGCATTTCTTAGGCAAATCAGTTCTTCCCCCCCCCCCCAACCAAATGGTAGTTCATAGTTCACCTGTATTTCATATACTGCCCCTCAGTACTTATTGTCTTAAGTGGTTTACAAATGAAAGTTGGAAAGAGGAAGGAAATAAAATGAAAACACACTAGGTGCCTAGTTTACATAAGAATAGTCGTACTGTGTCAGACCAATGGTCCATCTAGCCCAGTATCCTGTTTCCAACAGTGGCCAATCCAGGTCACAAGTACCTGGCAGAAACCCAAATAGTAGCAACATTCCATGTAGAACCCCAAAGAGTAGCAAGATTCTAGAATTCTAAAGAATAAGAAGATTCCATGCAGAATTTGAAAGTGTAGCAACATTCCATGTAGAACCCCAAAGAGTAGCAAGATTCCATTCAGCATCCTGTTTCCAATCCAGGTCACAAGAACCTGACAGAAACCCAATAGCAACATTCCATGCTACCAATCCCGGTGCAAGCAGTGGTTTCCCCGTGTCCATCTCAGTAACAGACTATGGACCTTTCCTCCAAACCTTTAAACCCAGATACAGTAACCGCTGTTACCACATCCTCCGGCAGCGAGTACCAGAAGTTAACTATTCGTTGCGTGAAAAAAATATTTCCTCCTATTTGTTTTAAAAGTATTTCCATTTAACTTCATTGAATGTCCCCTAGTCTTTGTGCTTTTTGAAAGAGTGAAAAATTGATTCACTTCTACCCTTCCTATACCACTCAGGATTTTATAGACCTCAATCATATTCCCCCTCAGTCATCTCTTTTCCAAGCTGAAGAGCCCTAACCTCTTTAGCCTTTCCTCATACGAGAGGAGTTCCATCCCTTTATCGTTATCCTTTTCTAATTTCACTATACCTATTTTTGAGAGACGGCGACCAGAATTTTTATTTATTTATTTATTGCATTTGTACCCCACATTTTCCCACCTATTTGCAGTCTCAATGTGGCTTACAAGCACCTGTTATGGCATCGCCATTCCAGGAAATAGATACAATTGGTGTTAGAAAAAGATTCTAGATGGAGGAAAAAAAAGGCCTAAGCAAAGTTACAGAAAGATAAATATCGGAATAGGGTGAAGTGGTGAAGTGTTATAATTAGCTATGGATTCTCATTGTAGGCCTTGTTGAAGAAATAGGTTTTCAAAGATTTACGGAAGTTCGTTATGTCGTTGATTGTTTTCAAGTCAGTTGGTAGTGCATTCCATATCTGCGTACTCATGTAAGAGAAGCTGGTCGCGTGTGATAGCTTGTATTTTAGTCTTTTGCAGTTGGGGAAGTGCAGATTAAGGAATTTGCGGGCTGATCTTTTGGCATTTCCGGGAGGCATAATACTCAATTATCATAAAAATAACAGAGTAATTACAATTTAAGGACAGAGCTAAAGCCCCAAGAGGAAGGAATGGACATTGGAAGGGGGTAAAACCTTGCTTGAATCTTCCTAAACAGAAACAGAGCTAGCTTGCAGCACCTTTTGACGACAATGCATTTCTGCTTTCTTAACTGTAAAGGCCCAGCTCTTGCAATGAGACTGCCTAGTTGTCTTTTCCAGCATATAAAACCAAGATTGATTGATTTATGGTATTTATATCCCACATTATCTGTCTCCAGGAGTGTCCAACCTTGGCCCTCGCCACTTTGGTTTTTCAGGATTTCCCCAATGAATATGAATGAGATCCATTTGCATATAATGGAGGCAATGCATGCAAATAGATCTCGTCCATATTCATTGGGGAAATCCTGAAAACCCGACTGGATTATGGCCCTCAGACTAAGGTTGGACAACCCTGATCTACTAGGACAGGGGTGGGCAATCACAGGCCATGACCCAGTCGAGTTTTCAAGATAGATCTCATGAATATTCTTTGTGGCAATTTGCATACAATGGAAACAGTACTTGCAAATCAATCTTATGCATATGCATTGGGGAAGTCTTGAAAACCTGACTGAGTTGTGGCCCTCAAGGATTGTGGCTGCCCGCCCCAGTTCTAGGGGACACCAAAGAGCAACTGAAATCAAAGCAAAACAATAGATCCCGATCTACATTTGACTGCAGTCACCGTCGGCCCATATTTTTACCTGCATGGAGGGTGGATGCATTTAAATTAGCCCATTTAGCTAGAGATTTTTTTTTTTTTTTTTTTTTTTAGTACAGAGATGTGGTAGCCGTGTTAGTCCACTTTTAAAGGTAATCAATAGAAACAGAACAAAATAAAACATGGAAAAGAAAATAAGATGATACCTTTTTATCTGACATAACTTAATACATTTTTTCATTAGCTTTCGAAGGTAGCCCTTCTTCGTCAGATCGGAAATAAGCAAATGTTGGTAGAGGGCACAGACCGTAGAAGTCTGCCCAGCACTAGCCCCTCCTCCCAACCACTAGCCCCGCCTCCCACCACCGGCTCTGCCACCCAATCTCCACTAAGCTTCTGAGGATCCATTCCTTCTGAGCAGGATTCCTTTATTTTTATCACACATATGATCTGGTTACATCTTCTCGCTTCTCAGGGTGGCTGCAGCGGTACTGCCCATCAGATCAAAGTCAGGTGTACACATAAAGTAGCACATATGAGTTTATCTTGTTGGGCAGACTAGATGGACCGTACAGGTCTTTCTCTGCCGTCATCTACTATGCTACTATGTATGTATGTATGATAGTATATATAAGTGAAACATCAAAGGGAGATATGCATGGAGATAAGAGGGTGATAAAGCAGTAGAATTTTATGGTTTATAATGGGCTAGAAAACCCAGATCTTTAAGTCCTGTCTGGTGGGTGTCAAAATATTTAATCATTCTGACTTCAAAGGTCTTGCGTTCCTGTATTTTTTTTAATTGCCCTTGTCTATATATAATGTAATGTGCTTGGGGACCCAGAAATTATGGCACATCGCAGTTCAGGTCCCCTGAGGCTGAAGAGCAGCTCCATGGAGCTGAGAAGGTGAGGGAGAGGAAAAAGAGGGAAGAGAGCAACAGAGAATCAGATGGGGTAGAGGGGACAGAATGAGTGCTGGCCATAGGGGAGGTGGAGGGAAGGGAGAAAGGAGGAGAGAGTACCTGGGTCAGTTTGCTGCAGGCGTTCTCAAACCAGTCTGTGGGACACCAGGACAGTCAGGTTTTCATCATACCCACAAAGAAGATGCATGGCATAAACCTGTATGTACTACTACAAATCTCTCTTATGCATATTCATTGAGGGTATCCTGAAAACCTGAGATCTGGGTTGAGAACCCCTGCTTTGGTGGGGGGGTGGTGAATGCTGGGGCAACAATGAGTGTTTTGTGTGCATCTGCTAGTTATATCTTAAAGCACACTTTGTACATACAAACTGATGTTCAATTATGCATTTTACAAGTCCATTCGGAGAGGATTGGTTTTGGAGTGATCATGATCCTTCAGTTTAATCCAGAGTGGGGGGGGGGGGGGTCTGAAAAGATATCAAGAGGAGGTGGGGGAGGGCAAAGCCGAAGTTTCAGTACGGCATTAGCATTAGGATCACATTTCTCTCTCCCTTAACCCTACTAAAGTACTGGCTGGCTCCCTAAATTCCAAAAGCAATTTATCAAGGCCTGTCTTACAGTCTGCTGAATGGGCCACCGCCCCCCCCCCCCCCCCCCCCCCCCACACACTTAAATGATTACACACAGCATTATGTGTTTTGCAAGGTGCAACTGATCCTTGGTGGTCTTAAGAGGTTTGCAACTGTGACAGGAAAACGTTAACACTATTGCAAAATGTTTCCTTACTAAGGGAACAGAAGCTTTCCCCAGACAGAGCAAATAGCATAGCGGAGGCTGCAAACGCTTAGAAATAGATGAGGTTAGAACGAGGACCATTAGTAGTTGCCCACTGGGGCTAGAACCAAGTCTTATGCCACCTGCGAGCTTCCTCTTTGTCCATCCCAAGCCTGAAATTCATTCATTATTCCGCACACCTTAACAAGTTCAGTGCAGCCAATAACAATACCTAGAAACTATACAAAATGATATATTTCAGTTACCAACTCAGACCTTCTGCAATACAAGTTTCTGGAACAGGAATGTTATTAACAATTTGCAAAAAACTCACTATAATCAATCTTTTAATTCACAGCTTGGTATATAAAGGATTGAAGTTAGCATAGATTTATTTAATTATTTGTTACATTTGTATCCCACATTTTCCCACCTATTTGCAGGCTCAATGTGGCATACATATGACCGCAACGGCGTTCGCCGGTTCCGGTATAACAAATACAAGGTGTAATTTTCCGCCAAAGTCGCTAATGCTCACACTAGCCCTCTCCTTAAGTCACTTCATTGGCTCCCTATCCGTTTCCACATTCAATTCAAACTTCACCTATTCACCTATAAGTGCATTCACTCTGCCGCTCCCCAGTACCTCTCCACCCTTGTCTCTCCCTATACCCCCCCTTGGGTACTCCGTTCTGTAGATAAATCTCTCTTATCTGTCCCCTTCTCCTCTACTGCTAATTCCAGACTCCGTTCCTTTATCTTGCTGCACCTCACGCCTGGAATAGACTTCCCGAGCCTGTACGTCTAGCCCCGTCTTTGGCCGTTTTCAAGTCCAAACTTAAAGCCCACCTCTTTACCACTGCTTTTGACTCCTAACCGCTGCTCACTTGCTCTGTCCTTTATCCTCACCTCTTTATTCCCTTACCCTTAATTGTTCTGTCTGTTTACCTGTCTTATCTAGATTGTGAGCTCTTTGAGCAGGGACTGTCTTTTGTGTATGGTGTACAGCGCTGCATATGCCTTGTAGCGCTATAGAAATGATAAGTAGTAGATAAGGTTCACGTATGGTAGATACATTGGGGGAACATAGGAGAGGAATAGGGGAGAGTTGAGTTGTGTCCATTAACGATCTTTGGTTTTGTTGCGTTGCAGGTGCTTAGGTTCTTATGTTGGGTAGATACATTGGGGGAACATAGGAGAGGAAGAGGGAGAGTTGAGTTGTGTCCATAACGATCTTTGGTTTTTTGTTGCATTGCAGGTGCTTAGGTTCTTATGTTGGGTAGATACATTGGGGGAACATAGGAGAGGAAGAGGGAGAGTTGAGTTGTGTCCATTAACGATCTTTGGTTTTGTTGCATTGCAGGTGCTTAGGTTCTTATGTTGGGTAGATACATTGGGGGAACATAGGAGAGGAAGAGGGAGAGTTTGAGTTGTGTCCATTAACGATCTTTGGTTTTGTTGCGTTGCAGGTGCTTAGCGTCTTATGTGGGTAGATACATTGGGGGAACATAGAGAGAGGAAGAGGGAGAGTTGAGTTGTGTCCATTAACGATCTTTGGTTTTTGTTGCATTGCAGGTGCTTAGGTTCTTATGTTGGGTAGATACATTGGGGGAACATAGGAGAGGAAGAGGGAGAGTTGAGTGTGTCCATTAACGATCTTTGGTTTTGTTGCATTGCAGGTGCTTAGGTTCTTATGTTGGGTCGGGTGGGTATGCCTGTCTGACAAGGTTTGTTTTAGTTCTTTCCGGAATTTTAGGTGGTCGTACGTTGTTTTTACTATTTTTGGCAGTAACTCGTCTTGGACTTGGATAGTGAAGATCTAAAGTAGCACCTGGAAACTGGAATTTAGTTTCTCCGAGGACAAGCAGGCTGCTTGTTCTCACGACTGGGTGACGTCCGCGGCAGCCCCCACCAACCGGAAGAAGACTCTTCGCGGGCGTCCGCACGCAGGGCACGCCCACCCGCGCTTGCGTGGCCGTCTTCCCCGCCCGTGCGCTGGCCGTTCCCACCAGTCTTTTCTTTTCCGCGCTGGAGGAGTCGTGCGTCGCCGCTCTCTCTTAGTCAAGCCCCGGAAAAACCGTCGCGTGTTCGCGAATTCGTTAATTTCTGTTTCTTGTTGCCGCGCACTCCAAGCTTTTCTTTTTCCTTTTTAAAAAAAAAACAAAAGTGAGAGAGGAACGCGCTTATTTTTCCCTCGTTCTAGCGGGGGCGTCGCGTTGCGGCCTTGTGGCCGCGCGGCTCGATTTATTTTTCGAGGTGTGATTTACCGCCACCATCGACGACTTTAACTTCGCCGACGCGATTTTTTCCGTCCGATGTCCTCGAAGGTCCGAGTGGATTTAAGAAGTGTGGTCGGTGCGGCCGGCCTATCTCGCAGACCGACACCCACGCTTGGTGCCTCCAGTGCCTCAATTACTACTACTACTACTACTTAACATTTCTAGAGCGCTACTAGGGTTACCGCAGCGCTGTACAATTTACCAAAGAGAGACAGTCCCTGCTCAAAGAGCTTGCAATCTAACTAGACAAGTGAACGGTCGGTCCAATAGGAGCATTCAAATTGGGGAAGTCTGGATTCACTGAACAGTAAGGGTTAGGTGCCGAACGCAGCATTGCAGAGGTGGGCTTTAAGCAAAGACTTGAAGACGGTCAGGGAGGGGGCTTGGCGTAAGGGCTCAGGAAGTTTCAACATGCCAACCACACTGTTTTAGGCTTGAAATTCTGCCACATGGTTGGCTCAACCGACCTCCTCCTGAAATTCTGGTCCAGGAATCCTACCGTCATCTAGACCAAACCTATTTCCTCAAATCTCTTGAGCTTGTCTCCCCTTCACCGTTACAGGATGAGCTCACATCCTTGAACTTTTGTTTAATGGAAAATGTTCCAGTTTGTATTGTCCTGTAAGCCTGCTGGACTCACCCCAGCCAGGCAGGTTTTCAGGATATCCATATCCACTGCCTCACTGCATACAAATCTCTCTCATGAATAGTCATCGTAGAATCCTGAAAACCTGACCGGCTGGGGTACCTCCAGGGACCAGATTTGGGAACCCCTGTTCTAGAGGATACATCCTTCGCTTCCCTAATATCTGTGTGACACATTCCCCCAGATTGTAAACAGGCCACCCAAATATGCATATAAACTATTGGTCAACTGGGTGCTAACAACTAATTGAAAGTAATTGGAGTTAATTAGCATTAATTTAGACTTACACTGTCATCTGCCTTCCTGCTGTTCTATGAGACTTGCACACAACGCAAAAGGGGTATTCCAAACATTTCTCGAATAGGATTTACTACTATTACTAATACTTAACATTTCTAGAGCGCTACTAGGGTTACGCAGAGCTGTACAGTTTAACATGAAGGACAGTCCCTGCTCAAAGGAGCTTACAATCTAAAGGACGAAATGTCAAGTTAGGGCAGTCTAGATTGCCGTAAGGATTTGAAGATTGGGCAGGGAGGATTACACCCCAGTCTCGGCTAGTGTTAAGTCCTTGCGTCCAAATTGGGCACAGAAATCCTGGCGCACCCTCTAGAAAAACAGCAAGATAGTATTGAAGTATGGTCTTTAAAAAGACCTTAATGGTAGCGATGCGCCAGTGGTGAACACTGTATAGTGGTTACACTGAAGTTTGCACCCGGCGCATCACTACTATTAAGGTCTTTTTAAAGACAGTTCTACAATCGCTGTAGCAATTCGATTAAGTTTTATACTTCAATACTAGCTTAGATATATCTACATGGTTATGACCCCTGAGGCAGGCACTCTGTGCCAAAACCCAGTGCCAGGCTTTATATTGCCTTTGAGGTTTGCCCTTGATTCATAGGATTTTTATGGTGTGAAGTTCCTGGATACTGTTAAATTAATAGATCTACCGCCCAGAATAGTTCGTTTCTCACGGTCCTATTTAATCTACATTATCCAGATTGCAAGAGTCTCACATAGAAATTACCTACGCATCCTGCTTTCTCCTTCATAGGCACACAGCTATGGAATGCACTGCCTAAATTTCTTAAAATCAACTCCGAACCATCTAAACTTCAGGAAATTATTGAAGACCACCCTGTTCAAAAAGGCCTACCTTCCAGACGTAACTTAGTTCACCTCTTCTGTTTTACAGCAATATTTATGGACCCTAATTTGATCTTTTATTATCTCTGTTGTTTTATACGTTACGTTTACGATCAGTATTTTACTATGACTTTGTTTAATGATATTTTACTGAAATGTAGCCTACCCATGATACTGTGTAATCCACATTGAGCCTGCAACTGGTGGGAAAATGTGGGTTATAATATAAATGTGTTAAATAAATAATATATGTTACAAGTACCAGAAATAAAGTGGTTTTGCTGTGATGACATCTTGTGTCTGTGGCTCATCTCAAGTCTTCTCCACTTTCCCACTGTCGTTTGCTGACTTAGCAGAAGTACTTAGGGCTGTAACCATCGCTCCATGCAGCTTACCCTTCCCTCTGCCTGCATTTAGGGTTGTAACTGCCAGCCAGCCCATGGTGGTGCTAAACCTTATTAATTTAGTGGGATTTATTAACTGACTTTCTGAACAGATTCACTTAGATTAATACCTCAATGACAGTTTTATTACCCAGAATCCTCTGCTTTCACAGTACCACGTGTGACGCTCTTTGACCATAATCGATCATTTCTTCCCTTCCCCAGGGAACGATCTGTACCGATGCCTTATCCATTTGCTGCTGTGGCTGGTGCGAGGTCTGTAGGATGGCACGAGAGGGTCCGTCTTCGAGCTGGTGCTTATCATTAGCCAGGAGTGTAAGGTAACATTTATATAAATCAAAGGAAAACCACCTTTGGAAATGTTTTATTTGGCGATCTCCCTACTCACAGCCTTGAGTTTCAGCTTTTAAGCCAGTTGGCAGCTGAAGCTGTCATTAAATCTTAAAATTTTGGAAAGCCATTCCTGGTGTAAATAATGAAGGGAACCCCAGACAACACACATGGAGTAATGAGAAATTGGCCTGGGCAGACATCCTCCTGATATTCAAAGCTATGTAACTTGCCAGACCAGAGCGCTGACTGGTTAAATGCATATCGACACCAACCGCTAATATTCAGCAAGAGATAACTGGTTATCGCCTAGCACATAAACAGGCTATATCGCTCACTTATCCGCGTAGGTTGCCAATATTCAATGCCTAAACCAGATAGGTTTAGTGGTTAAATAGGGCTGCTAAATGCTCATCTTTGACTGCAAAAAGTTAACCGGTTAGCACTGAATATCGGCATACCCAATTAACCTATAGCAGTTTTTAAGAAAACCCTGAATATCCAGGTTTAATGCCAGCAGCGGACAGAAAAAGTGATGCCTGCCGCCAGCTGCATACCAGGCCAGAGAGTTTATTTTAAAAGGGGGCACAGCTGTAATGAAAGATGTGCAATTTCACGCAGAATATACACACAGCTGACCGATAGGAAGGACAAATACAGAGGCTCACATTGCATCTCTGCACATTCTTCTGGCAAAAGTAAAATAATATTCAACAAAAGGCATCCTTAACAATCTAATGATCTCAGGACATAAAGCCAGTTTCTTGTGGCAAGTACTGCTCTTTGAACCTGCTTTTTCATGCACCTCACTGTCAACTTTGCTCTTTTCAGATTCATCAGTGCCTGTTTTTTTCTTTTTTACAGCAGCACCTTGACTAATCCAGATAATTACTATGATGAAACAAAGAGAAGGGTGGCAGATAAAGGACATACGGCCTGGTTGGTCAGCTCATCCACATCAACTGCAGCATTTATATCTTTAGATGGTTTAAAAGGTTAGATGGTTTTATTTTTTAATTTAAAAAGAATGTACAAATGAGATTTCAGATAGTAATTTAGATATAACATGTTATTGTTTGATTTGATCGAATATGTGGACTGAAGTGATACTCCGTAGTCAGCAAGCTGGAACATACTAGGGAGAGGGAATTATGACAAAACTCTGATGACGGTTAACAGTGCTGATCAATGTTGGTTTGGAAAGATGGATCGTATATTCTGCTTTGTCATCAATAAAAATCGTTGAATCATAAAAAGAATGTACAATTTTTAATTCATTTTGCCGAGTTTGAAAAGCAGTAACTTAGAATAAAATCCATATCATTATAAACTGCTTTTCACGGTGATTTTAATTCATAAAAAGGGTAATTCTGTACTCTAGGTATCCACATTTATGTGCCCTTTCACAAGTAAATGTCTGAAATACTAGTAATTGAATGCAGCCGCAAAAGTGCCAGCAGGGGCCTCCCGGGTATGCACGTCGCTGCTGCAATTAGGCCCCACACATAACACAACACCAGTTCTATGGTATGCTAGCGTTTTTGAATGGAACTTGGCTGTCCAGGTGCCTTTACAGAATAGGCCACAAAAACACAACCATACAACAGGATGAAGTCAAAGAGTCCTTTGTGCAAAGCACCAGTAACAGGACCCCACACGTCTGCGTTGCAGCTGTAAAACCACTGCTTCAGGGGTCACAATGCAATTTGCCAAGCGAAGGTGAAAAACAGGACACCTAGTGCAAAACACTAATCTATGATGGAGAGGTGGCGAAGGCACAGCCCAGCAGCAGGAGTCACAGAACAGCACGGTCGTGCACTGCTCTGTTTGCACCAGATTTCCCTTTGGTTGGCAAGTTGCATTGTGTCCCCTGAAGCAGGTGATTTTACCGCTGAAACACAGACCGTGTCGGGTCCTGTTACTCTTGCTTTGGACTTTCGACTACATGTAGAGGTTTCTAATCGTTTTGTATTTTTGGCTTTTTATAGAATAGGCACCTACCATGCACTGCAGTGTGCCGAAATATGGAGGCTGCTCATTGTAGAGCGGCCTGCAAAGTGTACATCTCTCCCTATTCCAACTAATGCTTGAATTACTAATTTGCATGAATGCATTAGTGCTTGCCCGTGTCACTACCCTGCGTTATGAGGATCAATTTAGTAGTACAGGTTGTAAAATGTAGCCCTACCTCTCTTCTCTCTTTAAAAACAGAAAGGATAAAAAAAAGTGCCCATTAAAAATAAGCAACCCAAGATTCAGCTGAAGTGGTCAATGTTTTGTTTTAAGTGCCGGCCGCCGTGGCTAAGCTATACCTAATATCTAACACCAATATCTGAGCTTTTGCTGATGCTCAACAGCCAGGAGTTACCCAGATCAACAGCAATATTTAGGGCCATTAACCGGAAAGGACAATCCTAAAGTACCCAGGTATGACTGCGGAATACAACCAGCTTCTGGCTAATTCCAGCCACCAACCCATGACTGCCACGACAATATCTGCACCAGGGTGGTCTGTAGAGATTTTCAGCAGCATCTTCTGGATCCTGTAGCTGAAAATCTGGGTACGGGCTGACTCTTCTTAAAGTTAGTGATGCTTCTTCACTCACTAGAGAAATTAAATTTACAGGAAGAATCTTGGGGGAGAATGGGAGTGGAAAGAAATGAAAATTAGTTTCTCCTAAAAGAGCTTGGGATGGGTTTCAACTCCAGATTCTGCTTCTCCTCTTTGCATTTGCCATGTAGTTGAGGCAGGGGTAACAGACCTGGGGGGGGGGGGGGGGGACGACATGGGGAATCCCCTGCATCATGCAACAGCAGGATCTAGGATGCATCCAATTTGTGACTCTTACGCAAGGCTGGCACTGGGTGGGACAAATTAGGACAATACCCTGAAGCCCTGGCTCCTTCTATTGCACAACCTCCATCCTCTTTAACCTAACTTTCAAGCAAGGTTAAAGCAGGCCTTGACTGGGATGGAACCACAAGCATGGAAGGCAGTGAGCCAACTCAAAAAAAAATTCTATTTTACAGAATCTGAGATACATCCAAGAGGCAGAACAACTCTCAGGCCCCCTTAAGGGGAAAAAAAACACACACACATTTTACTGAAACCTTTATCATTCTGATCAACACTTTCATGAAATGATAAACATTGATCACAGCTGAGATACAGAATGTTGTTATCTAATGTTGTATGACACCTCTATCTCAAGCAGCAAAATGCAGAGCTCGTTTCTGTAAAAGGAGCAGAAAATACTATACCCTGAGAGCAGCCAGATTATGATCTTAGAAAGGGGAACCCTCAAGAGCTGTGGCGAGTTTAACCAGCACTAACTGCTCCTATCATACTAGATATTAAACAGTGGTGGACACAGGGCTATTTTGGATGACCTGCCTGGAAAACGTATGGCATTTACCCAAACAGCTGACATTCAAGGATAATTTGGGGGGGGGGGGGGGGGGGGGGGGATGGGGGGGGTTATGGCCTGGAGCTACCTAGCAAGTAATGGTTTTCTTGATTGATTGAAAGCTTGATCCCTTCTGCTATCTTCAGCTTGCAGTCACGTAAACGTCTGTTCTTAAATATCAGAACTACAGCACATAATTCAAACTTGACAGTAGAGACATTAAATATATAACATTTAGAGTTTCGGTTTCCTCTGTAACCATTTCAATTCCTGTTTTTTTTTCATTCTGCTGAATATTTTTAACAAAAGGTCCTTCACTGTATTGGTCCAATTCAGATGCCAAACATTTGTGGCCCAGTTTTGAGACCCATAGTAGCCAGCGGTAAATCTGCATCAAATACAGCTGTGTTCTCCCAGCTGCAGCTACGGTTCAATTTCCCTTAAATGTCTCAGGCACACATGTGGCACTGTCTTACCTAGACCTATTTAAAAGGCATACAGCAAAATCTGACATGATCATTGATTAGATGGGGAGGGAAAGAGATATATCAAGGCCACCAAGTGCCTCTCCCTAGTGCCGTTAACCTTGAACACAAGTCAGGAAAGGTGCTGACTCCTTGGAGTGTCAGTGTAGAGAGAAAGCCATTCACTGTTCTGTCTTCAGTTCCTCACAGTCCATCCATCATAGCCAATAAATCATCTCCCTTGCTGGTGCTTTGCTTGGGCTCCTCTTGTATCTTAAAGTCACCCATGATCTGAGCAAGTTCCTCATTCTCATGTTGGTCCTGTTTCCAAAAAAAAAATATATATATATATATTGCACCTCAGCTGCCACAATACTGTTTTCAAGTTTTTTTTTTCCCATGCTACCTCTCATGTACTGATTTATGACCTTTTTCTATTACATATCACAAAATAAATCTGCAGATTATTGTGTACGGTTACTACATGCATTTCTTCTAAAGGCTGCTGCCATCTCAATAAAGTATTTGAGAACGAGGTTGGCTAAAATCACTATAAACAGATCTTTCCTGACAGTAGCGTAACCAAGGGTGGGCTTCGGTGGGCCCAGGCCTGCCCAGTAGCAGCATACCTATGATGTGGCTGCCAGGGATCCCCAAGCCCCACCAGCCGAAAACTCCCAACAAGTGTCCCTCCTGCATACCTTGTAAGTAGCAGATCTTTGCCTGCAGTGAGCAGTGACATACATACTGCCCGCACCGGCCCCACAGCCTTCCCTCTGATGTATTTCTGCCTAGGCGGAAACAGGAAGTTGCATCAGAGGGAAGGGTGTGGGGCCAACACGAGCAGTGTGTATTAGTTGTTGCTGCTGGTGAAAATCTACTATTTAAAAGGTATACAGGAGAGGGGGGATGTTTGAGAGACCAGATGGCATGCAGGCGAGAGAAGGAGAGACCAAATCACGTGTGGGACGGGGCGAGGTTCTTCTGCCCACCCAAAATTGGGTGTCTGGCTACGCCCCTGTTTCCTGAGGTGCCCCAATGTTACTACCAGTCCAAATCTCCTTTTCTAATCTCTTACAGTGTGTCCAATATACTTTGTCACTGTATTTCTTTTTATTTAAAATAAACTTCAATCAAAAGCTTACACTCACCTTTGTGGCTTGTATGTTGATAACTTTATAAGACAACTCTTCAGGCCTGGTTAGTGCTGCTTGCCTTGATTTAAAATAAATTTTTAAAATTAGATTTTTTTTTCTATACGATTTGAAACAGTCATCAAAATAAACCATCCTGTAAGTCACAGCTTCATTTCTGCACTTGAAAGTTAGGCATTCAAACAGCTGTTCTCTGGTCGACATTCAAAGCAAATGAACTGGGCAGGACAGGCTCCATCCCAGTTAAATTGCTCTGCCTGTTCCAGTTAAATGGAGAGCTGCTGAATATCAGCGCAAACCCCCATGGCACTGTAGGGGGGGCCCTTTAACTAAGCCACATAGGCATACGTCTAGTAGCGCTATAGAAATGATTAGTAGTAAGTTGGAGTTATTGCGTGGCCCGGGCGGTAATTTCGTTTTTTTATGCAAGTTCGCTACGCGTGTGGTGGAAACTGGGCGGTAATCGTCATTCTACACACGTAGACGGTTACCACGTGAGACCTTACCGCTAATCAATGGGTGGCGGTAAGGTCTCAGACCCAAAAAGGACGCGTGCAAATTTTTATTTTGCCGCACATCCATTTTTGTCTAAAATTTTTTAAAAAGGCCTTTTTTACAGGTGCACTGAAAAATGGCTCTGCGCGCGCCTACACTAGCGCAGCCCATTTTTCAGCGCACTTTAGTAAAAGGACCCCTTAACTTCTACATCTGCCCTACCACTAAGCAATCTGTGCGTTGCCAATGTACAGTACCCAGATCTGGCCATGCAGTACCGCCCAAATAGCTGCCTGAATTCTGCAGCAATGAATACTGCCAAGTACCCAGATAGGTTCAGCAGTCTCCCAAGACCCAGAAATTCAGTGCTGGGCCATATTTGGACACCAGCAATGAATATGCAGATCTGATTCAGCCCTCAGCGTTTATAAAAATGTTGACACCCCTCCCCCAGGATGAATATATTCCCCTCTATTGATAAACGATTCAATCCCTGGCACAAAGCACCTTCATGTTGAATACTGACACGCTTTAATCAAGGGGAACCTGCACTTATGAGAGGGAAAATATGTGCTGGTAGAAACGAAAAAAAAGAGTGAATCCAATGAACTGGATCAGTTTCTCTGTTCAGCAACTGACAGCTGAAGCTTCTTGTTTTTAGTTTCCAAATAAGATGCAGGAGGAGTAGATCTGAAACAAGTGCTAATACGTGATCAAAGTAAGCATTATTTTATTTTTAAGAAGGAGGTGTGTCCCTAGAGCTTGATAATCACAGTTTTTGAATGTACGATGCTTTAAAATCCAAAATGATTAAAAAAAGGAGACTCACAACAGAGCTTTCGGTTTTTATACTCGAGATGTTGCAAGCTGCTCTGGGTCTTTTCTTGGCGTAAGGAGAGGGTGGTGGACGCTTGGAATGCCCTCCCGCGGGAGGTGGTGGAGATGAAAACGGTAACGGAGTTCAAACATGCGTGGGATATGCATAAAGGAATCCTGTGCATAAGGAATGGATCCTCAGAAGCTTAGCTGAAATTGGGTGATGGAGCAGGTGGGGGGAAGAGGGGTTGGTGGTTGGGAGGCTAGGATAGGGGAGGGCAGACTTATACGGTCTGTACCAGAGCCAGCGATGGGAGGCGGGAAATACTGCTGGGCAGACTTATACGGTCTGTGGCCTGAAAAGGACAGGTACAAATTCACGGTAAGGTATACACATATGAGTTTGTCTTGGGCAGACTGGATGGACCATGCAGGTCTTTTTCTGCCGTCATCTACTATGTTATGTTACTATATATAAATTGCAAATGTAATGTAAAGATGTTTCACAAGCTTCCATCCTGCCCATTAGCATCGATCATTGCTAAGATTAGTGTTGTCATTTCATGTTAAGAGAAGCAATGGTTCAGTCAGACCCCAAATGACTAAATTCCCCATCAGAGAGAACTACGTAGACCCTACTCTCTGGAATCTTAAACCAGTGTTGGCACTGAATCTTACTCTTCGTCTTCATCAGAGGTGAAAAGGTTAAGTCGGAAGCCTCCGTCACCGCTGTTCATTTTCTTCATTTCCAACCCTCCCATGAGGCGTGCCAGGAGATTCAATTCTTCTTTTGCGAGAGGGTTAGGAACCGTGTTTTCCTGCACAAAAGAGAAGCAGGTCAGAAAACTGGGAGATATTAGGGGGGGGGAAAACCTTTCCGAAGGGGTCTCACTGAGCTTCTATCTGGGCAGACTTATACGGTCTGTGCCAGAGCCGGTGGTTGGGAAGAGGGGCAGGTGGTTGGGAGGCGGGGATAGTGCTGGACAGACTTGTACGGTCTGTGCCAGGGCCGGTGGTGGGCAGCGGGACTGGTGGTTGGGAGGCGGGGATAGTGCTGGACAGACTTGTCGGTCTGTGCCGGAGCCGGGGTTGGGAGGCAGGGCTGGTGGTTGGGAGGTGGGGATGGTGCTGGGCAGACTTGTGCGGTCTGTGCCGGAGCCGGTGGTTGGAGGAGGGGCGGGTGGTTGGGAGGCGGGGATAGTGCGGGGCAGACTTATACGGTCTGTGCCCTGAAGAGCACAGGTACAAATCAAAGTAGGGTATACACAAAAAGCAGCAATATGAGTTATCTTGTTGGGCAGACTGGATGGACCGTGCAGGTCTTTTTCTGCCGTCATCTACTATGTTACTATGTTCTTATCAAGAAAAGGCAGGCAGAAGACAGGTGGGGATGAAAAGCACATCTGAAGAGCATTTCCAGGGTAAGAAACAGGTAGAAGTGATGCGTAAGGAAATGCACTAATCACTTTAAAAAAAAAAAAATGATTAACAATCTGAACCAGACGTTTCAGTTCTCGTGTTCAGAAGGCTGTTTACCTTCCCACATCTTACTTTACCTAGCTATCAATATGTATTAAACGCAATACAATATTTAAAACTCCAGAATACCTCGTCATTACTGTCATTTCTATCCTGGGAGCTATGGATTCTTGTAAAGTTTACCATTTTAGCACCGTTACTTGGAAGAGGTATTTCAAGCGTGCCACTTACAAAAGAGAAGCCGTTCAGTTACTTTTAAAAACTTAAGACGACATTTTAAGTGACAAGCGCAGGATCCAACCTTGGCATGTGAAGCTGAGCTTTTTGATGTTCCTGACATGTGTGTCTCCACGGGACGACTGACCACTGTACCTGCACAAGTAGAGGAAAACTTCAAGGTCAGCACTGAATTTTAACAGACAGGATACCCAAGACCGCATGCTGTTCTCAGCACATACACATTTACTACTACTACTACTTAACATTTCTAGAGCGCTACTAGGGTTACGCAGTGCTGTACAATTTAACATAGAGGGACGGTCCCTGCTCAAAGAGCTTACAATCTAATAGATAAGAGTGAGACAAATATAGGACAATCAAGCCATTGTGACATCACTGATGGAGGTTGGCTCTTAGGCATTGGTGGAATGAGGCATTATGACATCACAATCTCAGCTCTGGATACCAGAGACTGAAACTCTTCACACTAAGGGGGAAGTGGGCCAAGTATAGGACAGTCGAGCCATTGTGACATCACTGATGAGGTTGGCTCTTAGGCATTGGTGGATATGAGGCATTATGACATCACAATCTCAGCTCTGGATACCAGAGACTGAAACTCTTCACACTAAGGGGGGAAGTGGGGCCAAGTATAGGACAGTCGAGCCATTGTGACATCACTGATGAGGTTGGCTCTTAGGCATTGGTGGAATGAGGCATTATGACATCACAATCTCAGCTCTGGATACCAGAGACTGAAACTCTTCACACTAAGGGGGGGAAGTGGGCCAAGTATAGGACAGTCGAGCCATTGTGACATCACTGATGAGGTTGGCTCTTAGGCATTGTGGAATGAGGCATTATGACATCACAATCTCAGCTCTGGTTAAATCACTGCTATATGTAATACTACTACCTACTACTTAACATTTCTAGAGCGCTACTAGGGTTACGCAGCGCTGTACAATTTAACAAGAGAGACAGTCCCTGCTCAACAGAGCTGTACAAATCTAATAGATAAGAGTGAGACAAATATAGGACAATCAAGCCATTGTGACATCACTGATGAAGTTGGCTCTAGGGCATGGTGGAATGAGGCTTATGACATCACAATCTCAGCTCTGGTTAAATCACTGCTATATGTAATACTACTACTACTACTTACACATTTCTAGAGCGCTACTAGGGTTACGCAGTGCTGTACAATTTAACAAAGAGAGACAGTCCCTGCTCAAAGAGCTTACAATCTAATAGACAAGTGAACGGTCGGGTCCGATAGGGGCAGTCAAATTTATGCACACGACTTGCAAAAAACATACATTTATATTTATCAGAATTTTATATACTAGCCCTTCATTGAAAACAGTGGTCTACAAATTAGTAAAACTATTCAAAAAAAAAAAAAAAAGAGAGAGAGAATTCTAATAGGTCAGGTATGGCTCGCTGAAACCCAGACCACAAAGTGACTCCACCTCCAAAAGCTATATAAAAATAAGCCTTCACTCCACAGAAAATGAGGTACTATCGTTAAACACAGTGGCAGCTCTTATTAAGGATAAACCTCCAAAAAAGAAAATTGAGTATATGGAGAACCAACTGAGAAGATGTAACTTGCGTTTTTGAATTTCCCTAAATCACCTTTAGTTCCTGCCAAAGAAATGCTAAGAAAATATTAGTTGAAATACTGGGGATATCCCCAGATAATTTTCCTCCATTAACCAAGGCTGTATACATTTCAAATGCAAGGACGGGAAGACCAGTTCCAATAACTCAACCTGATTTAAATTTGACTCAATTTCTTGAAAGTTCATTGGAGGTTATTACTGAAAGGACAACATTGCTGGTATCATTTGCTCTAGAACTAGACCGAAATAATATATTTAGACTTTTTTTCCGCCACATTGGCACTCCTTTCCTGGGTTCTAAAATACAAGTTTTCCCAGATCTCTCTAGAGATACACAAAACGAAGAAAAGACTTCTTAGCGTTAAAAGGAAGGGTCCTCCAGTTGGGAGGGACCTTCATACTTAAATTTCCTTGTAAATGTTTTATTTCGTTGCAATCCAATAATTATATGTTTCTTGAACCAGGAAAGTTGCTTGAAGTTATTGTGAGTAAAGAGTGACTTGTCATTCAACCCTGGCTCTAACGCTTAATCGGCTGCGCTAACTCTAATCCCTTCCATCCCCTAGATATTTCTTTTATTTTATTAAATTGTGATATTTCTAGTTCCTATTTCTTGGATCTTCCTTAATGTGGACTAAATTGAATTTATATAAATATTGCTTGAATTATTACTTTAATGATTTCTTGTTCATGTAAGTTCTACGATTTATGTATTTGCATAAATGTAAATTTAAAATTTATAAATAAAAAAATAAAAAAAAATTAAAAAAAAATAAAAAAAAATAAGCCTTCAAACTTGCTTTAAACAACAACAAAACCAGGGGACACAAGATGAAGCTAGAATATGGTAGATTTAAAACAAACAGGAGAAAGTTTTTTCTTTACTCAGCGTGTAGTTGGACTCTGGAACTCGTTGCCGGAGAATGTAGTGACAGCAGCTGGCCTTACGGAATTTAAAGGGGGTTTGAACAGATTCCTGAGGGAAAAGTCCATTGAACATTATTTAAAATTTTTTTTTTTTTTTTTTGGGGGGGGGGGGGGGGGGGGGGTGGGGGTTGCCGGGTTCTTGAAGCCTGGATTGGCCACTGTCAGGATGCTGGGCTTGATGGACCCTTGGTCTTTTCCCAGTATGGCGGTGCTTATGTACTTATGACAGAATCTGTAAGTTGAAGGTATTTGCAAAGGGCATTACAAACTATGAAAAAAATCAGGAGTAAGAAACAGGTCAACCAGCCATCTCTTCACCTGTCCTCTCAAAATGTATTTTCACATTTAAACGATGAGGACTATTTACTAACCTGCACTAAGGTTTTGCACCTAACATTTATAATCACCAAAGTTAAGGCAGGTTAGTTTAAAAAATCCATATGTTGACTGCCAGCACTTAGGGGGGCACTTCCCACTTGGCTGTGTAGTTAACGCAGGGCTACAATTGCTACTGTACATTAATGACACCAGCTCTGGATGTATAACTCAAGTTTCAAGTTAGCTTGAGTAGCAGTACATCAAACACCAGTAGTTTACAGGGTTTAAAATTAGGAAGAGATATAAATAAATCGATGAGTAACTGCACCATGTTAGTAGTTAACATAGAGTTTGATACAATGCATTGACTGCAAGGCACAGTCTCGGGATTTCCACGTTACGTGTTTATAGGAGTAATCAGCATGCAGTAACAGTTAATACAGCACTGACCTGTTAGTGACGCCCCCAACACTGCTTAGCAAATAGGCCCTGATTTGTTTTATTCATGCAGCAATTCTCTGCCGAATACTGCAGGTTTTGTCAGAGCATGGAATGGGTTATTAGTGACATTAACAAAACCAGATTTGCTATAAACAAAACCCCACACTTCAATAGGCCTATCCTGGATAATCCACTGTAAGTGCAAAATAAACAGGCGCAGGTCATTTAACAGAATACTTACATATTTGTCCCCAGCTTTAAGATTCTTTCTCCGTACAGATCATACGACCCTTCCCTGAGAGAACTGACATAATTTCCTCCATTCACGAATTCGACCCGTTTAACTTCTTCTCCACTGCCATTAAAGGTTCTGTAATAAAAAAAAACAAAGATCCAGGCAATCTGAAGAAGTGTAATGACACTGAGTAAACAGAAGCTTGATACTTGTCTATTACTCATGTTTGATTTATTCTTGCTGTACACCGCCTTGAGTGAATTCCTTCAAAAAGGCGGTAAATAAATCCTAATAAATACTGGAGTTGCACGTGGAAGGTGAGAACAAGTTTGGGTAACAATGCTGTATCAGAGGTTATTTATATACAAAGGATGGGCCTATGAGCAAACTGTTCTCGCTGCAGTATCATAACGCCTCTGTATCGCTCCTTGGTGCGACCACACCTTGAGTACTGCATTCAATTCTGGTCGCCATATCTCTAGCGGAATTAGAAAAGGTTCAAAGAAGAGCGACCAAAATGATAAAGGGGATGAAACACCTCCCATATGAGCAAAGGCTAAAGAGGGGGGGATACAATGAGGTCTACAAAATCCAGAGTGGTGTAGAACGGGTAGAAGTGAATCGATTTTTCCACTTTTAATAAGTACAAAGACCAGGGGACACTCAATGAAATTAAAACGAGGAGGAAATATTTTTTCACTCGAAGAATAGTTAAGCTCTGGAACTCGCTGCCAGAGGATGTGGTAACAGCGGTTGGTATATCGGGTTTTAAAAAAAGGTTTGGACAAGTTCCTGGAGGAAAAGTCCATAGTCTGTTATTGAGATGGACATGGGGGAAGCCACTGCTTGCTCCGGGATTGGTAACATGGAATGTTGCTACTAACTGGGTTTCTACCAGGTACTTGCGACCTGGATTGGCCACTGTTGGAAGCAGGATACAGGGCGAGACCAACCATTGGTCTGACCTAGTATGGCTATTCTTATGTTATGCTGTTATGTAGTAGGATTAAAGGATAAGAAAACTCATGTGTTTTTATTCTTCCAGTTTTGTTTTTTTTTAAATAAAAGTTCCTCACCTCCGGCTTTACGTGCATCTACCCATTTTACTGCAAAAGGGACTATATTTAATGCAATAAGAAAAAGGATATGTGAGCCCAATTGACAGCTCCGATTGGCCAAACACCTCCACCTCCAAATTACTCCTAGAATAATTACAAAAGAGTCAGTACTGTATTTTTTCACGGAGAGAGCAGTGGATGCTTGGAATGCCCTCCCGCGGGAGGTGGTGGAAATGAAAACGGTAACGGAATTCAAACATGCGTGGGATAAGCATAAAGGAATCCTGTGCCGAAGGAATGGATCCTCAGGAGCTTAGTCAGGATCGGGAGGCAGGGCTGGTGGTTGGGAGGCGGGGATAGGGCTGGGCAGACTTATACGGTCTGTGTCAGAGCCGGTGGTGGGAGGCGGGGATAGTGCTGGGCAGACTTATACGGTCTGTGCCAGAGCCGGTGGTGGGCAGCGGGACTGGTGGTTGGGAGGCAGGGATAGTGCTGGGCAGACTTATACGGTCTGTGCCAGAGCCGGTGGTGGGAGGCGGGGCTGGTGGTTGGGAGGCGGGGATAGTACTGGACAGACTTGTACGGTCTGTGCCAGGGCCGGTGGTGGGCAGCGGGACTGGTGGTTGGGAGGCGGGGATAGTGCTGGACAGACTTGTACGGTCTGTGCCGGAGCCGGGGTTGTGAGGCGGGGTGGTGGGGAAGTGGGGATGGTGCTGGGCAGACTTGTGCGGTCTGTGTCGGAGCCGGTGGTTGGGAGGGGGCGGGTGGTTGGGAGGCGGGGATAGTGCTGGGCAGACTTATACGGTCTGTGCCCTGAAGAGCACAGGTACAAATCAAAGTAGGGTATACACAAAAAGCAGCAAATATAAGTTATCTTGTTGGGCAGACTGGATGGACCGTGCAGGTCTTTTTCTGCCGTCATCTACTATGTTACTATGTAGTACTGCTCTCAAACATAAGGTTGCATCTCATAAGAGAGTGAAACCCATGCGACTGGTTCTTACTTTTAACATGGTCTACAAAATTTAGATACACCTTTTACTGGACTAATATAAAAAACGTAGCACTAATCAATACAGCATTTTAACTGCTGTTTAAAAACACATCATTCCTCACAGTCTCGCTGATGCACAGAAAGCACAGCACCTCTGTGACAAAATCACCTGATGAGTCCTGGAACTTCAGTTCCCCATGGTACAGGCCCACATGTTGGCAGCACAAAGCGGCCATTTGAATTTTGAACCTTGTCCTTCAGGAAGATGGACACCTAGAGTGAAACAAACACGTGCTACCTCAAGGAATTCAAAGGGCACAAATTCATATTTAAGTTACATCAGTGCAGAGATCAGAAGATTTGATTCTCGGGTCTTTGGCCCTGCTTTCCAACAATCAGTGGAGGGAGCAAAGACACATCACAGCGCTGGCCTCAACACCAAGATCAGATCCTGCAGTTCCAAGTCAGTGGGAAGGTTTAGGCAAGTGCTAATGCTGAATTGTCTCCCTCCCCACCCCCTAAGTAGGCATGGAAATTACATCAACGGATGTAGGATTAATGCATTTGATTAAGACTGAAAATTGAGCAAATATAAGCAGAGCTTCAGAAACAGACACACAGACCACTGAAGTGTGTTTTGTATTTTACTGATTTGCACATACACTCAGTGCTGTATGTATAAAGAGACACCCACAGACTGCTGTACAAGTGGTTTCTGTCTGGTGATGAACTCACTATGAATATCTCTTACCCTGATATGCATGTCCTGAAAGAAAATGAGAAGTGTTTGTCTGATCAACTGAAACTCTCCAGCAGGGAGACAACTGTACAGCTGAAATAGAAAGAAAATCTGATCACTAGCGTGGCCACAAGACCCTCAAATCACTGATTACCGTATTTTTCGGACTATAAGACGCACTTTTTTCCCCCAAAATTTGGGAGGAAAATGGGGGGTGCGTCTTATAGTCCGAAGGTAGCAGTTTTTTTACCTCCGTTCCGTACTTACAGGATTCCGTGTTCCCTGGTGGTCTAGTGACTTCGGGGCAGGAAAGAGCCCCCTCTTTCCTGCCCATCGCGCTGCTCTCCGTGCTTCTCAATGCTTTCCGACGGTCTCGGCGAGATTCAAAATGGCCGCCGAGATTCTCTTTCCTGCCCCGAAGTCACTAGACCACCAGGGAACACGGAATCCTGTAAGTACGGGACGGAGGTCCAAAACCCGGACAAGACGCACCGGAGCACCTAGGTTTTAGAGGAGGGAAAGAGGAAAAAATTTTTTTTTCCTATTTCCCTCCTCTAAAACCTAGGTGCGTCTTATAGTCCGAAAAATACGGTATATGAGAATGTAAAATGAAAAGATGCTCCAGGTTTCCAAAGTGTCACTCTCTTAAGTTTAACAGAAATTGTAGCTGTTCTCTTCAGGAGCTAAAGAAATTACAAGTTCAGTTCAATATGAAAAGTTTTTCTCTCAAAAGAACTCAATATGAAAGGCCAGATAATGTACTAATCCAGCATATCAACTAGAACTGGTGCCAGCTGCTGCCTCGAACGCCCCTTCTTTTAAACATCTCACCAACCCAGAAGGCTTTCATCCCTACTCCTGAGAACCCCCGGCCAACAGACACCAAGCTCAAATCTGTTTCTGGCACCGCAGGCTAGACCTAGTATCAACTATAAACAAAGCAATTATGGGGGGAAGGGGGAGTGTAATTCTATAACCGGGTGCTTGCATGCATAATGAAACCAAGACACCTAGGTTCCACTAGAGAATGCCAGTAGAACTTGGTATCGGTCAGGCCTAACATGTAAATACTTGCACTTATGCCCGACACAGAGCTGGTGTTAAGTGTGAGCACCTATCTATGTGACAAGGATGCATGAAGTTCCAGTATTCTGTAAGCTACACTGCCTATGCTGTGCCCCCTTCAGTTTACCATGTATTTACAGGCAGAATATTAACATTTAAGTGCATATGTGCTTGTCATTATCATATACATTTACATGTAAAGTCTCCAACAACCTGTTCCTGGCCTTATCCAAAGGTCTCTATTCTGTCCTCATCTATCTGCTGCTTTTGACACTGTTGATCACTGCCTACTCCTTGATACGTTGTCCTCACTTGGATTTCAGGGCTCTGTTCTTTCTTGGTTTTCTTATCTCTCCCATCATACTTTCAATGTATGCTCCGGTGGATCCTCCTCCACTTCTATCCCACTATTAGTTGGTATACCTCAGGGCTCTGTCTTGGGACCTCTTCTTTCTCCATCTATAATTCTTCCCTTGGTGCTCTGTTCTCCTCCCATGGTTTTCAGTATCACCTTTATGCAGATGACTCCCAAGATCTATCTCTCCACACCAAATATTTCAGCAGGAATCCAGGCCCAAGTCTCAGCCTGTCTGACATCGCTGCCTGGATCTCTCACCACCATCTGAAACTAAACATGACCAAGACTGAGCTTCTTATCTTTCCCCGTTCTCTATCTCTGTGGATAACATACTCATCCTCCCTGTCTCAGCTTGTAACCTTGGGGTCATCTTTGACTCCTCTCTCTCTCTTTCTCTGCACATATCCGCTATCTCTATCACATTTGCTTATTTCTGATCTGACGAAGAAGGGCAACCTTCGAAAGCTAATCAAGAAATGTATTAAGTTATCTACTATAATAAAACGCAGCCTCAACGTTCTGAGGACACTGACGTCACTGAAGTCACTCACACACCGGTTCGTGGTTTCATGGTGGTGAAGCCACCACAACATCTTCATGCCCCGCCCTCGCGTCACACGTGATGACGTCGAGGGCGGAACATGAAAACAAATTTACGCACGGGGAGCAGTAGGGAAACACGCGTGTTTCCCTACTCCTCCCCTTCCAACAAATCCCAGCCGCCGCTGACGTGCACATGAACCCCGCCCCTTTCGCCACATAGCCCCGCCCACGGTACCACACGCTTAACCTCACCAACCTCCCTCCCTCCCTGTCACCTCCCCTCCCCTTACGCGTGTCTCCCTGATGGTCTACAGGTACCTGTTCCGTCGGCCCAGGAAAGAAAGAGCCCCCTCTTTCCTCCCGTAGCGGTGGCTTCCTTGCTGCATGGTGTGGGAGTCCGGCTCTCGGCGTTTCAAAATGGCCGCCGAGAGTTCAAGCTGCCTCGCGAGACTTCAACTCTCAGCGGCCATTTTGAAATGCTGAGAGCCGGACTCCCACACCATGCAGCAAGGAAGCCACCACTACGGGAGGAAAGAGGGGGCTCTTTCTTTCCTGGGCCGACTGAACAGGTACCGGAAGGGGAGGGGAAGGGAGTCCCGTGCCCGCTAGCGCCCGTTTCATCGGCGCCAGAAACGGGCCATTTTTACTAGTGTCCAATAAAAAAAGGTATCATCTTATTTTCTTTTCATGTTTTATTTTGTTTGATTTCTATTGATAACCTTTCTCTATCACTAAATCACTACAGAGACTATTTGTACCAAACCTTAATTACTCAAAATATCTATAACATTAAGCCCTCTGGTGAACAAACTAACATCTTCTACTCACACCATTTTAAATCAACACACTGCAAAATATTGAAATAACACATTTAACAGCCTAATATCTCTGATTTTACATTGTTCATATGTATATCCGAAAGTCAATGTACTTAGCTTTTCATTAACTGTGATAATTACAGTAAACTCTCAAATTTAACTGAATCTTCTAAGGTGCAGTAGGGATGAACAAAGTTCACCAGTTGCAGCTACACACACCCAAAATATATAATGAACTGTTGCAGCCAAAAGCATGCGATGAAGTCTTAAAATCCAATATCAAATTTGCTTATATCTATATGTTCTCTCTCACACCAAAACTTCTTGTATCCACATTATCTCTCTCAGTCCAGTCCGCATGGTTCCACTCAACACTCCAACTGTTTCTTTCTCTATAACATCACCAAAACTTGTCCCTTCCTTTCTGAGCACACTACCAAAACCATAATCCACACTCTTATCACCTCTCACTTAAACTACAACTTGCTTCTCACAGGTCTCCCACTAAGCCATCTCTCTCCCCTTCAGTCTGTTCAAAATTCTGATACACAACTTATATTCCACCAGTGTCGCTATGCTCACATTAGCCCTCTCCTCAAGTCACTTTATTGGCTCCCTATCCATTTCCACATACAGTTCAAACTCCTCTTATTGACCTATAAGTGCATTCACTCTGCAGCTCCTCAGTACCTCTCCACTCTCATCTCTCCCTACACTCCTCCCCAGGAACTCCGTTCACTGGGTAAATCTCTCTTATCTGAACTTTCTCCTCCACTGCTAACTCCAGTTCCTTTTATCTTGCTGCTCCATACTCCTAGAATAGACTTCCTGAATCAGTACGTCAAGCTCCAGCTCCGGCCATCTTCAAATCTAGGTTAAAAGCCCACCTTTTTGAGGCTGCTTTTAACTCCTATCCACTTGTTCAGTACCTATGTCTGTTTTATCATTCTTATCTTAAGTAATTCCCTTACCTGTCCCGATTAGATTGTAAGCTCTGTCGAGCAGGGACTGTCTCTTACAGGTTCAATGTACAGCACTGTGTATATGTAGTAACGCTATAGAAATGATAAGTAGTAATATATATGTGAACTGCCCTTCACATGTCCAAGATACCAGTTACGGGACACTGGGCTTGACGGACCTTTGGTCTAACCCAGTGGGAGCAATTATGTTCTTATGACAAGCCATGCAGGAGTCAAGAATAATTCACAGTGAAGCTTTGGTGAAACAGCAGTTTTTCTCTTGGCCTCCTGAAGTATGGTTATTATAGGAAGATTTAGGTACATTTCACCCAAGCAATGGTGCCTATTGGGAAGGCACAGAGCTATGAAAAGGAGTTGAATATAACACATGATCCAGTACAGTATGGTAAAGGTCACCTTTAGTCAGAAGATCCCGCCACAGCCACGTTTCAGCTAGTGCCTGCCTCAGGGGCACAGATAACTATCTAAAAACAAATCTAAAATATATGCATCAATAATAAATAAAAAATAAAACACATAGCACATATATTTATATTTAGGGAATAGCATACTGCACATAGAATTCATAAAATAATGTTGTAAATAAATAAATACTTATATTTCTAACGTGGCTACATCATGCTCTTCTGAACAAAACTGATCTTTACTATACTGAGCTGGACTGTGTGTTTTGTCCAGCTGCTTTTCATATCTCTGTGGTTTCTGTTGCTTAGTTCGCCTTTTGGGAAAGCTCCATCTGTCTGTCCGCATTGGCACAAAGACATTCTTGCATACACACACCTCGCACAGCCCATCACTCATACCATGTCTTTTCACTCCCAGCCGCTAAAAGATAGAGAAAGAGGAAATGTGCCATTTCATCACACTAACTGCACTTTTCAACCTGTTAAAAATGTACATTTCCTGAAACTGAGCACTATGAACTCTTATCTGCCCTGCCACGCTAATTTACATTCCTAAAACAACCTGCTACAGTCTTAGCTTTCCCTTTAAGTTTTTGGAGATTTGTACTTCTACTTTTCCCGATTAAAAAAAAAAAACAACACATGATCACAAACCACAAAATATACTGGAATAAAAGTTAAAAAAAAATAAAAAAGACATCACCAGCCTGCCCCCCACAACCAAGGGGAATGTGTTCACCTCAGTATAACTGTTTTGCTACAGAAGTAGGACCCAACAGCCACTGAATAACAAGATTCATACGTCAATCAGCTGCCGAAAAGTTTCATCCACTTGGTTCAGAATGCTTGGAGAATCCCGGACAAAGTCCTTGATGGCATCCATATGATTGAAAGTGACTAGCAAAATATCCTTGGGCCGAGGGCAGAGCAGAACCTGATATTTGAAGGCCATGGTCATCAGATCATAGAGCTGAAAACACAGAAAAACACAAAACCAATGTTGTTAGCTAAGGTGGTACAGTTAATACTAAATAAAAAACAAACATAGTCAGTAGAAAAAGAAGGAATGAGCCAATTGCATGTCCTTCTCTGGTTACCAAAGAGACTGTCTGACGAATTCTCTCTCATGTCTAGATCACAAAAGGTGCACCAGACCAATAAGGAAAATAAGGAATAATCTTATAAACAGGGCTCCCTATCGGAAAACCCTCAAAAGGCACCCATGTGCCTCTGGGTTGTTGTTTTTTTTTTTTGTTACATTTGTACCCCGCACTTTCCCATTCATGGCAGGCTCAATGTGGCTTACATATTGTATACAGGTACTTATTTGTACCTGGGGCAATGGAGGGTTAAGTGACTTGCCCAGAGTCACAAGGAGCTACCTGTGCCTGAAGTGGGAATCAAACTCAGTTCCCCAGGACCAAAGTCCACCACCCTAACCACTAGGCCACTCCTCCACTGTTGCTACTATTTGAGATTCTACATGGAATGTTGCTATTCCACTAGCAACATTCCATGTAGAAGTCGGCCCTTGCAGATCACCAATGTGGCCGCGCAGGCTTCTACATGGAATGTTGCTAGTGGAATAGCAACATTCCATGTAGAATCTCAAAGAGTAGCAACATTCCATGTAGAATCTCCAATAGTATCTATTTTATTTTTGTTACATTTGTACCCTGCGCTTTCCCACTCATGGCAGGCTCAATGCGGCTTACATATTGTATACAGGTACTTATTTGTACCTGGGGCAATGGAGGGTTAAGTGACTTGCCCAGAGTCACAAGGAGCTGCCTGTGCCTGAAGTGGGAATCGAACTCAGTTCCTCAGTTCCTCAGGACCAAAGTCCACCACCCTAACCACTAGGCCACTCCTCCACTGTTGCTACTATTTGAGATTCTACATGGAATGTTGCTATTCCACTAGCAACATTCCATGTAGAAGTCGGCCCTTGCAGATCACCAATGTGGCCGCGCAGGCTTCTACATGGAATGTTGCTAGTGGAATAGCAACATTCCATGTAGAATCTCAAAGAGTAGCAACATTCCATGTAGAATCTCCAATAGTATCTATTTTATTTTTGTTACATTTGTACCCTGCGCTTTCCCACTCATGGCAGGCTCAATGCGGCTTACATATTGTATACAGGTACTTATTTGTACCTGGGGCAATGGAGGGTTAAGTGACTTGCCCAGAGTCACAAGGAGCTGCCTGTGCCTGAAGTGGAAATCAAACTCAGTTCCCCAGGACCAAAGTCCACCACCCTAACCACTAGGCCACCCCTCCACTGTTGCTACTATTTGAGATTCTACATGGAATGTTGCTATTCCACTAGAAGTTGGCCCTTGCAGATCACCAATGTGGCCGCGCAGGCTTCTGCTTCTGTGAGTCTGACGTCCTGCACGTACGTGCAGGACGTCAGACTCACAGAAACAGAAGCCTGCGCAGCCTTCTACATGGAATGTTGCTAGTGGAATAGCAACATTCCATGTAGAATCTCCAATAGTAGCAACATTCCATGTAGCATCTCCAGTAGTAGCAACATTCCATGTAGCATCTCCAATAGTATCTATTTTATTTTTGTTACATTTGTACCCTGCGCTTTCCCACTCATGGCAGGCTCAATGCGGCTTACATGGGGCAATGGAGGGTTAAGTGACTTGCCCAGAGTCACAAGGAGCAGCCTGTGCCTGAAGTGGGAATCGAACTCAGTTCCCCAGGACCAAAGTCCACCACCTTAACCACTAGGCCACTCCTCCACTTCACATCTGTAATGATCCCAAGTAGTCCACTAATTTACACCTGTTACGAAGATGCAAATGTATGCATGTACTCACATTTTATAAAATATATACATATTTACAACACTGCCCCTGCAGGGCCACATGTATAAGTGCATTCCATCTCATTATTGCTCATACTTATACATGTAAACTTGCATGGCCAAGGAGGCAAGAACCCTTCTCCATGGTTTACAAAATTGCTCCCTAAAAAAACTACCAGCCCAGTACCCCTAAACCACCATGGACTCAAGGGAACCTACAGGGGGAGGGGGTGGATTTCATTGTTGATTTAAATCGTGAATTGATAATGAATTTGATTGTTGTGCAGACCGGATGGACCGTTCAGGTCTTTATCTGCCGTCACTTATTATGTGACTATGTTTTGCCCACAGTAACTTTAACGTGCATTACAGCAATATAACGCACGATATTGCTGTTTAATGCATTAAAGAGACAAACATCATGAATTATTCCCTTAACAAGTTAGTAACTACCTCCTAAATGTCTAAATTTATTATAAATAACATATGCATGAGTCAGATATCATAAATCTAAACAGAGAGAGGGGGTATCTGTGGCAAACTGAGATGACAGACTCCAGAGAAGTGTGCTCAAACAATTTAACAATTAATCACAACTATGTTCCCTGCCCCGAAGGTCTGTATCTAACCCTTATAGGTCCTAATCTGCATTAATACTTGGCCTAGGTCAGGTGGGAGACAGACTATAATAGTTTATTATATTGGCTGCGAGTCACTATTGCCAACCAGCCCAAGGCAGAGTTCATGTGGATCTGCACCGAGTGGTCATTAGAAGGGATTCCAGTTTACCTTGTCCATGCTGGCCTGGTTTAACCTCATGATGGATGCATGAGCCAGACGGTCAAACACTGTCCTGAGGGCCTTCTTGGAATAGAGCTCCTGGGGTTTAAACAGTTCCTCCATGAATTTCTTATTGAACATGGTGGTGATGATATCATTCATAACTGTAAAAGCAAGAGGCACAAGTTTGAAATGAGTGTTACATGATGCATAAAGGCATCAAAGTGTGATCACGTTTGCAGTTACTGTATGTTAATTGACTAAATTGAAGTGTACTAAGTGCAAAGGCTCTGCATTAACTGTTTGACAAAACGCTGGTAACACTTCAGAGGTTATACATTCTTTTCTGAACTCTCATCCCCCGTAATTTTTATCACACTTAAACCTTCACTCACAGAAAATGTTATACCAAATGTTCTTTTGCCAAGGTTCTATTACCCCATTATTTGCCCATTGTCTCTTCCTATTGTCCCATTGTTCTTTTCCTTGTCCCATTCCCTAACGATACCTTGACTCTGTCTTCGCATAACTTCTCAAAATGTAATCCATAACTGAATTGTAACAAATTATATTTCCATTATTTACAATGTATTGTAAGCCACACTGAGCCCGCAAATAGGTGGGAAAATGTGGGATACAAATGCAATTAAATAAAATAAAAATAAATTCAGTTAACATTGAAGGAGTCTCTTTACTGTGTAATAACCGAACGGCAGTGAATGTGATGCAGTTACCTGTACCTTCACCGCACTGAGTTATCCGACACGCTAACAGTCAACACACAGTAACTGTCTGTATGTTAACGGTAAGATGCATTTGCTAGCCATCTCATGTCCCCTTCTGCATTAGGTGGATAACACGGAAATGAGTGCGCATTAACCGTGAAGGCCCCACATTAACTCCCATATTAACCAGCTAACCAAGCTTATTAAATGGGGCCCTAGATTCGTAAAAGGTCATTTAGTGCAGATATCCACAAGAGAAAAAGGCATTCCCTAAGTGTAGTCAGCAAATGAGGCAATTCTACAAAAAGGCAGCCGGACGTACGCAGGGGAGGAACACATGGGCAGAGCGTGGGCGGGACATGGGCATGTTGCCAAACAACACGCACAGCTTAGAAAATACTATCACGCCTCGTATTCCGTGACGTAGGTGCACCCACCATACCCCATTGTCATGCCTAATTTAAGACACCCAGTTAAAGAACTGCCCCCACAGTACTTGGTCTTCATAGTATCGGGGAATTCAATCTCCTTAAAAAAAAAAAAAAAAACTATATTTTCAGCCATTCACTCTCTTGTGACTGTAAACAAAAATATAAAGACCAAAAGACCACTAACCCCAGCTCCCTGCTTAAATCTGACAATGAGGGAAGGTTTTGTTTTGAACTTTGAAAGGGTCTGATGAATGTTCTAGGAAAACTCTGATGTTCTTAGCTTGAATCTTTTTGAATTTTGTACCACCTTTGCCCCTGTTTTCCAAGCAGGGAAAGATTTATCCCATCTTCCAACATTTGTACTCCGAGTAAACTAAGAATGCACTATATATGGGCCAGATTTGGTCTGGTCTAAAGCACATATCTGAAGACCTGAACCAGACCTCAAGAGCTTTGCCTGTCCTCTGTGTGATTACGGCAAATCAAACTTTTCTAGAATAGGAAGCTGCAGCTCCATATGAGCTTATAATTCTATCATCATAGCAATTGCTATCACTCTAGCGCTGAAAGCAACAAGAGGGTTCACCCTAATTGCCAGGGGACATGAGTGTTTGTTTCCATATCTATTGCATGCAGTTGCTAAGTTACAATACCTCTTTTCCTGTCCTCATCTGTCCAATCATCTACTCGAAGCATATGAAACAAATAAAATGGATTCAGAAAATAAAGTAATTAAAAGTAATACAAATAGATTTTTTAAGAAGATGGTAAAAAGAAAAGGTTTTTTTGACTGTCGTTCCTTATTGCTATATAAAAATGTAGCCACAATCTCTCAGCAAGCTATGAACAAACCATTCAAAAGTATGCTTTGGGAATATTTATTCCCACTACCATTTCATAACAGCCAGCAACCACTAGCTAACATCCTAACCCCTGCCTTTAATCTGCAGGGTTATTGGATTGTGTTAATATGAGTCCAGAAAGTCCCCAAATGATGCAGCGAAGAGGGCCGATCGTTTTTGGAAATGAAAAAGAAATCTCCAGTTCTAATAAGCAAGGTGCAGGAAACTTTGAAAAGGAAGCAGGTACATATGAGGGGAGTGAAGGCCAATAAAGCAGAGTGGACGCGTGCACAAGTGAGGGCATGTCACTGATGTGCCCTAGAAGGCTGAAGACAGAATGAAAAGCTCACTACCGAACATAAGGCAAGAGCACAGAAGCACCAGCCCAGATCCCCCACTTAAGGGAAAACAATCTTATTTCTCTAAATCTATACCTGCGTTTCTTTTCCCCCCCAGAGTTCTAAAATATTTACAATTTTAAACATTATAAAATTGTGAAACCAAATGTCGGAACCATCACACAGAATTGTCATGCCATAGCACCACTGTTGAAAATCACGAAATGTAGTGCCCAAGTGTTACAGCCCTGGTTAACACCTACACACATCAACCGGTGGTGTGCATGCTGCAGCTACTAACATGATCTATTCCGTGAAATAATTAAAAACTGGTAAAAATGTACTTATTTATTCAAATTTGATGCCCACTCTTCTCAAAACCAAATCAGAGCCTTTACAGTAACAACATTAAACAGAGCATACATAACATTACAATCCAAAAACAAAGGGCCTCTGTTACTAAACCATGCTAGCAATTCCAAATGCAGCCCATTTGCCACACCGGAAATCGCTAGCACGGTTTAGTCAAAGAGACCCAAAGAGAAGTGGTACATCAGTTAGAAAAATTACTACGTCATCTCTTCAGCTGCTGAATTTTTGCCTATAAATCAGATTTCCCATTGCTTACTATTATACCCCAAGAAAACATGTGGCACACAAAGAATATTAGTATTGATAAGCACAATACTTGCTCCTAAATCTGCAGTGTCTTTTTGTGCCGGCTTAAAATGTTAAAGTCAAGGCCGGCTGAAAGGTGATTCTCTTTTTTAAAAGGTCTGTTCCAGGCACATTCTAGCTAGTCTGCTTAAACTCTTTTTTTAAGTGTCTCATATTTTTTGTTGTTATGCTATTAACATATTGTTTAAATAATTATTATTATGCTCAATCCAGTAACTGTACCACAACAAAATCCTTTTTGCTCAATTAGAACTCAGTGTATTTCTGTTCAAAGTCAGACTGTGTTATGTTTTTTGGTCCATTATTGAAAAAAAAACAAACAAACAAACAAACGAATAAGTGCAAAACGTAGAGGCTCATGCCATTGGGATGTAGGAGGAGACAGCTCTTTTAGTAGACTGATCCCCCAGACATCCCAGGAGAGCAATAGGGAACCCTAGAGGGCATTTCTGTGCACGTCATGAAAATGCTCCCAGGTACACATCTCACCTTTGCTCCCTTATCTTGTCCCCTCAGCACTCCTTAACAAACCCCAAACACATTGTCCCCCCCCCCTCTGTACACCACTACAATAGCCCTTATATGTGGGTAGGTGAGTCACAGTTTCCACCACAAGTGTGGCAGGTAGAGGGACATAGGGACCCGAGTCCTCCACTCCATAGTCCACCAACTACTACAGCAATCCAGGGACCTGCTGCTCTAATAGACCTGGCTGTAACATCTGAGGCCGTCAAAGAGACTGGTAAGTCATTTTTATTCACATTTTGGGGGGCTAGGAGGAGGTCAGTGACCACTGGGGGTACTGGGGAGTCATCCCTGATTCCCTCCAGTGGTCATCTGGTCATTTAGGACTCCATTTTGTGCCTTATTCATTACATAAACAGGTCTAGGTCAAAATGTCTTATTTTTTTTAGTTTTGTTTTGTTCCATTATGGTTGAAAACATCTAAGTCTTAGCAACGCCCAAATTCTACCCTTAACACGCCCACTTTAGATTTGGTTGCACTTTAGGTTTTGAAAATACTCATTTGGACGTTTTTCTCATCCAAATGTTGCTTTATGCCACTTTTTAGTGAGCCTACAATAGGAGACAATGTTTTGAAACTCGGGTCCTTGGGATGTTGGAAGCACAAAGTCTTTGCTACACTGGCCTTTCTAGCCCATGTCCACAGCCAATAAGTACTCCCCACTGAACCTCTTACATTATTTTCTTGGAACTGCCTTGCCTCACAAGGTTATTTAGTTTTTATTTATTTATTGCATTTGTATCCCACATTTTCCCACCTATTTACTACTACTTAACATTTCTAGAGCGCTACTAGGGTTACGCAGCGCTGTACAATTTAACAAAGAGAGACAGTCCTTGCTCAAAGAGCTTACAATCTAATAGATAAGAGTGAGACAAATATAGGACAATCAAGCCATTGTGACATCACTGATGAGGATGGCTCTTAGGCATTGGTGGAATGAGGCATTATGACATCACAATATCAGCTCTGGATACCAGAGACTGAAACTCTTCACACTAAGGGGGGAAGTGGGCCAAGTATAGGAGACAGTCGAGCCATTGTGACATCACTGATGAGGTTGGCTCTTAGGCATTGGTGGAATGAGGCATTATGACATCACAATCTCAGCTCTGGTTAAATCACTGCTATATGTAATACTACTACTACTACTTAACATTTCTAGAGCGCTACTAGGGTTACGCAGCGCTGTACAAATTAACAATTAAGGACGGTCCCTGCTCGGAAGAGCTTACAATCTAAAGGACGAAATGTCAAGTTGGGGTAGATAAGTTTTCCTGAGAAGAGGTGTAGTGATTAGGTGCCAAAGGCGACATTGAAGAGGTGGGCTTTGAGCACTGATTTGAAGATGGGTAGGGAGGGGGCACGGCATATGGGCTCAGGGAGTTTATTCCAGGCATGGGGTGAGGCGAGACAGAAGGGGCGGAGCCTGGAGTTGGAGGTGGTGGAGAAGGGTACTGAAAGGAGGGATTTGTCTTGAGAGCGGAGGTTACGGGTAGGGACGTAAGGGGAGATGAGGCTCAATGTGGCTTACAGAGTTTGTTATGACATAGTCATTCCATGATATCAGATACACTTAGTATTGTATAGAGATTAAGTAAGGGAAGAGAGAAGGAAGGTGTTAGGCAGGATAGTATGGATGGTGGACTTTAATAATTGGAAGGATTGGTGAGGTAGTTTTGTGAGGCTATGGGTTCTTTTGTGAGTTTTGTGAGGCTATGATGGTTTAAAACAAGAGAAAATTCATTTTTTTACATGATTAGCTTTTTCAGCCCAAATCCATACAATTTCTTTTTTGGGGGGGTGGGGGGAGATGGCCAAGAGAATTAAGGAAAAAGTGTATTAAAAAATTAATTGTTAGGGCTTACTTTATTTATTTTTTGTCTATTAGATTGCTCTTTGAGCAGGGACTGTCTTTCTTCTATTTTTGTGCAGCGCTGCGTACGCCTTGTAGCGCTATAGAAATGCTAAATAGTAGTAGTAGTAGAGGAGTAGCCTATTGGTTAGTGCAGTGCAGCTCCTTGTGACTCTGGGTAAGTCACTTAACCCTCCATTGCCCCTGGTACAAAATAACACCTGAATATATGTAAACCGCTTTGAATGTAGTTGCAAAAACCTCAGAAAGATGGTATATCAAGTCCATTTCCCTTTCCCCCTTTCCCTTATGACATCACAATATCAGAAGTGAGCCAAGTATCAGGCAATCAAGCCATTGTGACATCACTGATGAGGTTGGCTCTTATTGGTGGACTGAGCCTCCACCTACCCTCCTCTCCTCCTTCCTGTACACATTAATTGATTTGATTTGCTTACTTTATTTTTTGTCTATTAGATTGTAAGCTCTTTGAGCAGGGACTGTCTTTCTTCTATGTTCTGCAGCGCTGCATACGCCTTGTAGCGCTATAGAAATGCTAAATAGTAGTAGTAGTAGGGCCACTCTGGCATTACCCACTGCGCAACTGATTTTACCCAAACCCTGCTTTTCAACTGCTACTTACGTACGCAAATCAGGCTGCCCCAATTGTTGCAAGAGACTAGTGGACAAGTAAAATAAGTCAGGACACCATGAGAACTAAAAGGATAGGAACTTGGAGCCCACTTAGAAGTGCTACCCTTTGCAAAATCACTTTATCTGTGCAACCCCATTGCCAAATGTCAGTATAAATACACACAACATCCTACAAATACACATAAAAGACAGTATCTTCTCCACACAGGAACATAGTTTAAAATGAAAGTTATAGCCTTCTGACCTCATGATTTGAACCAGACACACAAGATCAGCTGTTTGTTTGTTTGTTTTGACTGCACAAATTGTTTACACTGATTGTTTGGACTACCCAGCAGTAGACTGAAAACACCCTTCGAATGTAAAGGCTGCTTCCCCCTTCCCCTCCCCCACTCCCTCTTTGCAGAAGCTGACTCTGGGGCAGATGCACAAAAGTCCCTGCAAAAAAAAAAAACAAAAAACAGGTTGCTTTAAGATCCTCTGTAAAAATTACCGACTTGGAAATAGCAAGCCATGCTCAGACAAAAATGCATGCAAATGAGCTGCTCGAAATTACAGAAAGCAGCTCAGTAGGGAAAGCACATGCATGCAGCAGCCACCCGCTAAGCAGTGCATGTGTAGGGCAGCCACTCACTAAGCACGGCTGCTATGCGCATGCCCAGAACAGCGTATGCTATGGATGCACCTCCACACACAGCTACAAGCATCGAGGGTCACCGGGTCCACCAACGGGACATACCCATATACCGTGCCTTAAAACTCTGGCCAGGACAAACAGGAGAAGGAAATTTAAAAAAAAAAAAAAAAAACTTCAACCACATGCCCAGGACAGCATGTGCTATGGACTCCACTGAATTTTACTGCTACACATAGCTTTCATACACGCGGCTTTTATGTATGTGTACGAAAGCCGTGTGTAGCTGCTTTTTTTTTTCTTGAGATGCTGTGCGGTTTAAACTGGACAGAGGGAACATGAGTTCATTTTGCAAGTCTGGGCTGTGATTGTTAACTGTTAAAAAAGGAGAACATTCCATTTCATTAAGGGGCCCTTTTACTAAGGCACGGCAAAAAATGGCCTGCACTGGTGTAGGCGTGTGTTTTGGACGCACACAGGTCCATTTTTCAGCGTGCCTGCAAAAAAGGCCTTTTTTTTTTGTAGCCGAAAATGAACGAGAAGGAAAATTAAAACCAGCGCATGTCCATTTTCGGCAGGAGACCTTACCGCCACCCACTGACTTAGCAGTATGTCAGCATGTGTACACTGCCGATTACCACCGAGCATATCAAGTAAAATGAGTTTATCTTGTTGGGCAGACTGGATGGACCGTACAGGTCTTTATCTGCCGTTTTGGATGCGCATCAAAAATAGAATTACCGCCTGGGACACGCAGAAGCCAGGCGGTAGTTCCAATTTGATGTGCACTGTATGCATGTAGCTGCCTACGGGCCTTTGTAAAAGGGCCCCTAAAAGCACTGTCTGCCGAGAAGCCACCAACATGCAGTAATAGCTCCTGTCCTCCCATAAAAATTTCCTGGTAAGACAGGGGCTGCATTCTGTGCATCGCTCTGAACGCACATTTAAATAGTAATCAGCTACTTGTAATAAATTTGCATATGATTCTCATAGCCTACTACCGCAAATGGTAAAAAGCACGCAGAGCCCCTTTGTGCATTTCTCGCTAAATACCGTGATTGCTAAACTGGCTTTAACCTGTCAAAATCGCAGGTTGCTAGCCCAGAAAGTTTTGTGCATCTAGCCCACAAACTGGATCTGCACTTTTTTTTTTCCTTGACTACTACTATTACTACTATTTAGCATTTCTATAGCGCTACAAAGTGTACACAGCGCTGCACAGAGAAGAAAGACAGTCCCTGCTCAAAGAGCTTACAATCTAGAAGACAAAAAATAAAGCAAACAAATCAATTAATGTGTAGAGGAAAGAGGAAAGGAGGGTAGGTGGAGGCAAGTGGATACAAGTGGTTACGAGTCAAAAGCAATGTTAAAGAGGTGGGCTTTCAATCTAGATTTAAAAATGGTCAAGGATGAGGCAAGACGTAGGGGCTCAGGAAGTCTATTCCGGGCACAGGGCGCAGCAAGACAGAAGGAGCGAAGTCTGGAGTTGGCAGTAGCGGAGAAGGGAACAGATAAGAAGGATTTATCCATGGAAAGGAGCGTACGGGAAAAAGAAATTGATAAACACTGGCTTACAGTCTAGTTAAGGTTAAGCATGAGTTAAAAAGGATAGTAAACAGGAGAACCAGATGTTAAGATGGTGCAGTCTGAAACCTTTGTCCGGATAAACAGCACATTGTTTGTTTGTTATACCGTCACTTATTGCATCAGCAAATCAGAACGGTTTACATTATAAAATATATATATATATATATATATGAAGAGCTCTTGTTTAAAGAAAGATAGGTTGTTAAAGGCAGCCACACTTTATCAACATAGAAGGGATTTCGAACTTTGAGGGCTAAACATAGCTCCAATTTGTGGATCTGTAAGACAGAATGCCACCAAAAGTGAGATTTAAGAAAGGAGTTATCCTTCCAATTTGTTAAAACCATTTTTAAGCCTGTAGCAATTAACGTATCATATATAAAGGTGTTAAGGGAAGGAGTGTTGTTGACACTGGTTCTGGTTCGTTTTTCATTTTTAGAAAGTTTTTATTAAATTTTAATAACAGGGGTAGGAAATACAAATTACAAAAAACAATCAGGTAATCACACCAAGGAATATCAGTGGACGGGTAACAGAGAGAGGAAAAGGAGGAGAATGGGGGGGGGGGGGGGAGCAATTTGTGAATGCATTCAAAGCAAAACCTGCAATTTACACTCGAGCACTATCAAGGGCTCTTGCTTAATTCTCACTTTTGGTGGCATTCTGTCTTACAGATCCACAAATTGGAGCTATCTTTAGCCCTCAAAAGTTCAAAATTCCTTCTATGTTGATTAAAGTGTGGCTGCCTTTAACAACCTATCTTTCTTTCAACAAGAGTTCTTCATAGTACTGGAGTGTAAATTGCAGGTTTTGCTTTGAATGCATTCACAAATTGCTCCCCCCCCCCTCCTACCTCCCTCCCTCCCTCCCTCCTCCTTTTCCTCCCTCTGTTACCTGTCCACTGATATTCTTTGGTGTGATTACCTGATTCTTTCTTGTACTTTGTATTTCCTACCCCTGTTATTAAAATGTAATAAAATATTTCTAAAAATGAAAATGAAATATATATATAAGGCCGCCCCGGTCACCTTTCTTGGCTTTATCCGCAGGGATGTTCTGGGCCCGGAGCCGCTGGTCCAGGATGTAGAGCATCTCCCCGCCCAGGTTAATGAAGAGCAACGGCAGGGTCCGCATCGACATGGTGCTCCGAGGTCGGACTGCTGCGTACGAGTCCTGCGGAGGACCAGGCGCTGCTGCTACTGCTGCTGCCGATGCAAATTCCACCCCTACCACCCCACGCCGCCAGCTGTTGCTTCTCTCTCTGCGGCGGCTGCAGCGGCCGTTGCTAGGTCACCGCAGGCGCGCGGGGGGAAGCGACGGAAGCAACGGACCAATCAGCGTGCTCGGCGTTAGAGCGGGTCGCGGACTAACCAGCGTGCTCGGTGTTAGAGAGTAGGCGGGCGGGGAAAAGAAATAGACCAATCATTAAGCTCGGAGGCGGAGTAAGGGGAAACAGACCAATCGGAGGGTCACTTGTTTAAAGGTCGGTAGTTGCTCAAATGGAAAACTCCAGGGGGATGAGAGGAGTTGGTAAGTAGTGGCTGCTGTGTAGAATGTTGTATTTTCTTGGTGTGGGAGACCTGTTTAGTCCACTTTTAAAGGTAATGAATAGAAATAAAACAATCCACCCCTGTCCTGTTAACACTGTTACTACTACATTAAAAAAAAAAAAGTGTGAAAGTACAATAATGCTAGAAAAAGGGAAAAATCCCCAAATTCAAAACCAGTTCAATGTGGCATGCTAACTGCCTCCAAATGGAGAAAAATAAGGCCACCAGCAATCCAAAACAATTATCTATCAAGAAGGAAAAGGGGGGAGGTTTGAAGTTGATGTTGGCCCTTTGTTTTTTTTCTCCTTTTTTGGCATTCTGGAGAGTGAAGTCAGCACTTGGCCACTTAATTGCTGATATTCAGCCCTTAACGGGCCAGGTTTACTGTATAAATGGGACCTTATAAAAGTCTGTCCTATTTTTATGCATTAACCTATGGTTGCTTAAGTGCTGAATGTCAACTTAAGCGGCTTATGTTTTAACTGATATTCAAAGTCAGGGCCCACATAGGTCTTGGCTTTAAATAGTCAAGATTAATTTTTATTTATTTATTTGATTTTACTCACACCTTTTTCAGTATTCAGGTACACTGGGTAGTTTCCTGTCCCAGGAGGCCTCACAATCTAAGTTTGTACCTGAGGCAACGAGCAGCAGTGCGATTTGAACCGGCCACCTCTGGCTGGTCAAGACCTATGCTCTAACCACTAGGCCACTCCTCCACTCAGTGCTGCTGATGGCTGAATATTGACCCCTAGGTGTTCATCAGAAAGCTGAAAATGTACCCTTTTCCAGATCATGGGCTAAAGTTAAGCCTCAAGCTAGAGAGTTGCACAGGGACAGAAATCCAACCCGTCCCCACCCGTCCCCGTAGGAAATCTAACCCATCCCCGTGGGGAATCTAACCCATCCCCGCAAGAATTTAACCTGTCCTCACCCACAAGAATTTAATGGTACATTAAAAAAAAAAATCCTGTCCGCTCTCTCAGTCTCTGGGTTTGAGCCGCAGCACTGCAGGCAAGGAAGGAACGGAAGCTGGAACACTCTGGTGCGCACATATAAGACTTCTCTGATTCACTGGCACTGTGTGCTAAGAGATCACCACATGCATGCGCCAGTAGGTCAGGTGACATCTGATGCTCATGCTTATGTCAGAGCTGAGGTCTGTGCATCAGCCTGGAAGCAGAGAGGAGTAATAGTAAATGACAGTAGATAAAAACCGGATCGGTCCATCCAGTCTGCCCAATAGTCACAATCATTATTAATTCATGATTAAATCAACAATGAATGTGATATTATATACTTGATTACAGTCTTTCTGTGGTGTTTCTGGGACGTAGACCATAGAAGTCTGCCTGGTCCTATCCTTATGTTCCAACTGCTGGAGTTGCCCTCAAAGCCCACTCCAGCTTATTCATCTTCTCATTTGCGGGACACAGACCGTAAAAGTCTGTCCAGAACTGTCCTCATGTTCCAGCCCCTAAAGTTGCTGTCTAAACCCTTTCCAGCCCAACCAAAACCAGATTGCCATTTATGAGACACAGAGACCGTACAGGTCTCCCGGTATCGGCCCTAGTTCATCACAGCCAGAGTCACCATGTAAGTGTTATGCAACACATCCACACACATGCAGCCATTTAAGGTTAGGTTTTTTATAACTTCCATTTTCTAAATAGAGATCCTCTGTGTTCATCCCATGCCTTTTTGAATTTCGCCACCATTTGTATCTCTACCACCTCCTTAATGGAGGCTTTCCACATCTGAGCTGTTAAAGCGAGGAGGAGACAGCACTCAAAGAACTTGGTACTTGGTAGGTGAGAGGCTGGCGCAAGTTCAGCATACACTTCCACGGGAACCCCACAGGAATTGCTTCCGTCCCCACGGGATCCCCGCACAGCCGCTTCCGTCCCCGTGGGAATCCCGCGGGATTCCCGCAAACCTTGTTCCCGTGCAACTCTGTACCTTAAGCACTCCCCCCCCCCCAAAAAAAAAAAAAAAGGACCAAAAGAATGTAAGTCATTCCATAGAAAACATGCAAGCAATAATTTTAACAGTGACCCAGATATCCCTGGTTTCTCTATGGGAAAAATGTTCAGTATAGTTCTTTAGCATATGAATTGGTGTAGGCTTTAAATTAAGCATTTTGAAGCAGAAGTCCTGTAGTGCCCTTTGTGTTTTTGCTAATTATTTCTGCTTACAGGGGTTTTGTTTCGTTTTTTAAATCATCTTTGAAGTGGTGGGAGAGAGAATGCATGGTTTTCAAATTGTTCAGGCAAACTGACCTTCCATAGATTTGTGCTTGGTTATTCATGGAACTTAAATCTTGCCAGTTGGTCTTTACTTTTATCCTAGCATGGGTAACTGAGTCACTCAGTCTTTTATGTAGATGAGAACCAATTGTTAGTATATATGCACATATATAAAGAACTTTGAACAAATGTATATTAAAATAAATGCAGTGAGATCACATGATGCACCAGGAGGAGTAGCAGGGCTTTAGAGCTGCTCCAAGGTTCCCGCTCACTGCCTTGACCCTGACCGCCCGAAACGATCCTCCGCTGCACAGACCTTACCTCAGAAAGTACTGGGGTACTTGCATGGAACAATTCCTCGTTCCAACGCCGTCTGGAGCGCCAAAGAAAGGAGCAAAATCGGAAAAGGAGAAGGGGGGGGGGGGGTTTGACTGCCGGGGATGGCAAGATGGCGGCCGCGTCACCACGAGCGGAAGCTGAATTTTCGGCAAGGCAGCTGACCCAGCTAGCATTGGCGGTGGGTACCGTGCTCGAGCCGCAATTTACATCTCTGGAGGTGCAATTTGAAAAGCTTGAGGCAGTACTGGCAGAGATCAAGGGGCGAACTGCTGAGGTGGTAAAAAGAATTTCGGACATGGAAAACACGTGGCAGCGGCAAGAACCGGACCTGTCAAGCTTGAAAGAAAAACTCGCTAACCAGCAGGAAAAAATAGACGAATTGGAGAACAGAGCCCGGAGAAGAAATCTGAGATTTGTAGGGCTCCCTGAAGCGATCCTGGACAAAAATTTGGGCTCGGTGTTAGAGCAATGGCTTACCACGGAGTTCGCGCTCTCAGATAGCAAAGGGCCCTCTGTATAGAGAGGGCTCACAGAATTGGCAGACTGCGAGAGAATAATTTGCAACCGAGGGTGGTAATTATCAAATTGCACAACTAACTATATACATAAAGAAGAAGTCCTACAAGGATACCGGGTGAAAAGGGACTCTCTGACCTATTCTGGTGCTCAGATTCGTATATTCCAGGACTATTCTACCAATGTTCAGGAAAAAAGGAGAAAATTCCACCCGATTTGTACCACGCTGGTGGAGAAGAGAATGAGATTTAAGCTACTTCATCCAGCTGTCCTGAAAATTCTCCATGGTGGAAAATGGTCTTCCTTCGAAAATGTGCAGGCTGCCTTACAGTTTCTCAACTGCGTGGGGAAGGAATCCAGCTCCACAACCTGATTTGACTCTGGTGGCCCTTAACAGTGGGGTAGTAGGAGGTGGAAATGTGTTATGCTCAAGACTGTGACTTGTTGGAACTTTTGGGACTTTATACAGTGGAGGTTTGATAAATATGCAATTCTGAGCTACAGAAGGTGGTTGGGGATGAGGGGGAGCGGGGGTCTCTGCATACATGTGAACTTACCTCGACGGTGGATAACCTTTCAAGGTTAAGGGGTTACCAAGGGGATGGGGTAGAGGGGTAGGGGGGAAGGGACTGGGGGAGGGGGGTGGGAGGGCAGGGGAGAGGTATTCAAGGGAGTGTGAGTGGTGGTGGGGCTACAACTGGGAAGGGTTTGGATGATTGCAGTATGACTGAGGTGAATGGAGCAGGCGTGGTGGTTTGTGTCAGAGGAGGTTAAAATAAATGCAGTGCTGTTAGTTGGTATTTGACAAAGAGGCTGGTGGCACCTTTTAGAGAGCTAACCAATCTAAGACATAAGCTTTTAAGGACAAGAGTGCATTTAAGATGATGTGTGTCTTCGAAAGTTCATACCTCAAGTTAGTCTGTAGAATGCCACAGAGCAACATGGCTTCTGAAAGTTTGCCATTGTGGTATGGAGATACTACTACTACTTAGCATTTCTATAGCGCTGCCAGGGTTACGCAGCGCTGTACAAGTTTAAACATGGGGAAGGACAGTCCCTGCTCAAGAGAGCTTACAATCTAAAGGTAAAAACTATGTAGTCAGAGATGGTAACTGTGTTGAAATAATCACTAGAGGGAGCTAATGCTTCAAGCAAAAATGCACTCCTAGGTCTGCCGTAGCTACAAAATGGGGAAAAAAAGTTCAGACCTGTAAAATATGGTAAAAAGTAATCAATATGACAATATGCACTCCTTTCTACTTAATGGCGTGAGGGGGAGGTGATCATAATAAGACACATATTTTGTACTTCAAATACTGTTTAAAAAAGGCATACAAAGTATAACGGGGAAACTGAAGTTTCCATATCATCAAGCTGATCAATCCATAGACTGGTGGGTTGTGTCCATCTACCAGCAGGTGGAGATAGAGAGCAAACTTTTGCCTCCCTATATGTGGTCATGTGCTGCCGGAAACTCCTCAGTATGTTCTCTATCTCAGCAGGTGGTGGTCACACACAGCAGCAGCTCTGGCTAGGCCTCCAAGCCTAATCCTTAGGTTTTGTTGAGGCCTGGGGTTGAGGGCTCTTTTGAGCAAGTGCAAACCTGGTGGTGCCAGGTCCCTCCTTTTCTCCCCCCTCCCGCTGGCTCCGTTAAAAAAAAAAAAAAAAAAAAAATTTTAAACGTCTTTAAAGGCGTTTATTTCGACGTTTATTTAAGCGTCTATTGCAGCTACTCACTGGGACACCAGGTCGTTACAACTCGGAGCGGACAGCAGGTAATTTACCTTTTTATAGCGGGCGGGGGTTCCCCGATTCTTCTCCTCGTGGCACATGGCGTCGGAGGGCGAGGGCGCAAAGGGTCGCTCCCCGGGTCGCTTGAGCGCTTCTAGAGGGGATGCGGGGGTCTTAAAGCCTGATTCGCCCTTGTTGGGTGGCAGTTTTGTGACCGATGAATGTACCGGTCCTTCCTCCGGCGTGGCGGTTTTTCCCGCCATAAACGCCCATCCCCCGCTCCTCGCCTCCGCCATTTTGGCCGGCCACGCGGCTCGGACGGCTTCTTCTTGGGCCGCCCTTGAGGTTGGAGACATTAATGCCATGAACGCCCTTAATTTGGGCGACGGCACAGAAGCGGCTAAAGTTAAGAGCCGTTCTTCCCGCGCGGCTCCTTCGCGGAGTTTCGCGCCGGACGCCATTTTGGATGCGCAGCAGGCCTCTCCCCCGCTGTTGCGAGCGCCGGTTGAGAGTGCGCCTAGGGCTGTTGCCCAGGCTGCGGAAGTGCACAGTCTGGGGGGTTTCTCCCCCGAGTTTGTTTTGCTGCTGCATCAGGCCTTCCTCATGCACAACGCTGCCCCCGCTCCCTCGTCTGGTAAAGAGGTTGAGGTTCCCAGAGGTAAACGCCCTCGGGTTGATTCCCAGGCCTTGGAGGAATTTGTCTCCTCCGATGTAGATGAGGGCAGCGTGTCTGAGGTCTCCCAACGGTCCTTTGCGGATTCCTTGGAGGAGACGGATCCCCGCTCGGTTGGAGCGGATGACCCCTCTGCAGCGCGGCTTTTTCGCCCAGAGGATTTGCCCAACCTGTTGTTACAGGCCATGGACACTTTGAAGATTTCCTCTCCGGAGGACGTCTCTCCCTCAGCCCCTGTTGGCTCCGCCATTATGCTGGGGACGAAGCGCCCGCCGAGAACCTTCCACGTGCATGATGCCATGCACACCTTAATTTCGGCTCAATGGGATGTCCCAGAAGCGAGCCTTAAAGTGGCTAGGGCTATGTCCCGCCTCTATCCTTTGGCTGTGAGTGAACGTGAGGCCTATCTGTGGCCTACCGTGGATTCTTTAATCACTGCGGTGACTAAGAAAAACGGCATTGCCGGTGGAAGGTGGCACGGCCCTAAAGGACGCCCAAGACAGGAGATTGGAGGCGGCCTTAAGGTCGTCCTTTGAGGCGGCTGCTTTAAGTTTGCAGGCCTCAGTTTGCGGCTCCTATGTGGCCAGGGCGTGCCTGACTATGGTGCAGCGGGCTTCCCCCTCGGATCATTCCTTGAGGGATGATTGGCCAGCCCTGGAATCGGGCTTAGCCTATGTGGCAGACTTGCTGTATGATGTCTTGAGAGCCTCAGCTAAAGGCATGGCTCAGACAGTCTCTGCGCGGCGGTGGCTTTGGCTGAAACATTGGTCTGCTGACCACGCCTCTAAATCCCGCCTGGCTAGGTTGCCTTTTAAAGGCAAGCTGCTCTTTGGGGTCGAGCTGGACAAAATCGTGACCGATCTCGGCACATCTAAGGGCAAGAAGTTACCAGAGGTCAGGGCTCGGGCTAGTGCTCGTCCCGGTACCTCCAGAGGACGGTTTCAGGAAGCCCGTCGGTACCCGCCCGGGCAGGTCGGGTTCTTCTGCCCCCTCTTCCTTTAAGAGGCATTTCTCCCCCAAGCAGCGTTCCTTTCGCAGAGACCGCCGTCCCGGAGGTGCTCCCTCCGGTCCTCCCCCAGGGTCTCGTACCCAATGACGGGGTCTTGGTCCACGCCCCAGTGCAGATTGGAGGACGGCTGTCCTCGTTTCTGGGCGAGTGGACCACAATAACTTCAGACGCTTGGGAGCTGGAAGTCATCAGAGACGGCTACAAGCTAGAGTTCTGCCGACCCTTAAGAGACGGGTTTGTACTCTCTCCCTGCAAGTCTCCGGTCAAAGCTGTGGCAGTGCAGCAGACTTTGGACAATCTGATCCGCCTGGGGGCGGTCGTTCCGGTGCCAGAAAGTCAGCTTGGCAAGGGGGCGTTACTCCATTTACTTTGTGGTACCAAAGAAAGGAGGTTCTGTCCGGCCTATCCTCGACCTCAAAGGGGTCAATCGGGCCTTGAAAGTGCGGCACTTTCGCATGGAGACTCTCCGCTCTGTTATAGCGGCAGTGAAGGCAGGGGAGTACCTGGCTTCCTTGGACATCAAGGAAGCGTACCTGCATATTCCCATCTGGCCTCCTCATCAACGCTTTCTGCGTTTTGCAGTCCTGGGCCGACACTTCCAGTTCAGAGCCCTCCCGTTCGGGTTGGCTACTGCTCCGCGGACCTTTTCCAAAGTAATGGTGGTCATAGCGGCCTTCCTGCGAAAGGAAGGAGTACAAGTCCATCCTTATCTGGACGACTGGTTGATCCGAGCCCCCTCTTATGCAGAGTGCGGCAAAGCTGTGGACCGGGTAGTTGCTCTTTTGAGCTCCCTGGGATGGATCATCAACTGGGAGAAGAGCCAGCTGCGCCCGACTCAGTCCCTGGAGTATCTGGGAGTTCGATTCGACACCCAAGTGGGCAGAGTGTTCCTGCCAGACAATCGGATTGTCAAACTTCAGGCTCAGGTGGACCAGTTCCTGGTAGCCTCTCCTCTTCGGGCTTGGGACTATGTGCAGCTGTTGGGCTCTATGACGGCCACGATGGAAGTAGTGCCCTGGGCCAGGGCTCATATGAGACCACTACAACACTCTCTGCTGCAGCGCTGGACTCCGATGTCGGAGGATTATGCGGTGCGTCTTCCCTTGGATCCAGCAGTGCGCAGGGCGCTGAGCTGGTGGATGCAGGCAGACAAGTTGTCTGCAGGAATGCCTCTGGTGACCCCAGAGTGGATTGTCGTCACGACGGACGCCTCATTGTCGGGCTGGGGAGCCCACTGCTTGGGAAGGACAGCGCAGGGGCTCTGGTCTCCTGCAGAGGCGAAGTGGTCTATCAACCTCCTGGAACTCAGAGCCATTCGGTTGGCGCTTTTGGAGTTCATCCCGGTACTGGTGCTGAAGCCTGTACGGGTACTGTCGGACAATGCCACGGCTGTGGCCTATGTCAACCGCCAGGGAGGTACCAAGAGCGCCCCTCTAGCCAAGGAGGCTATGAGTCTATGCCAGTGGGCGGAAGCGAACCTGGAACAGCTGTCAGCGGCCCACATTGCCGGAGTCATGAATGTCAAGGCGGACTTTCTCAGTCGCCATACCTTGGAGCCCGGAGAGTGGCAGCTATCTGCTCAGGCGTTCTTGGACATCACGAAGCGCTGGGGCCAGCCGAGCCTAGATCTGATGGCGTCATCGGCCAATTGCCAAGTGCCGCGCTTCTTCAGCAGAGGACGGGACCCTCGATCCCTGGGAGTAGATGCTCTTCTCCAACAATGGCCGACACAAGAGCTTCTCTATGTGTTCCCACCCTGGCCCATGTTGGGCAGGGTCCTAGACCGGGTGGCAAGACATCCCGGCAGGATAATCCTGGTGGGTCCGGATTGGCCCAGACGTCCCTGGTATGCGGACTTGATCAGGCTCTCAATCGACGATCCTCTGCGGCTGCCAGTGGAGCAGGGCCTGTTACATCAGGGTCCCGTGGTGATGGAGGATCCCTCCCCCTTTGGTCTTACGGCCTGGCTATTGAGCGGCAGCGTCTGAGGAAGAAGGGCTTCTCAGACAAGGTCATCGCCACTATGCTGAGAGCGAGGAAACGCTCTACTTCTACTGCTTACGCCAGGGTTTGGCGTATCTTTGCAGCGTGGTGTGAAGCAGGCTCACTTTTCTCCCTTCACTGCTCCAATTTCTTCAGTGTTGGCGTTCCTGCAAGAAGGTCTGGACAAAGGCCTGTCGCTCAGTTCCCTTAAGGTCCAGGTAGCGGCTCTGGCTTGCTTCAGGGGCCGCCTGAAGGGTGCTTCCCTGGCTTCCCAGCCAGATGTGGTGCGCTTTCTCAAGGGAGTTAATCACCTGCGCCCTCCTCTGCACTCAGTGGTGCCTGCGTGGAATCTCAACCTGGTGCTAAGAGCATTGCAGAAGCCGCCGTTTGAACCCTTGTCGAGGGCATCTCTGAAAGACCTGACGTTGAAAGCAGTCTTTTTGGTGGCTATCACTTCAGCCAGAAGAGTTTCCGAGCTCCAGGCGCTCTCATGTCGAGAGCCTTTTCTGCAGTTCACTGAGGCAGGAGTGACTATTCGCACAGTGCCTTCCTTTCTGCCCAAGATTGTTTCTCGCTTCCATGTGAATCAGCAGCTCTGTCTCCCTTCCTTTCGTAGGGAGGACTACCCAGAGGAGTACTCTGCTCTTAAATATCTGGATGTGAGACGAGTCATCATCAGATACTTGGAAGTGACCAATGATTTCCGGAAATCGGATCATCTGTTTGTCCTGTTTGCAGGTCCTCGTAGGGGTCTGCAGGCTGCTAAGCCTACAGTGGCAAGATGGGTCAAGGAAGCCATTGCAGCGGCTTATGTGGCCGCAGGGAAGGTGCCGCCTATCCAGCTGAAGGCTCACTCCACAAGAGCTCAGGCGGCCTCGATGGCAGAGGCCGGTTCCGTCTCCTTGGAAGAGATATGCAAGGCGGCAACTTGGGCTTCGGCCCATACATTCTCCAAGCATTACCGCTTGACTGTGGCTGCTCGGGCGGAGGCCCGGTTTGGAGCTTCAGTGTTGCGGTCAGGGATTTCTATGTCCCGCCCTGGGTGAGTACTGCTTCGGTACATCCCACCAGTCTATGGATTGATCAGCTTGATGATATGGAAGGTAAAATTATGTATAATCATACCTGATAATTTTCTTTCCATTAATCATAGCTGATCAATCCATAGCCCCTCCCAGATATCTGTATTGTTTTATTCTGGTTGCATTTCAGGTTCAAGTTTAGTCTTCAGTTACTTCAGAAAGACTTCGTGTTCAAGTTTTTTTCACTTGGATTCTTCAAGAGTTAAGACGAGTTTGTGTTACAGTGAGCTGCTGCATTCCTCTCCCCTCCGTTTTACGGGGCTGGATTGAGACTTATAATTCTGCCGGCACTCCCTCCCGCTTCGTGCGGCTGTAGGGCAGTTTTGTACCCCTCCCGCTTCGGCGGTGTTCGGGTCAGTCAGCTCCTCCCGCGGTTGCGGTTGCAGGATAAGCCAGATCCCCCCGCATCGGCGGGGTGGTGTCCCTCCCCCGCTCCGCGGGGATGAGCTGGACGGATTCCCCTCCCCCACTTGTGTGGGGATGAGCTGGGTTAATTCCCCTCCCCCGTTTCGGCGGTGGTGAGCTGGGCAGAGTGTCCCTTCGTGGGTGTAATTCTCTAAGTGCTGAGTCCTGCGGATGGAGCTTTGATATCGACATACTGAGGAGTTTCCGGCAGCACATGACCACATATAGGGAGGCAAAAGTTTGCTCTCTATCTCCACCTGCTGGTAGATGGACACAACCCACCAGTCTATGGATTGATCAGCTATGATTAATGGAAAGAAAATTATCAGGTATGATTATACATAATTTTACCTTCTAGCTTTTTAAGAATCTGATTCTATATCTTAATGATAACATTGCATGTGACTGTCAAACTGTATGCCACTAAAAATGTTTTTTTATTATTTTAGTAATTACATTTATTCATTTACTCCAGCTTGATATACCTCTAGCCTGAAATGCTTTGTAGCGCTATAGAAATGCTAAATAGTAGTAGTAAGACGCTACACGCGTCAACCTTCTCTCACATAAGCACGCAGTTTTGGAATACACTGCCGCGCAACTTAAGAACGATCCACGAACAAGCTTCCTTCCGCAAATTATTGAAGACCCATCTTTCTGAAAAAAATATACGGAAAGAGCCAAAACACATAAAGTCCATACTCACTGTTCACTAATGCATCATACATCCAATTCTACAATCTTATCCCTGTAATCTCACATCACTCATACCTCCACTCAGAGAAATATGTATACCATATGTCTTCATGCCTTAATATTGCCCTTTAAGCCTCCCATTGTCCCCTTCCAATGTTTCAATGTCTGTGTTCCATTGTTATATTCCTTAACGCTACTTCGACTGTCTCGCTTAACTCTACACAATGTAATCCATGACCAAGTTGTAACAAATTGTATTTCCATCGTTTATATCATATTGTAAGCCACACTGAACCCGCAAAAAGGTGGGAAAATGTGGGATACAAATGCAATAAATAAATAAACGGTGCATTTACTAGCAGCACAGTAACAGTAAATGATTCCCTTGCCCCAAACGTTTGCTTTACTGCAATATTTTCAACTACTATCTTTGTTTACAGTTTCTGTGATGCAACAAGGTAATATTGTGAAATGGAGATCAGCCATTCCATCAAAGAACGCACTATCGCTGAGAACAGCTTGATCATACTACTCCAGGGGATCCATGGGTACGTTACCAGCATTGACCTCCGGGATGAAAGCACTGCGAAGGGTCGAATCCTGAACGTAGATGCATTTATGAACATTCGCCTGGCCGAAGTGACATACACAGACAGGAAGGGTCGGGTCTCCCAGCTGGATGATCTGTTTGTGACTGGCAGGAACGTCAGATATGTCCACATACCTGATGAGGTGGACATTGTCTCAACAATCGAGCATCAGCTGCAAAAAATCCACAGGGTGCGCAACTTTGGCAGTGAAGGAAAAGGAAGAAAGGAGTTTAGTACCCGGAAGTATAAGTGAAATCTCTAGGGCAGATGACCTTTTCCTGGAAACGTTTATCTGATTGCAGTTTTCATAGAAAATGTATTCTGTGTGCCAAGAGCCCCCACCTGCAGGGTGAAGTAAAGGCTTCCAATATTTTTAAGAAGCTTCAACAAATGACTACAACTGGAATATGTAGAAAAACTAAAGGAAACGGAGTGCTTTAGGGTAAGGGTGTGCTAAGACGTTCTTCATTTTGCTTGGGCATGGGGGAGGTTGGATACATCTGGCCCTAAGTGATTCTCACAAATGAGTGATGGAGGAGGATAACATGTCTTTTAACATGCTTCATGTATTGTTTTTTTTCCTATTGTAGGTTGAGTTTGCAAATAAATATCTTTTTCTTAAAAAAGACAAATGTGCTCTGTCAAAGTATGTTTACTTACCATCTTGTTTTTGCCACAGCCTTGTATTCCATGTCCTTAGGGCATTCAGTGTACAGTTTTATAACTTCCTGCTTTAAAGGTCTTTGAGACTGTAGTTATTCATGTGTCATAGAAATAAACTGTACAGCCTATATTCTGCCCATATACAGCAGCTTCTCAGCTCTCCCTTGAATCTTCATGCATGTCCAGAGCTGCCTTGAATTCAGATAGTGTCCTTTTCTGCATCGCCTCCACTGAGAGGCCATTCACATATTTACCTTTTTCTTTTAAATGCTTTTGAGTTCACTCCCTTCAGTCTTCATCCCAGAACCTCCTCGAAAGAGGCCTGCCTCCTGTCCATTTATATCTCCCTGTCCCATCTTTCCTCTGATATACATGGTTAGATCTCTGTCTCCATATGCTTATGGCAAAGACCACTGGCCGCTTTAGTAACCCTCAACAAAGACCAGCTCCGTCCCTTTTGAAGGTGCAGTTTCCAGAGCTGTACGTAATGGTCCAAATGAGCTTTTGCCAGGAACTTATACAAGAGGTGCTGTCGCCATCTTCCTGTTTGACTTTCCTCCCTGCTGTGCACCTAGGCATCCTTAATTAACATCACCCCAATACATGCTTCCTGATGTCTTGAATGTCAGAAGTAGCCAGGAAGCAGAAGCTTCAAAAACTGAATAGTTCTTTGACTTTTCTAATTTCAGAAGATTAGAAAAGGATTTCCTAAATGACTTTTTATTGTCATTTTGGTCCAGCTGAATAGTAACCAGCATCTACTGGACAGTGATTTCATAAGCTGTTATTTTTGGATACTGATATTATTGCCGCTCTGTTTAATAACTTTCCATTGCAATGGTAGGTTTTGCTTGGGAACCACCGACTGCTGTTGGATGTGGAACCCAGTTTCACAGTTCAGCTAACAGGTATCTTGCCTTCTCTGGGGTTGTACATGCTGTCTGGCTGTAAGCCAGCGCAAGCCAACTTCTGGAGTAAACCAGGGTCTTCTGAGGTACAGGTCTGTTTCTCAATTATTACAAAAGTGTCTGCTGGTAATGCTATATTAAGGCCCTCCTTTTCCAACTCCTATTCACATTTGATACGTTCAAAAACAGGCTTGTGTTGTAGAAATGTCTAAGTTCCCATTTTACATTTATCAAACCCAAGTGTGTGCAGAGGGCTTATTTTGGGTATGGCAAGTTCACGTTTATTCCCCACTTCAGAGGGGGACTAAATGTTGGTCTTAAAAAAAAATTGATGGTGCAAGTTACATCTGCTACCAATTATGTTTAGAATTTGGTAAACAAGAACTCTTGAGCAGCACCTCCACTGGAGGGATTAGGGGGAATTGCCGTCTTAATCTGCCAGTGTTTTTTGTCACCCCTTCATGTCAAACTGGTCAGGATACCTGGTTTATGTTTCACCTGGTTATGTTTCTGTGGCAGTGGTTTCCATTGAATATTCATGAGAGGGATTTGCATCCACTGTAAGCAAGCAAATCTATCTCATGAATATTCATTGTGGATATCCTGAAAACCTGACTGGCTGGGGTGCCTCCAGGACCAGGTTTGGGAACTGCTGTTCTACGGTCTGAAAGTTTAACAGGTTCTCTACTGGGTTTGAACCCATCGATAATATTCTAAAAGGGATGTTTATGCTGCATTACCCACTGCCTAAACATCCATTTTTTTTCCTAGATTTCAGAACATTCTCTATGTTGGCAGATTCTGTTCTAAAATAGTGGTGAATGCACTGACCTGCACCTCTCAAGTCCTACGTCTACGCCCTATCTAAAATGGGGTTGCCTGTATATTTTATGAAAGATGCATTTGCATCATTGAAGGTTACCATGATAGTAGTTTGTACAACTGTTTGCGAGAGGAAAAATCATTAGCAGGCAAACATCTTGAAAGCCTGATAGTTTGTTGAGGGAGGAAGGAATAAATTTGGAAGATCTGAAATTCTATCTTTGTTGCCTCCTACGCCTGTGTTTAAAAAAAAAAAAATGTTTAGGCTGGGAAACAGCTGCGGAGGGGTGGTGCGAGCCAACTGTGGGGGTGAAGCTTGGCTTTCTGGAATCTGAGTGGAACAGGAAGTGCAGAAATGGTGTGGGCCTGAGCGGAACTAAAATATAGCTCCAAAACTGCACAATCTCTTTACAGAATGAATACTCCAAGGCAATAACCTGGCTAGCTACAGAAACTCAATACCAAACCACATTTAAGTATTATTACTTGACTCAAGCACAGTCTGGCTTTCACTGTGTCCTTACTTTACCTTTTGCTGTGACAGATGACTGCAGTCATCCCACATCTTGGTTGAATGCCACTGGAAAACTGAAATATTTAAAAAAAAAAAAAAAAGTACATACTGCAGGACTTTCTCCTGGGCATCTGGAAAACTACTGGACATGTTTTGCATTAGGAACTTTTGATATAAATTTGCTTTGCAACTGTATGTTTCTCCTAGGAGGGCTCGCCTTTCTGGCTTTGCTTCCACAGATTCTTGCCCTAAATGTTCAGCTGTGAGGTCTTCCCTGAGCCACTTGTTCTGGACGTGCCTACAGCGTCTTTATTTTGGAAGCAGCTACTTGACCAGATTTCTGCTTTGTGGTTATGTAAATTGCTTATGGATTCACAACTGCTCTTTAGCAAATATCACCTTGAGCATCCTGTACCCTGCGGCCTGAAAGGTTTTCTACATTGGGCGGTACTTCTGGCTAAAAAAGCGATTCTAATGGCTTGGTTTTCCAGTATCTCTGAGTTTGGTGCACTCAGATGATTTACCAGTTGCACTTGGAACGATTGGGAGGTGCAAGACTTCACTTCTCCCAAGGGCCAGAAGTTTCAATAAATCTAGGAGCCTTTTTGGTCTACGTAGAAGCAGGCTTCTCAACTGGACTGTGAGCTGCCAGTGAAGACTCTGATCTTCTGGGTTGGATGGGCTTTTCATTGTATTATCGTTTTGAGTGGCAAAACGTTTCGTGTTTGGAGCTAGAAGCAATGCTGTATTAGATGTTTACTTGTATAATGTGTTCAAGATATTTGTGTTTCTCCTGTTGTCCCACTCTAATAAAAATTATTTGGTCCATTTCTGGCAGAAGTTCTTGGGCCTTTTTGGCATTAGCGTTGATCTGCCCTTCTTTTTCCTAAGCTAATTGATGTAGATTACATGGGTCCTACTGTGACTTATCATTTTAGGGTAGAGATTCTCAACCTTGTACTTGGGACACATCCAGCCAGTCAGATGTATGAGATTTACATATAGTGGATGTATTGCACATAGAGTCCTATCGCATCTTCATTTTGGACATTTAAAAACCTAATGGCTGGCTATGGCCAGAAGTCTGGATTGAAAACTTGGTGTATAAACACCAGTGCAAAGCTTTGGTGTCTCTTCTTTTTAAAGTAGGGCACCTTTGTAGTCAACTACTTGAAAATTAAATCCTTCTCAAGAACCTCTTATGCATTTTATTTCCAAGAGTGGAAATATATTAAAAATTGGAAGGGATTTTTTTTTTTTTTTGCTCCAGATCTTGAAAAAGAGTCATTTTTACCCAGTAAAAGTAATTGCAGAGAAATTGCTGTTTGGGATGACTCACAGCTCTAAATTATCACATCAAACAAGGCAAATGGTTTAATGGCCTAAGCCAACCTACTGCTGCCTCCCTCTGTGACAATTACAAGAGCTTAGGAGCCAGACTGAACTGCAGCCAAAGGTACTCTATGATTTCATAGTATTTTGACAAGTATCACTTTATTGCGCTATGATTTAAGTGGTTCTGGAGGTGGTGTTCTTGTGCAATATAAAACCACATGAGATCCAGCTACCACTGTCCATGTTCTGATCGTAGGCCTTGCTCAAGCGTCTTGCAATAATAGCATCTTCAGCTTTATGTCTGCGTTCAAATAGTTTCAAATGTTTTTATGTCCAAAGAACCTGAGTAAATGATACAGGTGCAGAGTATGCTCCTGGCAATCACTATAATTTTAGGTGATCAGTGCAGTATATACCATCGGTTTTACTTTCAGTATTTTTCCCACTTGTAGATCACATGATTTTTTATGCAACTAGCCGTTAAGCCCATTAAAACGGGCGAGTATTTTGATGTGTAACTCCCTCCCTCCTTCCCTGCCAGCTCCAAGGCCCCCCTCCTTCTGACCTCCCATGTCCAGCATCCTCCCTGCTTCCCTCCCAGCTCCAAGGCCCCCTCCCCCCCCCCGAGGTCGCCGCCGCCCCCCCCACCCTCCACCCAGGCTGGGCCCTCTCTTCTCCATTGAACTTACACTGCCGAAACCGAAGCAGGCAGATCACCTCCCGTCAGCCTTCCTTCCCTGCCTGTGTCCCGCCCTCGTGTGGCGTAACGTCGGTGAGGGTGGGACACAGGCAGGGAAGGAAGGCCGACAGGAGCTGATCTGCCTGCTTCGGTTTCGGCGCTGTAAGTTCAATGGACAAGAGAGAGCCTGGCCCAGGTGGAGGGGGTCCGGCGGCGACCCCGGGGGGGGGGGAGCGGTAGCGACCTCGGCGGTTCCCTCCTCAGCGCAGTTTCCCTCTCTGATCCGTCATCACATCTTGACGCGGGGGCAGGACAGAGAGGGAAGTCTGTACTGCGCATTTGCAAGTGAGTCGGTCACTTGCCATTTATGTGTTTGATTTGTCTCCCTATCCTTTCCAGTGGACTAAAGTTTTTGTGGCATCAGCATGTCTTTCCAGAGCGGTTCTGCACGTGAGTCAGTGGAACTGGTTTTCCAAAGTCCTTCCTGTCCTGCTGATGGAGGGTTTGTTTGTTTTTTTTTTCTATGATGGAACCAAGCTTTTGACGAACAGAAAGTCTATCCTGTTCATGCTCTGACTGCAGAATTCTGGGCTTTCTGCCACCCACATCCCAAAAAAAAAAAAAAAAGGGGGTGGGGGGCCATCGGATCCAGTTAGTAGAATCTTTCCGTGACAATGCCACTGCTGTGTTCCTGTGGAGGTTACACAAGTTCAGACCTTGATTAGTAAAAGAGAAACGTTGTGTTTTCAAGATTGAGTCACCCTATTGAGTTTTAGCCAAGCCACGTCAGCTCTTGCATACTGAACAATCAAAACATGCTGAGGCATTTCGTATGGCCGTGGGAATATGATAGGCCCTCCCCCACCCCTTCCTGCAACTGCTTATCGCAACACCCTTTTAGTGTGGGTAATCAACACCCTGAAACCCATTCAGCTGGGTCCTTCTAAAGAGCAACTGCTTCTCTTGCTTCATCCTTACTTTCTCTGCCTCTCTCTGTCCCTTCTGGCTTTTTAAGGATTAAGGCACCTGTGGGTGTTTTCTAAGCAGTAAAAAGTCACCCCCTCCTTCTTTCTTGAAGGAAGTGTTAATATTGACATGTGACTAATAGTGCTTTTACTACTTGAATAAAGACCCATAAAGATTTTTTTCCTTAAGTGCAAAATGGGGGAGAAGTATTTTCTGAACAATGCGTAAGACAGATTGAGTTTTCCACAGGTCTAGAAAATCATAGGAGTTTCCTCAGCTAGTACTCAAACAAAATAAAACATGGAAAAGAAAATAAGATGAGACCTTTTTTATTGGACATAACTTAATACATTTCTTGATTAGCTTTCGAAGGTTGCCCTTCTTCCTCAGATCGGAAATAAGCAAATGTGCTAGCTGACAGTGTATATAAGTGAAAACATTCAAGCATTACTATGACAGTAAAATAGATACTATTGGAGATTCTACATGGAATGTTGCTACTATTGGAGATTCTACATAGAATGTTGCTACTATTGGACATTCTACATGGAATGTTGCTATTCCACTAGCAACATTCCTGCGCAGGCTTCTGTTTCTGTGAGTCTGACGTCCTGCACGTCAGACTCACAGAAGCAGAAGCCTGCGCGGCCACATTGGTGATCTACAAGGGCCGACTTCTACATGGAATGTTGCTAGTGGAATAGCAACATTCCATGTAGAATCTATAGAAATCAAACAAAATAAAACATGGAAAAGAAAATAAGATGATACCTTTTTTATTGGACATAACTTAATACATTTCTTGATTAGCTTTCGAAGGTTGCCCTTCTTCGTCAGATCGGAAATAAGCAAATGTGCTAGCTGACAGTGTATATAAGTGAAAACATTCAAGCATTACTATGACAGTAAAATAGATACTATTGGAGATTCTACATGGAATGTTGCTACTATTGAGATTCTACGTGGAATGTTGCTACTATTGAGATTCTGTTGCTACTATTGGAGGTTCTACATGGAATGTTGCTACTATTTGAGATTCTACATGGAATGTTGCTATTCCACTAGCAACATTCCATGTAGAAGGCTGCGCAGGCTTCTGTTTCTGTGAGTCTGTACGTGCAGGACGTCAGACTCACAGAAGCAGAAGCCTGCGCGGCCACATTGGTGATCTACAAGGGCCGACTTCTACACGGAAAGTTGCTAGTGGAATAGCAACATTCCATGTAGAATCTATAGAAATCAAACAAAATAAAACATGGAAAAGAAAATAAGATGATACCTTTTTTATTGGACATAACTTAATACATTTCTTGATTAGCTTTCGAAGGTTGCCCTTCTTCCTCAGATCGGAAATAAGCAAATGTGCTAGCTGACAGTGTATATAAGTGAAAACATTCAAGCATTACTATGACAGTAAAATAGATACTATTGGAGATTCTACATAGAATGTTGCTACTATTGGACATTCTACATGGAATGTTGCTACTATTGGAGATTCTACATGGAATGTTGCTACTATTGGACATTCTACATGGAATGTTGCTATTCCACTAGCAACATTCCTGCGCAGGCTTCTGTTTCTGTGAGTCTGACGTCCTGCACGTACGTGCAGGACGTCAGACTCACAGAAGCAGAAGCCTGCGCGGCCACATTGGTGATCTACAAGGGCCGACTTCTACATGGAATGTTGCTAGTGGAATAGCAACATTCCATGTAGAATCTATAGAAATCAAACAAAATAAAACATGGAAAAGAAAATAAGATGATACCTTTTTTATTGGACATAACTTAATACATTTCTTGATTAGCTTTCGAAGGTTGCCCTTCTTCCTCAGATCGGAAATAAGCAAATGTGCTAGCTGACAGTGTATATAAGTGAAAACATTCAAGCATTACTATGACAGTAAAATAGATACTATTGGAGATTCTACATAGAATGTTGCTACTATTGGACATTCTACATGGAATGTTGCTACTATTGGAGATTCTACATGGAATGTTGCTACTATTGGACATTCTACATGGAATGTTGCTATTCCACTAGCAACATTCCTGCGCAGGCTTCTGTTTCTGTGAGTCTGACGTCCTGCACGTACGTGCAGGACGTCAGACTCACAGAAGCAGAAGCCTGCGCGGCCACATTGGTGATCTACAAGGGCCGACTTCTACATGGAATGTTGCTAGTGGAATAGCAACATTCCATGTAGAATCTATAGAAATCAAACAAAATAAAACATGGAAAAGAAAATAAGATGATACCTTTTTTATTGGACATAACTTAATACATTTCTTGATTAGCTTTCGAAGGTTGCCCTTCTTCCTCAGATCGGAAATAAGCAAATGTGCTAGCTGACAGTGTATATAAGTGAAAACATTCAAGCATTACTATGACAGTAAAATAGATACTATTGGAGATTCTACATAGAATGTTGCTACTATTGGACATTCTACATGGAATGTTGCTACTATTGGAGATTCTACATGGAATGTTGCTACTATTGGACATTCTACATGGAATGTTGCTATTCCACTAGCAACATTCCTGCGCAGGCTTCTGTTTCTGTGAGTCTGACGTCCTGCACGTACGTGCAGGACGTCAGACTCACAGAAGCAGAAGCCTGCGCGGCCACATTGGTGATCTACAAGGGCCGACTTCTACATGGAATGTTGCTAGTGGAATAGCAACATTCCATGTAGAATCTATAGAAATCAAACAAAATAAAACATGGAAAAGAAAATAAGATGATACCTTTTTTATTGGACATAACTTAATACATTTCTTGATTAGCTTTCGAAGGTTGCCCTTCTTCCTCAGATCGGAAATAAGCAAATGTGCTAGCTGACAGTGTATATAAGTGAAAACATTCAAGCATTACTATGACAGTAAAATAGATACTATTGGACATTCTACATGGAATGTTGCTACTATTGGACATTCTACATGGAATGTTGCTATTCCACTAGCAACATTCCATGTAGAAGGCTGCGCAGGCTTCTGTTTCTGTGAGTCTGACGTCCTGCACGTACGTACGTGCAGGACGTCAGACTCACAGAAGCAGAAGCCTGCGCGGCCTGCGCGGCCACATTGGTGATCTACAAGGGCCAACTTCTACATGGAATGTTGCTAGTGGAATAGCAACATTCCATGTAGAATCTATAGAAATCAAACAAAATAAAACATGGAAAAGAAAATAAGATGATACCTTTTTTATTGGACATAACTTAATACATTTCTTGATTAGCTTTCGAAGGTTGCCCTTCTTCCTCAGATCGGAAATAAGCAAATGTGCTAGCTGACAGTGTATATAAGTGAAAACATTCAAGCATTACTATGACAGTAAAATAGATACTATTGGAGATTCTACATAGAATGTTGCTACTATTGGACATTCTACATGGAATGTTGCTACTATTGGAGATTCTACATGGAATGTTGCTACTATTGGACATTCTACATGGAATGTTGCTATTCCACTAGCAACATTCCTGCGCAGGCTTCTGTTTCTGTGAGTCTGACGTCCTGCACGTACGTGCAGGACGTCAGACTCACAGAAGCAGAAGCCTGCGCGGCCACATTGGTGATCTACAAGGGCCGACTTCTACATGGAATGTTGCTAGTGGAATAGCAACATTCCATGTAGAATCTATAGAAATCAAACAAAATAACACATGGAAAAGAAAATAAGATGATACCTTTTTTATTGGACATAACTTAATACATTTCTTGATTAGCTTTCGAAGGTTGCCCTTCTTCGTCAGATCGGAAATAAGCAAATGTGCTAGCTGACAGTGTATATAAGTGAAAACATTCAAGCATTACTATGACAGTCTGACAGGGTGGGAGGATGGGGGTGGGTCGGAGGTATGCATGGGGACATCAAAGCATATCATTGATATTCTAACAGGATGGGTGTGGATAGGTGAGGGGTGGGGTGATCAACAGAGACATACAGCTTTATGGTTTATAATGGGCTAGGAACCCCAGATCCTTGTTAAGTCCTTTCTGTTGGGTGTTAAAATATTCAATCATTCTGACTTCAAAGGTCTTACGTTCTTGTATGGTTTTAAAGTTACCTTTCAGGATTCTCACTGTGAAGTCACTGGTACAGTGTCCTGGTCCTGTAAAATGCTGACCAACAGGGGTGGGAGCCCTACTGACACCAGTATTGTTCATGTGATGTCTATGTAAATTGAATCTTGTCTTAAGCATCTGGCCTGTTTCTCCAATATAGCATCCTTCGTTACATTTTTTACACTGAATGATATATACCACATTTCTATTGATAACCTTAAGAGTGGACTAACACGGCTACCACACTCCTCTACTCAGCTAGTACAAAACTGAGACCCCTGATTACTGTGTGTGTATATCCACTTTAGCACACTATTAACCAATTAGTCTACGTTAGAAGCTTATTTTCATTAGATGGACAGCCACAAGGGTAACCTCAAGGGCTTCGAGGTCTGGAGCCAGGAAAAGAAAAAGCCTTTCTATCATAATGTTTTCAACCTGGGAAAAGACAAAATCATGTTTTTGACTATTGGTCTTTGGGATCTTCAGATAAGTACCTCAGCTGTATGGGATACGTTTTGAGTGAAGAGGTTGTGGTCCACTTGCTGTATGCCTGTTCATGTTCAGGGAGTGTCACTGGCTGGAAGTATGCTGCCAACTTCAGGAGGGAGGTGCGAACTGCAGATCTTTGGGCTGGTGGGCTGACTTGGCCAATCCCTCCAGCTATTCAGTGGATACTTCCATTTTGGAGGGGGTCTGAACCCAAAGTGGGAGGAGGGATTAGGCCCCCAAGACCCTCCTGAAGCTACACCACTGACCTGTAATCTCCCTCTTTGTGGCAGTCTACCTTTGGCATCTTGGTTTGTTCCAGGACCAGTGGAGGAAGAAGTGGAGTGGTGGACTTTGGTCCTGAGGAACTGAGTTTGATTCCCACTTCAGGCACAGGCAGCTCCTTGTGACTCTGGGTAAGTCACTTAACCCTCCATTGCCCCATGTAAGCCGCATTGAGCCTGCCATGAGTGGGAAAGCGCAGGGTACAAATGTAACAAAAATAAAATAGATACTATTGGAGATTCTACATAGAATGTTGCTATTCCACTAGCAACATTCCATGTAGAAGCCTGCGCGGCCACATTGGTGATCTGCAAGGGCCGACTTCTACATGAAATGTTGCTAGTGAGACTCTGGGCAACTCACTTAACCCTCCATTGCCGCATTGAGCCTGCCATGAGTGGGAAAGCGCAGGGTACAAATGTAACAAAAATAAAATAGATACTATTGGAGATTCTACATGGAATGTTGCTACTATTGGAGATTCTACAGGGAATGTTGCTATTCCACTAGCAACATTCCATGTAGAAGGCTGCGCAGGCTTCTGTTTCTGTGAGTCTGACGTCCTGCACATATGTGCAGGACGTCAGACTCACAGAAGCAGAAGCCTGCACGGCCACATTGGTGATCTGCAAGGGTCGACTTCTACATGGAATGTTGCTAGTGGAATAGCAACATTCCATGTAGAATCTCAAATAGCAGCAACAGTGGAGGAGTGGCCTAGTGGTTAGGGTGGTGGACTTTGGTCCTGGGGAACTGAGGAACTGAGTTCGATTCCCACTTCAAGCACAGGCAGCTCTTTGTGACTCTGGGCAAGTCACTTAACCCTCCATTGTCCCATGTAAGCCACATTGAGCCTGCCATGAGTGGGAAAGCGCGGGGTACAAATGTAACAAAAAAATTTTTTTTCTTGCTCAACCTGCTGCTGCAAAGCGGCCAAGTTACCCAGTTTAGCAGGGAGACTTTTTGGCCAGTCCTGTTCAGAACTTACACCCCATGTCACTGTGCTATTTGTTGTCCCTGATTCTCCCCATTGAAATCAAATCAGGTTCCAGAATGCATCAGGATACAGTTGTCATGAATGCTAGACTGGCCTAAAATATTCCTTTTTCAGACTGGGTAACTTGGCAGCTCTCCCTTTGCAGCATATGCCTGCCGAGACCATTACTGCCTCTGCACTTTTCCCTGATAACTTCAGGAGAGGTGAAATATGGTAGGAAGTCCCTAACTGAAATCTAGAGGCAGGGAACGTGAAGGGGGGGGGGGCCTTACAAATTTATATTTTCCTATGACCCAACATAGTGTTAATGTTTAATGCATTCAAAACTTCAGGACAAAGCTGGCCAATGAGGCAGACACAACGTGGAGCACCGACCTCTTCCTTTAATCACATTTTCCCCACATTTACAGGAGGTTAATGTTTTGTATAGTTTTATCTACAAACAAACCTGAACCTCTCCAGCGCCTTCAGCCATAATGAAAAAGATCTTTCCTTTCCTTCTCCCACCTGCCTAGGAAATGATTGAGCTACCAGCAAATACCACTTACTGGACACCTATAGAGTTTTATACCTTTACCAGCCATGGTTTAAAGTCATGAGAGTCTGGCAGAAAGGATAGGTGAGACCACCTGTGACATGGGAAAAAAAAGCTGTTCTCTTGAGCCTGTGAACCTGTTAGCTGAAAGGGAAGGGGTGTACCCCAAATACTCTGCACCAATAGCTAGAAAGTTATATGACACATTTACATCATTGTATGTACATAAATTTAATTTTATTTAATAATTAAGATGTTTTCTGACCTTGCAAACGTATTTCAGTAAAGCCCACTTATTTTTACAGGCTTTTCCTAATGTTTAAATGATTGTACCTAGTAAGTTAAGGGAACCCCGATTCAAGCTTTCCTGTTTCTCGGTTTCTATGTTGTTGTTTTTTTGTGTGTTTTTGAATTTTGCATTTTTATTGTAAGCTGCTTCGTGTTAAACGGGGTAATAAAATTTTGAAATAAATTGAGCTTTAGATTTTCAGTTATAACCCTAAAAAGTCACCCGTTCCTTGGCGCTCTGATGATTCCACTGCGGTAGAGACCCTTGGCCGTGGCAGAAGTTTGTACTCCTGATCCCGCTCCTTCACCAGAACCTAGACTGAAGAATAGGCCCATCTTTGTTTCAAAACAGCAGAGAGTGGAAAGAGTAAAAGCAGAAGCTTCCAACCCTGTTGCAAGTGGGGAGGGGGAAACTGATGCAAAGGGCTAGGAGGAGGGGGACTGGTCCAAGGGGAATCCATCTATAAAGGTACTAGAAAAACTTCTTTCAAACATAAATATACCCATAAACCCTCATTTTTAACCTGAGAAAAGCACCTAATTTCCTACAAAAAAATAAACACCTACAATTCCAAACTGTCTACAGGCTGATCTGTGTGTCTCTTTTTAATTCATTTATGTGTGTTTGTGTAAGTAATTTATTTTCAAAACTACTTGTAGAGATATACACTCACAAAGGAAATCAACAAAGCTTTCATCAGACACTGAGGGAGTTAAATAAATCCATGTCAAAAATGTAAGAAAAGTTTCCAGATTAGCTTGTGGTATTGCAGCCCTTTAAAAGCCACTTCAAATGTTCCGCATGAGATGAAACCCAGGAGTTATGCCTGCCACTGGAGCGTCTGACTCACCGCGCTGCAACCATCTCCCACCAGCCTGCTCCCACAGGTTTCACTTCTTCTCAGTGGGCGTCCTCACCCTTTCTGCCACCATAGCATCCATTGTCATCCGGCTTTTCTGTCCCTTCGGCCCTGGTGTCTCAGCTGTAGGAGGAGGCTGATTCTACCACAGTTCACGCTACACCCTGATGTACACATACCAGAACTGAAGCTATTACTGCTGAAAAGCTGACCTTATATTCAAAAGAGATGTCTGTGTTTGAAATGCTGGCAGCCAGCGCTGCAGTAGAATGTGTTTCTAGATGAGAAATAGCCCGAGTTCTATCCCAAACACCGTGCAGTGTCAGCAGAGACCGAAAGAACATGAAAACTGAAGTTCCTTCACGTAATTAGTGCGGACATAAGCAATAATCAGTTAATGAAGCAGTGTAAAATGTTTGCACTTCTCGTCCCTTGGCTACTTTACGATTCCTGGTTCCAGTTCTCTTTTTCATAAACAGGGGTGACTTAGGCCTTAGCCACGTATGGCACGGCACTTCATTCTAAGGTACCACAGCCTGCCCTCATTAACCCTACGTGTGCCTCTCTGATTCTTTTTTCCCTTCCATATGCTACCAGCACCATCTCCACTACAGCAATTCTGTTTTCTAACTGCAATATAGGGGTCTGGCAGGGCAGCCAAGGGGGGGGGGGGGGGGCAAGATTCCCCGGGCCCGGTGCCGGCAATCAAAAGAGACTGCTCTGCCAGACACAGGTCCTTCATCTTGCCACGTCCTGCCTATGCTGAAACAGGAAGTTACTTCACAGGAGGCGGGGACACAGCAAGAAGAAGGAGCTACGGCTGGAAGAGCACTCTCTCTCGTTCACTGCTGCGGAAGGGGGGTGGGGCCCTGAAGATTTTTTGCCCAGGCCCAGCTTTGTCTCTCAGCGGCTCTGAGTCTGGGCACCGTATGGCTCAAATACAGAGGGGGCTGCATGATGCTGGAAGAAAACAAAACAGTGACTCTCTGAACAAATCTCTCTTGTCGTCCCACTTCTCCTCCACTGCTAACTCCAGACTTCGTTCCTTTTATCTTGCGACACCTTATGCCTGGAACCGTCTTCCCGAGCCCATACGTCTAGCTCCGTCTCTACCTGTTTTTAAATCTATGCTGAAAGCTCACTTTTTCACTACTGCCTTTGGCTCCTAACCGCTACTCATTTGCCCTCCTCCTCCCCTGTTCCTCTTTACCCTGTAATTCCCTTGCCCGTAATGTCTTGTCTGTCTGTTTTACCTAGATTGTAAGCTCTTTGAGCAGGGACTGTCTCTCTCTCTCTAGTAACATCAATATATATAAAAGGCGAGTGTCGTACTCACTCGCAAATGCGCAGTAGAGACCTTCTCTGCCCCGCCCCCGCCTCAATACGTGATGACGGGGAGCGGAACAGAGAGGGTCTGTACTGCGCATTTCTGAGGGAGGGACACCGCCGTCTAACGCTCCCCCCACCCGAGTCGCCGCCGCCACCCACCTTCTACCCGGTCGGGCCCTCGCTCCACTATTGAAACAGCGAGGGTCCGGGAACGCAGCACTGAGCTCTGCTGAGCTGCCGACATCGCCCTTCCTTCTTCTTCTCTGCCTCTGTCCCGCCCTCGACGACGTTACGTCACACGAGGGCGGGACAGGCAGAGAAGAAGAACGAAGGCCGACGTTGGCAGCTCAGCAGAGCTCAGTGCTGCGTTCCCGGACCCTCGCTGTTTCAATAGCAGAGCGAGGGCCCGGCCGGGTGGAAGGTGGGTGGTGACGGCTCGGGGGGGGCGCGAATTCGGAGGGGGAGGGGCAGCGGCAAACTCGGCGGCGGGCCTTTCAACCCCCCCTTCCTATAATAGCCCATTTTTACGGGCTCAAAGGCTAGTAGTAACATAGTAGATGACGGCAGAAAAAGACCTGCACGGTCCATCCAGTCTGCCCAACAAGATAAACTCACATGTGCCATTTTTTGTGTATACCTTACCTTGATTTGTACCTGTCTTTTTCAGGGCACAGACCATATAAGTCTGCCCAGCACTATCCCCGCCCCCCAACCACCCGCCCCCGCCTCCCACCACTGGCTCTGGCACAGACCGTATAAGTCTGCCCAGCACTATCCCCGCCTCCCAACCACCAGCCCCGCCTCCCACCACCGGCTCTGGCACAGACTGTATAAGTCTGCCCAGCACTATCCCCGCCTCCCAACCACCAGCCCCGCCTCCCACCACCGGCTCTGGCACAGACCGTATAAGTCTGCCCAGCACTATCCCCACCTCCCAACCACCAGCCCTGCCTCCCACCACCGGTTAAGCTTCTGGGGATCCCTTCCTTCTGAGCAGGATTCCTTTATGTTTATCCCACGCATGTTTGAATTCCGTTACCGTTTTCCTCTCCACCACCTCCTGCGGGAGGGCATTCCAAGCATCTACCACTCTCTCCGTGAAAACCACTCTATGTCAAGTGTACAGCGCTGTGTGCGTCTGGTAGCGCTATATAAATGCTATTAGTAGTAGTAGTAGGTTGTGTCAGCAACAAGCCTCTGGAACATGGGTTGGGAACAGCATGCTTGGGGTTGACCGGAAGAGGCAGGTGGGGGTTTCGACTGGCTGGGATGGGATTAGGGGACTCTATAAAGTGCACCAGCTGAAACCTGGTATAAATACCAGCACACAACTCACTCAGAAAAAATGTAACATACTGCTCACCTAGAATATATAACTATTTCATCTATTTATATTTAATGGATTTGTGAAAAGTGGGGGTGTATCAGTCAAAGAGCCGCCCATGACAAACAGTGGTCAAAAGAGCAAGATTAATTAAAATTGCCCCTGCTTTTCAGCTCTCATTTCAATGTTCTGTACACCTCATATAACCCCCCCTACATACATACATACACTAACTTATCAACACAAAACATATGCTAGAAAAGTGCAGTAAAGTCTTTTCAGTTTTTTAGTGAGCAGTAGTAAACAATCAAAAAATCAGAACGTGCAGTGTATTAAGGAGAATGTTGATCATACAAACAGGCTTAATGGCACAGTCCGTAGAAACAACAAATTTAAATCCACTTATCTAGAGCAGGCAAATTGAGGGTCTACAGAGCCCTGATCTGGCACATACTTCATCAGGAACCTTAAAAAAGACATAGTGGAATTGGAAAAGGTGCAGAGAAGGGCGACAAAGATGATACAAGGGATGGGACGACTTCCCTATCAGGATAGGCTGAAGAGGCTGGGGCTCTTCAGCTTGGAGAAAAGGGGAGATATGATAGAGGTCTATAAGATAATGAGTGGAATGGAACGGGTCGATGTGGAGCGTCTGCTTACGCTTTCCAAAAATACTAGAACAAGGGGGCATGCGATGAAGCTGCAGTGTGGTAAATTGGCATCTTCTGAAAACTCCCAGGCCCCTGCCCAGTCTCTGCATCCTGTTGCTTCCACTCTCTTCTGTTCATGTTCCAAGCATGTTTAAATTCCATTACAGGGTTGACCACCAACACCTCTGCTGGGAGGTCATTCCAGGCCTCCTTGACTTCTGTTTCTTACAAGACCCAGGCTTAATCCAACATCCAGTCCCCGTGACAAAAGCTTCCTAATCATCTACAGAGCCACCAAAATTACAGGCAGATGATCAAAAGCCCCACGCTGTTCCAAACAGCACTCTAAAACAGCGCTGGAACAGTATGGGGCGCTATTAGACCTATGATCAGAGATAATGCATGCAAATTTAAGCAGCGAAATTATCTCCCGCACTTGTTTGACAGGTCTGGGCTGGAAAACAATTAAAAGAGAAAGACGCCCATCTTTAAATCGGAAGATGGACGTCCTCAACTGCCCTGTTGCAGGGATGGCCAAATTTCAAGGGGGTGTCGGAGGTATAGCGACGGGGCAGTTGAGGACATCCAAAATTTGGACGTTTCTGTGACGGGGCAGTTGAGGACGTCCAAAGTTTGAACGTTTCTGCAATGGGCAGTTAAGGACGTCCAAAATTGGATGTTTCTATGAGAAAGATGTCCTTAACTGCCCAACCGCCCTTGCGGAAACAGGAAATGAGGGCGGGACCAGAGTCAGAGCTGAGAGCGAAGAGAAGGGAAGGCAGCAGACTCGCGAGGCTCTTCACTGCTGCCACCGGGACCCCGGTAAGAGGGGGGGAGGGGAGGGTAGCAGAGGGGGGTTGGCAATTTTGGAGGGGGGGCGACGTGCACGTAGGGACGTCTCTGCCTGCTCCCGCTGTTCTTCAACGCGCGTCTCTCACTGGGATCGTAACCCCCTGCTGAAGTCAGGCAAGCAGGGTTCTACTGCTGGCCAGTGACGTCAGCAGGTGGTTACGATCCCAGTGAGACACTTTAGAACGTTCACATAGCAAATTATTATATTAGTTGCCCTGAGAATGGCAAAGACAAATCAAACTCGGGTATACATATAAAGCATCACATACCATGTAAAATGAGTTTATCTTGTTGAGCAGACTGGATGGACTGTACAGGTCTTTATCTGCCGTCATTTACTATTTTACTATGTTATAGCAAAACAACACACATTCCTTTCAAGATGGTTCTGTTATGCTATATGCTATAAATTATCTTGCTGAAATCCCAGACTGCACCCTCTTCCAATCTGCTGGTAGGACAGAAATAAGGTAAGATCAAGAAGTAAGACACACACCCCCATCCAAATGTGCAAATTTAGTACACTTCCCCTCTGTGTAAACAGTGTCGATGATCCGCCTGAAAGATCTGGCATTTTAGTATTTCACTGGTGTGGAACCAACGTCAGCCACAGGAGATGCTGGAGCCCTGGATAACATACCTTTGAGTCACTCTCATATCTGAACCAGAGCTGATTACATGAGGTTTCCTATAAATAGGACCTGAGGTTTGCAAGAGATTACAGAAACATGCTGGAAACAGCTGACAACCGCAGCCCTTGCAAGTGCAAAAGTGTGATGCAGTAATATTCTGTGAAGTTCCTGAAAGCAGACTTTAATATCCTAGAGTCCCAGTGGGCATTCACAAGCAGGGTGGGTTATTTTAAACGAAGCCAACTGTTTCAGGATCTGCTGCAGGTCTGGCTTCCTTCAGAATGGGTTCATCTTTGCAGGATTCAAAGGGAAAAAGGGCAAAGTATGATGCACCAGTCCCCTTCTGCCAGCCTTTGACCTACAGGTTGAAAGACTGATTTCTAAAACCTGATATTCCATCTGCAGCAATAGGCCTGAGGCAAATGACAGTATTATACCTAATGGCTAGACATTCCTTAAACAAGACGCAACAATTATAGATCAGTAATAGCAGGTTATACAAATACTTATCTGAACAACCATGTTTTCACTAGTTTACGAATTATGTTGTAATTCAATCGTAGCTCTAATGGAAAGCTGCTCCACTGGCTGGGAAGTAGTATCAAGTATATTTGGTGTATATATTGTTTTTTGAGAATTTTTATCTCATTATTTATTTATTGCACTTGTATCCCACATTTTCCCACCTGTTTGCACATTTTATTGGACATACAGTCAAATCTCCATTTCTAATACTTAGTGCAGACACTTTTTTTTTTAATATCCTCAGGACTAGGCTTCCTCTTAGAATCCCTTCTGGTATTTCCTACTTTCTTCTGTTTTAGCAGTAGGATTCTGTGCAGCAGAGAGATCTAGTAATGCTAATACAGGGTTAGGCTCATTTTCAAAGCACATAGACTTACAAAGGTTACACTGCCCACCTAGCAGGTGCCTGACCCTCCCAGGGGAACAGGTGAGGCCAGCATTCCCGCTGCACCACCCTCCACACCAGCAGCAAGTGGCACCAGTGCCCACACCACCCAGGCCAGCTTCACAGCAACCTCCTCTGCTCCAGCCAAGCAACCGGCATCCGAGCGGACACGGATGGGACTCATAGGACTCCGGGCCAGTGGGTCTACCTTGCAGCCAGGTCCTTCTGGAGCAGCACAAATTGCCTTGCTGGGTGTTGTGGCCAGAGCAACTCAGCCACAGGGCCAACCACAGAAGCAGTTGCATATTCTGATGCCTCTGAGGGCAGTGGCAGCCCCACAGGAGAGGACTCGGACACTGAGTTTGCTCCTGCAAGGTGTGGATCATCCCCTGCAGCTACAGGGAAGGGTGGGAAAGGTAGGACTGTGAGGCAAATACTTACCATGCTGTGGTGGTGTGTGATGGGGAGGGGGGTGAGGGGATAGAATAAGATATGATGACCACAAATAAAGGAGTTTATGTATAATTTTAGTTTATGAATTTTGTCTCTGTTGCCCTTTAGCTAAGGGTTTGGTGAACCTCTGTTTCCCTTTATGAATACAGAAGGGAAGGATTTATCATTTGTTTATGCTAGCAGAGTGAATTTTGTTGGGTATTCTAATATGTTACTATGTTACTCAAATGCCAGCCCCCCTTCAGGGGTGGGGTGATCACTGAGGGACCCACCCCACAATAGCCAGGTCCCCTGCAACCAGTCACAGAATGTATGACGAGGCAGAATTGTTGTGTAGGGCCTGAGCTCTTTCATTTAAAACTTGGGGTCCATGGGTCAATTTTAGCAGACAATGGAAAATGTGCTGGTACTCAGTACCCCCAAGTACCCCCTCAAAAAAAAAAGCCCTGATTCTAAGGGTCTACAACTTCTATTTTTGGTTCAAACATGTCAGTAGAAAGGGATGCCCGTTACAATTGGTTTGTTACGAGTGATAGTTATCATTAAATAACTGGGAAAGATTTGGGGCATTCACCTTCGTAAGCCTTCTCCTTCACACATATTTCAAATCAGCAACTTTCCTAAACATGCTATATGGCCATAAGGGGATAGACTCTCTCTCTCTAAGTTTTATCGTAGTTGCTTTCCAGATTAGGACCAATGGTGTGATTAATGGTTGGGTCTCATAATATTCAAGGTTGGGTTCCTTCTTATCGGGCAGCTGGGCTACAGCTAGAAGAAAGGAATCTGATGCGTAAAAACTGCTCTCCCTGTGCTTCTTCAGGGTCGTGAGTAGCATAGGTTCAGGTTTATTCATGTTTCTTATACCGCCTAATGCAAAAATACCTAAGTTTACACTATATATACCGATCTAAAACAACAGGAAATTCTGGAAAAATAATGTTACAATATTCCTAGAAGAGAAGAAAATCAAAGATGGATATAACAGTCCCATTGCTTTCCAGGCTCCAAACCCTTCTATTGACGGGAGCTAAGAGTTTGAGCAGAGCCATACGGAATTATATGAGATACAGACTATAAGTTGGAGCGTGACAGCCCACCCTTTTCTATAGGAAGCTGTAAGATCTCCCATCTTACGTTTGCCTGCTTCTTCTGTCCTATAGTGAAGAAGCAAATGGACACCATAATTGATAGCATAGTGAAGGAGCTAATTAATTTAGGGATGACTGTCATTTTAATCACATGCTAGTCAGCCCAACCAGATCATAAGTTGTTACCTGTCTTTTCTTCTATGATTGCTTGAGGTTTTAATTTGTAGTTGAAGTAACAGAGCTCTGATAAAGTTCGTGGCATTTTGATTTGCTTCATTACTAGAGAATGACACGGGGATAAAATTTGTCCCTGTCTCCGTCCCCACCCCGCCTCCGTCTCCGTCCCACCCCGCCCCGTCCCCGTGGGCTCTGTTCTCATCTGCAGAAGCCTCAAACACTTAAGATTTTATATTTAAATATTTTTTAAGTATAAAAAGAAACAATATGCAATGCAACTTTTGTGTATAAATTACAAATAGAAAACAATAATAACAACAAGCAACTATAATAAACCCTACCACCACCACCACCCTCTACCCTTCCAAGCCCAACAACAGCTGACTTCTACTACCCCAAGGAATCCTAATCCACCCTGTTAAAATGTCCAGAGGTACCAAATACAACCCATTCTGTATGCCCTAGAGGGGAGAAATATGCCCTATGAAGCACTGTTATGATTTTTTAATCTGTGGATGAATAAGAAGTCATCAACAATCTCAGGATTCAGTCTAGCTCTCCTGTCTTCCACAATAGAAGATGTCATCTTAGAAGATGTGCTGGTAGCAGAATGTACAGCATCCCCCATGCAAATTTTGCTAGTTGTGGCCAGCATGTTTTTCCAAAAAATAAAAATATTGTCGTCTGCATCACTCAAACATAAATAACAGTCCAGTTCATTAACAGGCTTCAAAGTAGAAAGTGACACAGGGACAAAGTTTGTCCCCGTCCTCATCGGCTCTGTCCCTGTCCCCACAGAATCTGTCCCAGCCCCGTCCCTGCAGGCTCTGTCCCCGTCCCTGTGTCCTTCTCTATTCATTACCAAAGGGACAGGCTATTTTGTGGCCCATAGCCAGAGGTCTCTGAGAAATCAATGATTCCTTCCAGTAGAAGGGGGATGGAGACCTCTGGGTACTGCTTATACATCTACAGATAATGATATTTGGTGCTTTGATCTCCCACTCCTGATTTTTTTCTTTTGTTACATTTGTACCCTGCGCTTTCCCACTCATGGCAGGCTCAATGTGGCTTACATGGGGCAATGGAGGGTTAAGTGACTTGCCCAGAGTCACAAGGAGCTGCCTGTGCCTGAAGTGGGAATCCAACTCAGTTCCTCAGGACCAAAGTCCACCACCCTAACCACTAGGCCACTCCTCTACTCTGTCCAGTGTGATTGTGCAGGCAAAGGTATACCTTGACCAGAGGTATCCCTGTCTTAACCTTCAGAACAGCGCAAGCTCCTAAGGTTTCATATTAGGCAGGCAATTGATGTAGGATGTCTGCAGAATGGTCAGTATTACACTGGTCAGGATTCAGAGGAGGATAAACAGAAACTTTTGTAATTGTTGCTCTGGGCTTATGAGAAGAGGTTTTGGTCGAGCACAAGCAGTTGTCAGGAGGGTGAAAAGAAACTTCCATTCCACCCTGCTGAAGGCTTTCTCTGTCTCCAGTAACTCCGTTGCTGTTTTGATTCATATGGGCTCCAGGTATAATACTGCCTAATACGAAACCTTTTAGATTGAGGAGTGGCCTAGTGGTAGAGGTGGCCGGTTCAAATCCCGCTGCTGCTCCTTGTGATCTTGGCCAAGTCACTTAACCCTCCATTGCCTCAGGTACAGACTTAGATTGTGAGCCCTCCTGGGACAGAGAAATATCCAGAATGTAACTCACCTTGAGCTACTACTGAAAAAAGGTGTGAGCAAAATCTAAATAAATAAATAGATTGTGAAGGGGCAATTTGCTAATTTCTTGGCTAGGATTTTGATGGCATCATTTAATGAGGTTATTGGTCTACAGTTCTCACAGTCGTCCTTGGTTTTATTTCCTTTATAGATCCCTTGATCTGATCAGTTTTACAGCCCATGAGTCATGCAAACTGCAAAAATCAGGAATAGTTCCCATGATGTGTGAGTCATTATATATATTTGCAAACCTTATTACAAATATAAATAAGAATATTTATAGACTCACAGTGGTACCTAATTAAGATTTAGGTGAACAGGCAACTGTTAGACAGCAGCTTCAGACAAGAGGGGGAATGAGAGGCAGGGGCAGAACACATTTTTGGTAGGAAGGGCAGAACAAACCTATCTCTGCCCCCCCCCCCCCCCCCCAAGGCTCTCCGTTGCTGATGCTGTGTTGGGCAAAATATTGGTAAGTCCATGTCCCTGGTGACCCACCCTCTTCCACTGGCTAAGGTGAGAGGTTTACACTCCTTTTTCTTCTCAGTATAGAAGACCCACCGGCCTTCATTTGGTGATGTATTTCATTAGCACTTATTCTGACTTCATTGGCTACCAGTCATGCAGCAAAATATATAACATAGTAGATGACGGCAGAAAAAGACCTGCACGGTCCATCCAGTCTGCCCAACAAGATAAACTCATATGTGCTACTTTTTGTGTATACCTTACCTTGATTTGTATCTGTCATTTTCAGGGCACAGACCATATAAGTCTGCCCAGCACTATCCCCGCCTCCCAACCACCGGCTCTGGCACAGACCGTATAAGTCTGCCCAGCACTATCCCCGCCTCCCAACCACCAGCCCCGCCTCCCACCACCGGCTCTTCCACCCAATCTCAGCTAAGCTTCTGAATTTATTATTCAGTGTGAACTGTTGTCACCAAGCCTGTCATCTCAAAATGATCTTAAATTATTGTTAAAAGTACTAAGGGGGTGTTTTACAAAGGTGCGCTAAATGCTACAGACACCCACATATTCCTATGGGTGTCTCTAGCATTTAGCGCGTGCTAATTTTTACCGTGCGCTAAAAATGCTAGCACACCTTAGTCTAAGGACCCCTTAGTTACAATATTTTTTAAAACATTTTTATTGATTTATTAGGATTTATTTGCCACCTTTTTGAAGGACTTCACTCAAAGCGGTGTACAGCAAGAATTAAGTCAAACACAAGCAATAGACAATTACAGCGGTAAAAATATTCAAACAATACAAAGTATAGCATAGTACACTACTTACAATGTCAACACAATAAGTAATAAGACATTTTCATAGACAGCCTAGAGTATAAGCAAAGATGGAACATAGAGACAGGTAAGATAGAGTAACAGGCAATGGCGTAGCTACGTGGGTCCAGGGGTCCTGGGCCCCCATAGATTTGGCCCCGGACCCCTCTGCCGATGACCCTCTTGACCCCCCTCTCACTGCCAACCCTCCCCCGCCGTCGCCGTGGGCTACCTTTGCTGGTGGGGGACCCCAATGCCCGCCAGCCGAGGAGGTCCTCTTCTTCCTGCAAAGGCTTCGTTCTGTTTGCAGGACGTCAGACTCACAGAAACAGAATGAAGCCTTGCAGATCAGCCAGGACGTCAGAAACAGAACGAAGCCTTCGGGGAAGAAGAGGACCTCGGCTGGCGGGGATTGGGGTCCCCCGCCAGCAAAGGTAAGTGACGGTGGGGGAGGGTTGGCGGCGGGGGTGGGGTCGAGACGGTCATCGGCAGAGGCTGTCAAAGTTGGCGGCAGCGGCGGCGGGGGGGTCGATAATGGCTGGGGGGGGGGGTTGGCAGTGCCGGGGAGGGGGCTAAAATGTGCCCCCTCACCTTGGGATCTGGACCCCCCCTCCCGCTGAAGTCTGGCTACGCCCCTGGTAACAGGAGTAAGAAAATAAGGGGATTAATTTAAAGAAAGTTGCAAATGAGGTCAGAAAGGTGCTTGAACATTGTCTTAGCTAAGGTAGGAGTGGGTAAACATGTCCTGCTGTATAGTATTGTGCAGCTGATTTCATTGACTTCTTCCATTAAAGACCTGGTTGAAGAGCCAAGCTTTCACCGGCTTCCTGAAATATAGACATTTAATCGGTGGACTGCAAAGACCACTAATCATTAATGCATCATTCTGCTTCTGCTCTAAGATGATAAATTATATACAGAAAATTCAAGGAAGAAGCTGCATTTCTGACTTCAGTTTTTATACAGATGCATAGTGGGGTGGCTGTGTTCTTAACACTGTATTCAAAAGAATGGTAGCAAACTCGCTGAGAAGAAATCCCCCATCCAGAACCCTGATGGTTCATTCAGGCTGATTCATTCTGGGTGTATGAGCGATGCCGCTAAGAAACAGCTTATTATTTGTAGCTGCAACATGAGAGCTAAAGTCGTGTATTTTGCTTGTGCAATCTACTCGTGTGTATGCCTCATGCAGTGCTCACTCCAGTGCCACACCTTCAGTGAATCAGCTGTAAACATGCACCCCAAAGGAATGACATCAGGGGCGATGGTTCATGGAGGTTTCTCAGGATCATCCCTTTTCTCCTCTCACCAACAGTGCTGGCTAGTGCAGGGCTTCCCAAATCTGCCCTGGAAGGTTTTCAGGATACCCACAATGAATATGCAGGAGATCAATGTGCATGCACTAAGGCTGGCATTGTGAAAATGGAAAAAAAAAAGCACAATTCCATTAAAAGAACCCAGAACCCATGTCTGCACCAGTATTTATACCAGCTGAAACCTGGTGCAAATGCCAGCAACCAACTCCTGGCATGGAAACGGGGCTATTCTATAACCCTGTATGCAACTTTTAGGAATGCCCCTGCTACTCCCCTAACCATCCCCTTTTGAGTTACACGCTAGAGGATATAAGTGTGCAGGTTATAGAATAGGGTGGGGGGAGATGTGCATGTAAGTTTGTTACTGCCAATTAACTGCAATAATTAGCATCAATTAATTGTCTCATAATCTGTGTGCAAATTTCAGCACCAAAATCTCAGTGCTATATATATATATATAGAATCCAGGGGTAAGTCTCCCATGTATGCAAATTGATCTTATGCGTATTCATTGTGGGTGTCCTGGTTGTTTGTTCCCCAAGACAGAGTTGGAAGTCCTGTGCTAGTCTTCCAAATAACATCTACATATTCCTTGGTTATAGGACTTTCTTTCTTACGTCACCTTGCAGCGTTGCTATTTCTAGATTGAAATTCAAGGTGCATACCTCTTCTTTTTTTTTTTTTTAAAGATCTCCTTCCCAGGGTCCACTCTTCAGCTGTTCCTGCTGTATTTATGTACTGTGATCAATCCGCCTAAAGAAGAGTTCTGAAAAAGATTGGAACAGCTGTGGCATGATGTATTTAGGAGCTCAGTGATGGCTGGTGATATAGGCATAAAATAAGCATTCGGTAGCCGAACACTAATGTTGTCAGTTCATCTGAAGATTAGCAGAAGTGACTTAGCACAGACGTTTTTATTGTCTGCACAGGTACAGAAGGGCTTTCTGTGTTTGAAAGATCTCATTGGTGTTATTTGACCAGCTCAAAAGCAAATATAAGTAGAAAAAAAGCCTCCATTGTCTTCTGTCCCATGTCCTGAAATTGACCAAGATTTACTACTACTACTACTATTTAACATTTCTAAAGCGCTACTAGGGTTACGCAGCGCTGTACAATTTAACATAGAAGGACAGTCCCTGCTCAAAGGAACTTACAATCTAAAGGACAAATGTACAGTCAGTCAAGTGGGGGCAGTCAAATTGGGGCAGTCTAGATGTGACTTCAGATGAAATCACAATTCTGCAGTTATTACAAGTTCATGGCAGCTCTGGCTATCAAATGAGCAGTGTCCTGCAGCATGTTTAAATAAATACATTTTTTCAAAAGAGGTTCACTATTCTTTGCCTATAGCGTGCATGACAGAAACACAAACTATGTTAAAGTAGTATGACTGCCCTGTGTGGGCATTTAAATTCCATGTATAAAATATGAGGACAGATAAGGACCATTAGATTACATTAAATTCCTGGTCCAGTGCCACAGATTCCAGTCGATCTCTTGGCTTCTTCCTCACTTCATGGTAGCCTGGGCTCCTCTGTTCTTATCCTAGACTTTCTTGAATTCTGTTACTGTGTTTTTTCTCTCCACCACCTCTTCTGGAAAGCTGTTCAGTGATCCGCCACCCTTTCCGTGAGAAAATATTTTCTGAGGTTGCTCCTGAGTCTACGCCCTCACAGCCTCATACCACAACCTCTGAAAAAAAAAAAAAGTCTGCTTCTTGTTCCTGATTTATATATTTTGGAAGTAGAAATGCCCTTCTCTCTTCTCTTAAAGTTGCATTTGATCTCACATCTCTTGTTGTAAAAACCCTGGATTATTTTGGTTGCCTTTCTCTGTACTTCCTCCAGCTTGTCCATAGCCTTTCAGACAGGGCTACATTTCAACTGTGGGCATCCATGGATAACTCTCACAATGTCCTGCACCCTCCACCCGTTACCTCTATTATCCCACTGAACCCAATAACCTCTGCTGCTGTGCTGAAGCCCAGCCTTGCAGCAGCAACTTTCATCAACCAGTGACTGAGCCCTTGGTCCTGGACACAGCCAGGCATAGCAGAGCTCCTCATATTGCAGGGGTTTCTGTAGTAACAGAAAACGTGTGGCAGGAGGGGGACAAGGCACTGCACTGAACTTACCGGTTGAAGTAGAGTAGTTACTGTAGCACTGACCATAGGAGCCAGCCCTGTGAGTGATTGAGCACCCCCAAAATTGAACAAATTCCTTGATTATGTCCAGGGAGAGGGAATTTTCATTGGGCTTACCACCCCCCCCCCCCCCCCCACCGATAATTTTCAAAAGTTGGCTTCTATGGCACTGAGCCTTCAGCACAGTAGTGCCAGGTCCAGATCAAGGCTCCAGCACCTATCAAAATTTGGTAGGAGAGGCAAGTTACCGAGTTCGCATGTGCATAAATCTGAAAATGCATCCTCCACAATCTGCTAGTTGAAATCTCATAAAGGACCTGTACATAGGTGTTATTACCTCCTCTTTTTTTTTTTTTGTACTGCTTATGCTGCTCTCCCTATGGATTCTACTACTACTTAACATTTCTAGAGCGCTACTAGGGTTACGCAGCGCTGTACAATTTAACAAAGAGAGACAGTCCCTGCTCAAAGAGCTTACAATCTAATAGATAAGAGTGAGACAAATATAGGACAATCAAGCCATTGTGACATCACTGATGAGGTTGGCTCTTAGGCATTGGTGGAATGAGGCATTATGACATCACAATCTCAGCTCTGGTTAAATCACTGCTATATGTAATACTACTACTACTACTTAACATTTCTAGAGCGCTACTAGGGTTACGCAGCGCTGTACAATTTAACAAAGAGAGACAGTCCCTGCTCAAAGAGCTTACAATCTAATAGATAAGAGTGAGACAAATATAGGACAATCAAGCCATTGTGACATCACTGATGAGGTTGGCTCTTAGGCATTGGTGGAATGAGGCATTATGACATCACAATCTCAGCTCTGGATACCAGAGACTGAAACTCTTCACACTAAGGGGGGAAGTGGGCCAAGTATAGGACAGTCGAGCCATTGTGACATCACTGATGAGGTTGGCTCTTAGGCATTGGTGGAATGAGGCATTATGACATCACAATCTCAGCTCTGGTTAAATCACTGCTATATGTAATACTACTACTACTACTTAACATTTCTAGAGCGCTACTAGGGTTACGCAGCGCTGTACAATTTAGCATAGAGGGACGGTCCCTGCTCAAAGAGCTTACAATCTAAGAGACAAGTGAACGGTCGGTCCGATAGGGGCAGTCAAATTCTAGCACCGTCTGCTTCTGGCCACTTGCCTTATTACCACAATGTTTTGTATTGAGACCATGTGGACCATCAGGTCCTTTGGGGTTGCAGCGGGTGCCCTGATTGTCTTTGGGGTCCTCCTAAGAGAGGTTTAGATCATTCATGGCCCTGGTTTCTAAATATAATCCCAGTCCGAAACACCCACCGTCTTCTGTGTGTTTAAAGAGCCCGGCCCTCCCCCTCCTCCTCCTCCTCCTCAGCAGCACCGCGCGTGCACCAGGTCGCCGGCCCCTCCCCTTCCCTCCGGCACGCGCGGCTCCCCTCCAATTCCGCGCCTGCGCCCTGCCCCCCGGTGGGCGGGGCTGCCCTCGCGCGTCCCCCGCCCTCTCTCTGGCTGCCCCGGCTTTGGGCGCACGCGCGTGGGGGCCGGGTGGCGCGCGCTCGCTGCTGCCGTTCGTGTCGTGTGACCGGGGACTGGAGGAGACCAGTCAGTGCTCGGCGGAGGCGGCGGCTTCTCCTCCTCTTTTCCGCCGGTTTCGGGGCTGCCGCCGGCTCCCCCCCCTCGCCCTCCCTCCCCCCCCCGTCCCCCCCACCCCCTCCTTCCTCCCAGGAGTAAATATCCCGGAGAAAAGGGGAATCGCGGACATGGAGGCGCTGGGCCCCGGGCCAGGTGAGTCGGGAGCGGGACCCTTAGGCCTCACCTGCACCGGGGGAGGGGGAGGGGGGATAAGAGCGGCCCCCGGTGACAGGTGATACCGTTTGTCTTCTTGTTAGCAGACGAGGTACAGTCCGGGCTTTTCAGTGACAGCAGGAACTGCCCGGAACCCCCTCTAGGGGGACCTGAGAAAAGAAGTTGAAACATCCTGGATTAGTGGGTTAACCTTTGATCCACAGACAGCCCAGGTAACAGGAAGGCATTAGCCGATGTGCAGGGTTTAGGGCGTTATACATTTACCAGCTGCCAAAAAAAGTGACAAAATTCCCCTAATGCAACAAAAGTTCCAAAAATGGTTGCATACGCGATTTAATCCAATAATATACTATGTATATTAATATATTATAATATGTATAATTACATGTATACTCTGGAGGAAAAGAGAAACATAATAACATAGTAGATGACGGCAGAAAAAGACCTGCACGGTCCATCCAGTCTGCCAACAAGATAAACCCATATGTGATACTTTTTGTGTCTACCTTACCTTGATTTGAATCTGTCTTTTTCAGGGCACAGACCGTGTAAGTCTGCCCAGCACTATCCCCGCCCCCCAACCACCAGCCCCGCCTCCCGATCTCGACTAAGCTCCTGAGGATCCATTCCATCTGTACAGGATTCCTTTATGCTTATCCCATGCATGTTTCAATTCCGTTACCGTTTTCATCTCCACCACTTCCCGCAGGAGGGCATTCCAAGCATCCACCACCCTCTCCGTCAAAAAATACTTCCTGACATCTTTCCTGAGTCTTCCCCCCCCCCCCCCTTTCAATCTCATTTCATGTCCTCTAGTTCTACCGCCTTCCCGTCTCCGGAAAAGGTTCATTTGCGCATTAATACCTTTGAAATATTTGAACGTCTGTATCATGTCATCCCTGTTTCTTCTTTCCTCCAGAGTATACGTGTTTAGTTCAGCAAGTCTCTCCTCATACGTCTTGTAACGCAAATCCCATAACGTTCTCGTAGCTTTTCTTTGCACAGGGGTGATATGATACAGACGTCCAAATATTTGAAAGGTATTAATCCGCAAACGAACCTTTTCAGGAGAGGGGAAGGCGGTAGAACGAGAGGACATGAAATAAGATTGAAGAACGGCAGACTCAAGAAAAATGTCAGGAAGTATTTTTTCACGGAGAAAGTGGTGGATGCTTGGAATGCCCTCCCGCGGGAGGTGGTGGAGATGAAAACGGTAACGGAATTCAGACATGCGTGGGATAAACATAAAGGAATCCTGCTCAGAAGGAAGGGATCCCCAGAAGCTTAGCCGGTGGTGGGAGGCAGGGTTGGTGGTTGGGAGGTGGGGATAGTGCTGGGCAGACTTATACAGACTGTGCCCTGAAAAAGACAGGTACAAATCAAGGTAAGGTATACACAAAAAGTGGCACATATGAGTTTATCTTGTTGGGCAGACTGGATGGACCGTGCAGGTCTTTTTCTGCCGTCATCTACTATGTAATAAGCGATTATTGGCACTAATTAGATTTAATTGCCATTTATATGCATAAATTCAACTGTGATTCCCAGTCATAAGCGCTATAATAGAAACCGTGCCTAACTTTAAACGCAGCTTATAGAATAACACTTTTTTGGCTCCCATAGCACTGAAATTCAGCCACCGTGCAGGTAGATTGGATGGCTAGCAGGCCAAATCTAAATGTGCAGTGGTGGTCACCACACAGTGGAGGTATCTGTTAATTTAAAATGCTGGAACTGGCATTTAAATTAACACAGTGGTTACTGCTCTGAATTTTAACCCCATAGTTAAGTTTTAAGGCATTCAGTTCTGGTGGTTGTACCTCCGAAAGGATATTGGTAGGATGATAACCAAAACTCAAATGAGATCATACTTAAGCACCTGAATGTGTTTATCCTAGGCATGAGATTGCAAGGAAGGCTATGGCAAACATAGAGAAAGCAAACTTTTTTTTTTTCCAGAGGAGAGATTAGTGTGGGAGAAGAGCTTACAGTATGAAGCTTGAGGGAATTTGCCTAATCCTCCATTGTCCTATGTACTTACTTTGTGCCTGTATATAAAATGTAAACCGCTTTGATTGTAGCCATAGAAAGGTGGTGTACCAAATCCCTTCCTTCTCTAGACTGAGGATCAACCAGGGTTTGTGGTGTTGCACCACTGTGAAATAAACTGGGCAGACTGGATTGGCTCAGTAGGCCTCCTCTACTGTCAAATTCTGTGTTTCTGTAGTTTATTTTTAAAATATTGTCATGCAACAGTATGCTTTCTAACCCCACAGTGCAGTTGCTTCCTAATTCTTTACTGTGTGGAGGGAAAGAGGAAGGGATCTTACCAGTCACCAGCCATTTGGTTGCATGTGTGCTACCTAGTGCTTTTATACCGCTATACCGCAAAAGCTAACTCGCAGGTCTCAGCAGTTTACAATAAATGAATGTGTGAGAGCTGCATACAATGGATGTGGTGGGCATGCAGATCTTTCTCATGCATATTCTTTAGGAATATCCTGAGAACCTGGCCTGTTTGCAGCCCTCAAGGACTGAACTTGAACCAGCCTGCTGTAGAGGCCTCCTCTCTGTTGAAAGAAGCCCACTTAACTGTGCATTTGTACATTAAATGTCTTGATCATATCTTAGCTTCCATTCTTTTCCTCCAGGGATACATATTTAGATCTTGAATTCCGTCTCCATATGTTTTATGGTGAAGACCATTGACCATTTTCATGGCTACGCTCTGGAACAATTGTATTCAGTCTGTATCCCCTTGAAGGTGTGGTTGCCACAGCTGTACACACCTCTGCTTCACTGCAGCCTTATTTTTACAGTTTCATCATCATGACTTATGATGGTTATTTAACAAAGCTTTATTTTTTATTGGAAGAGACACGATGCTAAGTTGTATTGACCTTTTTTTTTTTTAACCCTGTCTGGTAGCTCAAATATTCTGTGTAACTTCCCACTCATTGTGCTGCTTCCTCTCAGGACCAAGGCTTTTTCCCCTTGTCATGGGATGTTTTGAAATTTTTTGTTGCTAATTCTCTTTGTTGCTCATTACCTTTTCCTGTTTCTCAGTGATGGACTTTTTTTTCAGCTTCAGTGTCCACACTAGACACCATCATGTGCAGGCCACAGCTTTTGTTGCCACTGTGCCCTCCACTCGGTATCATTCTGTGTTTTTTTTTGTGGTAGTGACATTCCTTGGCCAAGAATCATGAATCCCAGCTTCTTTTGCAATGGCTTGTACAAGATTGCGTTTTTGCTTGTTGCAAGATATTAGTATAGTGCAGCAGTCACACCCTCCCATCCTGAGGGTTGTAGATGCTGTCTGTACTGAAGCTGTATCTGAAAATGAGCCTAGGTGCCTCATGTCACATTGCACTGCATTGTCAGTGTGCCATGAGGCCACCTCCCACTGGGTCTGAGATGTTTGAGGGAAGGAAAAGCTTGTGCACATGGAGGCTATCTTGAGAGGTTTAGTAGCATCTCCAACTCTTAAATATGGTCCTGAGAGGCCTTTAAAATTTTGTGAGAAGACAGGAAAGCATGCCCCCAGCCTCGCTGAGGTATGGGGTAGGGGAGTAACTACCTGATCCAAGACTGTTTAAAACAAAAAGCTAAATTTATTTGGCAGGAGAGAAGCCTGCATGAAACCTTGTGGTCACAGTAACTTTGATTTCACTGGAAGGGGATTATATATATGAAACGTAGGGCTATACAGAGCAGGTTTGCGGTACATATTAAGAGAGACTATGATGAAAATTGACAGATTCATATAATGTCGAGTTAAATTTCTCCTATCGGAATCATGTTTCCTTTGGTTATTTCTAGATCATCTGTTTTTAAATCCACTTTGTTCCGTGTGAATAGTGTCTTTAAAATTCTAGCTATGACATCAGGACCTGACAGTGGGCCTCGTTTTCCCCATTTTGTTTGCAGGAAGAATGCCGAGTACATCTGGCTTAGCCGAGAAGGTTGGTTGGATTTACAGTTGCACAGTCCAAGAAGAGAAATGAAGAAATAGTGTAGTGAAACTGCATTCTCCTCCAGGCCTGTTGGAAGGTCCAGTCACAGTTTATGGTTTATTATTTATAATGCAGTGGACTTGTGTTCCTGAAGTGAAAAATTGGCCCTCTTCTGTTTGTTTTTTGAGGTGTTGCACACAGAGTCCACAGATTAATGTGAAGAAAGGTCTCACTGTCAGGTTCTTTTTCCTCTGTGTCGAGTTGTCATTTATCAGAATCATTTCCTTTCCTTATTGCTTTTGTTGATGACAGGGTGACCGCCTCCCCCCCCACCCCCCTGTGATTATTTGATGGGCAGTCAGCTTCCTTTAATCTCACTCTTCTCTGCTGCAAGTTTCCTAGCTAGTTTCTCTTTGTGTGTGGTTTTGTGGTATTTCTTCTTTCACTTTGTCATTATACTAATCTGATTTCAAAGCAGGACATCCCTAGGTGGAAAAATAAAGCTTTTCCAGTGTAATTTGCAATGGGGAAAAAGCCTTACAGCTGTAGGAATTGTCTATTGCTGGAATTGGCCTCCTAGCTGGGGAAGAAGCTTGCTGAGTGTTTCACAAACAACTTTTCTCATCTTCAGCTAAACCTAAGTACATGTTGAGGGCGAATGGTCTGTTAATGCACGTGGATGTTTTTAGAGGAAGTCATGCTTGGGATTTTCTATTCTGAACAGTGTTTTTCACCCAGCCTGGAAGTTCAGTTGTAGGGCAGAGCTCTGTTCAGCTAGATGAAGGGATTAGAAGTCCCAATTTGGGATGTGCTGCTGCCACTTCATGGCCAGACCCGTAGGTAATATATAGAATGGCATTAATAGCCTGGATTCACGTAGCAGTTTTTATCTAAACCAGAATCCTTACTGTTTTATAATTCAGTGTTTTCAGAAATGGTGCATGTAGCCTCCTCCAAGGTGAATGCTCTGGCTGCCGTCTTCTGATGCTTCTTCGAAAACCTTTCAAAGGGCGGGTCCAGTCAGGTTGGATAAACTGAAACACGCAAAGGTGATGTGACCCACATAGGGTTAGATTTCAGCGACAGAAGAATTTCAAATGTGGTTCTCCTAGCCCATGATTTCTTTAAATGTTCTTCTGTCTCGATACTATACATAATTATCTACTTGAAGTAGTGAAATCTATTAAGTAATCATAGGTACATAAGTAATGCCACACTGGGAAAAGACCAAGAGTCCATCGAGCCCAGCATCCTGTCCACAACAGCGGCCAATCCAGGTCAAGGGCACCTGGCAAGCTTCCCAGACGTACAAACATTCTATACATGTTATTCCTGGAATTGTGGATTTTTCCCAAGTCCATTTAGTAGCGGTTTATGGACTTGTCCTTTAGGAAACCGTCTAACCCCTTTTTAAACTCTGCCAAGCTAACCGCCTTCACGTTCTCCGGCAACGAATTCCAGAGTTTAATTACGCATTGGGTGAAGAAAAATCACAACTAAAGACTAGTAATTCATAAATTCTGAAATGCATTCAATTAAAATTTAAACATAGTGCATGGTTCTCAGTGTTTTTTTTTTTTTTTTTAAATCATACACCCACTAAGGGTCATTTTAATGTCACCATCATTGCACCTTAAATAATTACATCTGTTGAAACCACCATAAGTCAAATATTTGTCTGGTGGAAGATGTTATCCAATACAACTTGCTGTAAACATCAGATGATGAAGCACAATCTTCCTAGTGGATGCTGTCATGAAATGCCTAGCATCTGCCTGCGGCCACCTGAAGGGTCTGCCTAGCACTGCCCAGCCCCTCCTGCACTTGGACTCGTGCTTTATACTAGCACCCTCCACCTACCGACTGGGTCCCGCTTTCCTCTGGGCTAGTCTCCCACTCTGTTATTCTCCAGTGATTTCTAGGACACTGGGGCCACACTCCAGGGGTCTCATAGTTCCCAGAAAGCACCCACTGACCCAAAAACATGAACCAGGATTCTTAGTCCAGGACAGCAGAGACAATAAACTAAATAAGGTTTATTGTCACAGAACTTCAACAGTGATCAGAAAAAGGTGAAATCAGCAGACAATAACAGGTAACTGAATATGGATCAATTATAAAACTGTCTAAATATTTGTTTACTACCAGAGAAGTACCTGGGGAGTTCAGGAACTGCAGCTGCTCACATGTTATAAAATATAACTGCTCACAGGGCCTCATTAAAGAGATCTTTCTCTCTTCTCTCCCTGGCTGAGACTTGGAAAATCTAGTACCTTCAGGTTAGATTTGAAATCCAGGACCAATCAAAGCCCAGGGCATCAATTTTGAAAGTAGCTGCCCAATGGTACTGCAGATTGCCTGAAACTGGAGAAGAGTCTTTTCCGGCAACAGTTTTAAAACTCAAAATAAGCGCCATCTACTGGCCAATTAGGAGAAATACACTTCATGAAATAATACAGTTTTCAGGCTTGGAAACCCACTGTTTCGGCACAGGTGCCAAACAATATTCAGTGAAAGTGTTCAATCAAGTTACAAAATTAAAACTAAGTCCCAAAATGTCCCAATCTAGTATTCCATAGTTCAGTAAATATAAACAACGTATGACCACCTAAACTTCTAGAAATCACTAAAAACTAACCTGTTCAAAAAGGCATACCTTACCGATCCAGCTTAAATGCCTGAACCATGCAACACAACGAAACCAAAGCTCGTACTGGACATAACTCTTCTTCCCTACGATTCCCTAATATGTCTGTTACACATGATCTTTATTCTACCATAACATCACTTTGTATTTGTTCATACCGGAATTGGCGATCACCATTACGGTACTATGTAGGCCACATTGAGCCTGCAAATAGGTGGGAAAATGCGGGATACAAATAAAATAAATAAATCCAAAATCTTGAACTCTGATGTCCAAAATGTCCAAGACTGGTACTTGATTGCTGTGTAAACACCACATCCTATGCTCAATACTTATTGCCCAAGTGGCACGAGCGTGCCTGAAGAGGCATTGACAGTCTGCAACCTAAGACAGGCATCATAAAATCCCGCTGGAAGCAGGGTTGACCTACTTGACCGATGTTAGACATGTTACGGGTTATGGCTCGCAATATGTCTTTGGCTGTCATGGCATGTCGACAAATATGGTTGCGGCATTGATCAGTGGATGCGGCATCAAAGACACGTCTAGTTAAACTGCCCTTTCAGGGCAAATGGTATTTAGAGAAGATCTCAGTAACTTGGTTAAAGAACTGGGGGGAAACTAAGCCACAGTGGTTGCTGGAGGATAAGCCAAAAACCTCTGGTCGTCCATACCGGCCTGGCCATCAGTAATATGGTCAGAAGTCCCGCTTTCAGGCACACCAGTCTTCCTTTCATGCGGACAGGAAGGTCCTCTTAGCTAGAGCGTCTGATGCCTCCTGAGCTTCACAATGATGCAAGACTGATCCACTTGTCTCCTTTTATGGTGGGAGGACGTCTTCTGGAGTTTTGGGAGGAGTGGGTCAAAATCACGTCAGACCAGTAGGTTCTGGATATTCTTACAGAAAGTTGCAAGTTTGAGTTCTCCCGCCTGGTCACTCCTCTCTTCTTGCAGTCTCCTTGTCAAAAAGGAACCAAGACAGTCGAGGTTCAGGCCACCATAGACTCCTTGTCATTGTTCCAGTTTCCCAGGCCAAACGGGGACAAGGCAGATACTCTGTTTCATTGTTCCAAAGAAGGAAGGTACCTTTCGTGTGGTCTTAGATCTCAAAAGTCTAAACTGCTGCCTCCTAGTGTCTCGCTTTCACATGGAAATACTAAAAGCAGTCATAGCCTCGGTTCAAGCGGGAGAATTTCTCACTGCCCTCAGTCTCAAGAAAGCGTACTTGCATATGCTCATATGGTCATCGCATCAGAGGTTTCTACGTTTTGCGGTGCCATTACTTCCAGTTCAGGGCTTGCTCTTCGGTCTCGCCAAGGCACCAAGAATGTTTACCAAGGTTATGGTGGTATGACGACCTTCCTTCAGTGCCAGGGAATCGGAGTTCACCCATATTTCAATGGCTGGTTCATTCATGTGTCATCCTATTTGGACAGCATGATAGTGACGGACAAGTTGTCCGTCTCTTGCAGTTCAATTTTGAGAAGAGTAGACTAACTCCATCACAGATTGAGTATCTGGGTGTTTTGTTGGGCACAACAAGGGAGAGGATCTTCTTCATAGAAGCTGGTTCAACAGATTTGTCTTTTCAGTCAAGGCGAACTAGTCCAAGTTCTGGGGTTAATGTCAGCGGTGATGGAAGTGTTGTCATAGGCGTGGGCTCTTATGCAGCCATTACAGGAGTTTCTTCTCAGCCACTGGTCTCCAGTGTCACAGAAGGTATAACCTTCATCTTCCTTGGATACTGGTTACCAGATGGAGTATGCAGTGGTGGGTGTCTCCCAGGATTTTGACTGTCAGAGCTCCCTTTCTGATAACGCAGTGGGAGATGATGACTGCGGACACCAGCAAGTCAGGTTGGGGAGCTCATTACAAGTTCCATCTGGCACAGGGCACTTGGATGGAACAGAAGTCTCAATGGTTGATAAATCCTTGGAGCTCAGGGCAGAGCAGAATGCCTTACGTGACTTGGCTTCCTTTCTGGCAGGGGCTTCTGTCTGAGTTTTCTCTGACATTGCGACGGTGGTGGGTTATATCAACAAGCCAAGGTGGGACCCGCAGTTATACAATAGCAGTGGAGGCGGCCTTCCTCATCAGTTAGGCGGAGAAAAATCTTCTCTGCTTGTTGGCAGCTCACATTGCTGGGTCCTGGAATGTGGAGGCGGACTTTCTCAGCAGGCATTCCTTAGATCCAGGAGAATGGGAACTATCCAACCAGGGTTTTCAGCTGATAGTGGACAGATGGGGTTCTTCGCTTCTGGACTTGATGGCAATGAAAAGAACTCCCAAAATGTCCAAGTTCTTCAGCCATTGGAAAAACTGGGCTTGATAGGGATCGATGCCCTACTGCACCCTGGCCAGAGACACATCAACTGTATGTCTTCCATCCTTAGCCCATGGTAGGCCATGTGTTGAAAAGGATTGCATTGCATCAGGGTTGAATAATTCTCCTAGCCTTGGATTGGCCGCAGAGGCTGTAGTACGCGGACTTAATTTGACTTCTGGACGGGGGTCCACTCTGTCTTTCGCAGGTACATGGCCTACTGAAGCAAGGTCATGAAGGATCTGTGTCCCTTTATTCTTACGTCTTTGGCCATTGAAAGGGCTTGGTTGAGATGAAAAGGTTATTCTAATTTGTTTATTGCTACCTTGCTTCAGGCTCAGAAACATTACATCCGTGGTGTATGCAAGGGTGTGGAGACATTCGAGGGCTATTCTGGGCCTGGACTTTCTCCCTTCTCTGCTCAGATCATGCACATCCTAGTGTTTCTCCAGACAGGTCTTCATAAAAGATTGACATTGGATTCTCTAAAAGTTCAGGTTGCATCCTTGGCCTGTTTCAGGGGCCAACTACAGAAGACATCTCTTGCGGCTTACTCAGATTTCATTAGATTCTGGTGGGGAGCAGGCCGCTTGTGGCCTCCCTTTCATATGCCATGTCTAGAGTGGAACCTTAATTTAGTTCTTCGGGCTCTTCAGAAGTGCCTCCTTTTGAGCCATTCCAGAAGGCCTCCTTGAGAGATCTTACGCTTAAGACAGCGTTCTTGATGGTTGTTGCGTCAGACTTTGCATTTTGGTATCAGAGGCTTGGTCTCATGGCTTCCAAGCCGACAATTGCTAAATGGCTGAAGGAGACTATCATGACAGCTTATTTGCTTGCTGGGAAGCAGGCTCCTTGGGCTTTGTAGGCTCAGTCTATGAGGTGTGCATCAACATCCTGGGCTTTAAAACATCTCGCAGGTTTTGAAATTGTGGGAAGCTACGTAATGGAAGGAGAGATTAGGTCTTGCTTGATAATTTTCTTTCCAGTAGTCCTTCCCACTATTCCAGAGACCCACCTGAGATTTCTGAGATGTTGCCTCGGTGCAATGTAATGGGTCAAATAATGACTGTCACCTTGTATGGTGCTTCCTTCATATCTCTTCTCTACAAGAGAGGTCCACATATGTTTGCTCGTCTGGTTAGTGTTAGCGAATTATTAAATGTTGTGTGTGTTCTGAGTTTCTCCTTATTACTTGTCTATAAATATGACTGGATGCCAAGAGAGTTGTCTCTGCTCAGTTTTCAGTTCTCTATCTCCACTTGCTGGTTGAAGGACACCAGTATCCCACAGGTTCTGGAATAGTGAGAAGGATTGATAGAAAATTGGTAAGACCTAATTTCTCCTTTTCTTCAGGGCACCCACACTTTAGAATGCTGTGTCACTTGCACTTGGACCCAAGACCTTATAAATACATTTTTTTAAGGCCAGTCTTAAAATCTGGCACTTTGACCACCTATAGATGTATCCGTTGCCACTGTTACCTTACTTATTTGCTTCTCCTATCATCAGTTGTGGAGTTCTTTTCAGTCTTGTTTTGATTGTAAACTACTCTACCACTTGACTTAATAAAATATCAAAGCAAGTACTCATGATAAATATAAGCATACAGTTAAAGTAAAACGAAGGAGAAATGGGTTTGAGGCAACTGCATTATTTCAGAAGCACTGATACGTTCAGGGCCTAAAGATGGATTACAGTGAATATATACATGTTAGCAGTGCTAAATCTCTAAGCCCTTTTCTCGCAGACTGTTGCCAAAAACACTTCTTTATTTGGAAATACTGAGACTTGCTTTTACATAGTGACAGCAGATAAAGACCAGCACGGCCCATCCAGTTTGCCCAGTAAACATAGTAGATGACGGCAGAAAAAGACCAGCACGGCCCATCCAGTTTGCCCAATAAGGCTGTTAATTGTTACTGCTTCTCCATGCAGGGTTCCTCCTCATGCTTTCCTATAATGTGAAATTCATTTAAGTTTTGCTTTGGTTAGAAATGTGTTTAGCTCATGCCTTTTGAATGTCTTCATTCTTGTACACACTGGTTCCAGCAGGAGGGTATTCCCAGCATTAACACCTTTTCTGTGAAGAAATATTTACTGATGTTTAAATTTTCCTCTTTCCAACTTTATTTATAGCATTTGTATCCCACATTTTCCCACCAATTTGCAGGCTCAATGTGGCTTACATTTGCCGTAATGGCGATTGCCATTTCCAGTTAACAGAATTACAAATGGTATTGCATTAAGGTGCGTACATACATGGTAAAGAATAATACATTATGGTATTGCATTTAGGTTCCTGAGTGGTAGATTGGATTGTAACGTATGTTAGGTCATCAATTATAGAAAGATCGTTTTCGACATAAGGATTAAAGTGGTATTGCATAAGGTGCGTACATACATGGCAAAGTAGAATATGTTATGGTATTGCCTATAAGTTCCTGAGTAATAGATTGGATTGTAACATATGTTGAGTCGTCAATTAAAGAGAAAACATTTTAGACATTAGGATTAAAGTGGTAGTGCTTGTTCATTAATAGCAGTGAGGTTAGTCAGTCAAGTGATAAGAGTTCTGTTCTGTCTAGTTCGTGATCAGTCTTGTTATTTAGAAATTAGGATGGTTGTTTTTATGGCTTTCGGTAGTGCGTTCCATAGTTGTGTGCAGATGTAGGAGAAACTGGTTGCGTATGTGGATTTGTATTTTAGTCCTTTACAGTTGGGATAATGGAGATTGAGGAATGTGCGTGCTGATCTTTTTGCGTTCCTGGTAGGTACTTCATTTCATGACCTCTGATAGGGTCTTCTAATACAGATTGTTTTCAGTTCTTGTTATTCACAACAGAAAGCCTGTATCTTTGTGAATTGAGGTTTTTTCTTTACCTACCGAAAGAAGAAAGTTCTGTATGAATTTGGTTTTTGCTGGTATAAGTTTTTTAAAGGTCAAGCCAGTTAAATGCAGTTGATTTCCCATTCATTGTCATCCTGTAACTTCTAGATCCATCTTGAAGTTACTCATGTAAACATGGGCACTTGTAGAAATAATGTATTCCTTCCTCTGCATAAGCTGTGGGCAAGATTTGTTTTCTTTGCTAGTAAGCAAAAAAAGAGAAAATTCCAAGAAAAATATTGCTCATCTTTGTACCATGTTAACTTCTGTTGAGTTCTTTTAGTATTTGCAGTACAGTGAAATGTGTGTCAAAGACCATCTGTTGAGAAAGGACATATGGCTTCTAAGAACATTATTGCACCACATTTTTCAGCAGGCAGTGTGAGATCCGCATAATCAGACCACCCATTCATTAGTTTGAAACACAGGTGATAACACAGTAAAAACAAAAATGTTCCTTTGTATTGATAACAGCAAACAAGTAATTTAGCTTGCTTTGCTTTTTCGTGTGGCTTTCTGTAAAAGCACATGAATTTATTCAGTAGGTTTCAGGTAGAACACTTCTCATGATATTGGGCTATGAGAGAGAAGATTCTAGAAGGCTAAACACGATGAATAAGTAGATCCTGCAGAGCTATGACACACCGGGTTGTCTTTGTAAGGCCTGGCACTTCTATTTGCTTGTGAAAATACCTGCTCTGGATTCTTGATCAGGTTGCATTCTCTGTGACTCTGGTTTCATCATAGTGGCTGATATGCAGAGCAGTAGGATACAACAATACCATGCTATAAGTGCTATATATAGATGGATATAGGCTTGACTTTTATATATCTGTCAATAAAAAGTGATGTATACTAAGGATAAACCATTAAGCATCTTCATAATGAATTTTGACTAGTGACCAAATTTTTAAAAGCTTTTCCCACTCCTGTGTGAAGTTCTTTTGCATAGGAAAGATGCCCGTAATGTATAAGCTACTTGTAGGGCAATGGTAGGTGAGAGATGGATTACAAATGGGCCCTTTCGTGGGCCTTGGGGTGAAGCTGAAAACCTGTACAGTGTTGGGATTAATGTCCTGTTGCCTGAGCCCTTCGGGACGTAATTATATATTATAATCATTGTCAAAAGTAGATGTCTGCATACATTGCATTGCAGCTCTCAGAATTAAGAGGAAACGGTGGTGGAGTTGTACACAACAGGCAGTGGTGACAGAAACAAATTTTGTTGTACAGGTGGTAGGTCACCACTTTTATATTGTCTCTGTATGCTGTACTTCTCATTTCATTAGCAAATACATATATTTCACAGTGCAAATAGCAGGTATCTCTTTAAAGCAGAACAGAATCAAGGGCTAGGGAATAAGTTACCTGCTGTATTTATTTGTATGCATTCTTGTATCTCTCACTGTTATCCAAAAACAAGTTTCGGTTCAAAGTGGCTTACAGTTTACAGCAAAATTACGATAGTGGTTTACAGTTGTGAATTAGAGGTCATTTGTAGCTTATGTGGTTAGCTATAGAAATTTTTGAAGAGGTATGTTTTCAGTTCTTTTCTGAACTGAAGATAGTTAGTGATACGTCTTATGGCTTTTGGAATTGAGTTACACCATTTGGAGCCCAGGTAGCTGAATCCTGCTGTGTAGATGGTTTTGTAGGTTATGTTTCTACAGTTGGGTAGGTGAAGAAGTGGGTAATTTCTGGTTTCTGGGCTTGCATTTCTTGGAGATAATTCGATCCTGTCTTGCATATATACAGGTTCCATTCTGAATAGTATCTTGAAAATGAGGGTGCTAAGCTTTGAAGAGTAGTCTTACCTTGATTGGCAGTCAGTGTATTGTTTTGAGTAGTGGGGTAGCTCTTTCGTATTTTAACTTTTTAAATATTAGTCTTGCTGCTGTGTTTCCAAATTAATGTTTGTGTGTATTCAGTGCTTGTAAGATTTTCAGAGGACAGAGATGTGATCTTGAGAGATTATTGCAGTGCTGTGTACTTGACAGATAGATGTAGCATAGTTTAGAATCGTGGTGGGCATGTAGCCTTAAACTTTGCTTTCCTCGTCTCGGCTTTCCCTCTTTAATTTCTGCCGCTGAACATCAAGAGATTATCATGAGGATTACCAGACTGCAGTTTGTGAAGCACTAGCATTGGAGGAATATTGGAAATAAATCTGTTCTGATTTAAAATCATGAACTCTGAGATTTGGTTATTGACCGCAAGTTCAGTTTTCTGTGGGCAAAACAGTTCCCCAGTATATTCCATTTCAGTTGACTAGGAGGCAGAAGGGAGCGTATGTAATTCAGCATGTCATTTGGAAAGTTTGTGAGGACTGGAGTAGGTGGGGGTGGGGGGACCTTTTAGAAATGCTATTTGTAATGTTTCTCAGGTTAGCAAGAAAGCAGAGGGTTAACGAGAACTGGTCCATGGGAACTTGGGGCCAGATGCACTAAACTTAACAAGCCCTTAATGAGCAAGTAGTAAACCCTAGCAGCTAACCAAAACGGAATGCAGATGAGCAAATTGTGCAGAAACCCTATTGTAATGAGATGCACTAACCTTTTCCGATTGCCTTAACGGTGGAAAACGCCGGAAAATCTAACGAGAGGTCTTACCTCTCGTTGGGGCTGCGCTGGATTGAAAAACTGCTATAAAAGTAACAACAACAACAAAAAAAAAGTGCTCCGCTTCAAAAAAGCCTTCCATTTTGGCAGTTTTGAAATCAGCTGATATTGGAGAGTGCGGTTGAAAACGTCCATCACAAAAATAGCCTTCCATTTTGGCCATTATTCACACCCAATTAATAAAAACGTCCTTTTTGGCCGTGCTTCACTCAGCTGAGAGACCTGGAAGTCTCTGAGCCAATCACAGTGCGTTTAGCTCTAAAGGCGCTGTGATTGGCTCAGAGACTTCCAGGTCTCTTAGCTGAGTGAAGCACGGCCAAAAAGGACGTTTTATTATTTGGGTGTGAATAACGGCCAAAATGGAAGGCTATTTTACACTTTCAACTGCACTCTCCGATATCAGGTGAGCGGCGGCATCTTCAGGCGGCACAGAGGCGTATTTGGCATGCGCAGAGCAGACAGCATAACGCTTTGCTGCTCTGCGCATGCTTGACCGGCCGATTCTCCGACTGTTTTAAGAAGGAATAGAGAATGCAAGTGAGCTACAACGAGTAGCTCATTTGCATTCCCTTTCCTTGATGCATAGCCATTTCCTACCGATTCGCTATGGAATTCGGTACGGAACGGCTCTAACGACGACTTTAGTGCATCTTGGCCTTGGTGTTTTCCAAATCAGTCCTGGAGTTACCCCCTTGCCAGTCAGGTTTCCTAAATATGCACAATGAATATGCATGAAAGAAATTTGCACACACTGCCTCTGTTATATACAAATATTTCATGCCTATTCATTGTGGGTATCCTGAAAACTTGACCGCCAACGGGGTACTCAGAACAGACTTGGGAAACAACATGGTTTAAATCGTTAATTATTTACATTTCAGTAGCTGAAATAGTTTGTTTGTTTTTTTTAATATACTTACATCCTTAACTGAAATTGTTCCATGGAAGACAGGTCAAATCGCTAAATATTAACCCCTCCCAAAACTTTCGTAATGTCCCGTGCTAGTAGCAATCGCCAAACCTCTGGGTCATTCCCAAGGAAAGTACCAAGGTAGTGACAGTTCTCTACATTTCAGTCAAAGTTCTTGGCAATAATTTACTTGGATTCTGAGTATTCATAACCCCTTGAGGTCCTGCTTTAGATTCTCAGTAATCTCCTAACCTGTTGCCCTGTAACTTACATTACAGACAGTGTGGATGTGCTGCAGAACGTCAGATGACTGCAGGGAAGAATACAAAGATGCAGCAAGCTGCAAAGTACCCGCAGCCTGTCCAAATGCAGCATCTGTTTATAACGTGTGTCACAGAGCTCACTGTTTTGGTGGGGAAGTTTTATACACAAACATTAATTTGGAAACAAAGTTTCTCATATAGGCCTTGTGTTTTAGCCAGATTTTAAAGCCTAACTTAAAAGAATAATTTATGTAGGCTTAACCTGTGACTCAGCTCAAATTAAACTGTAACCTCTAAATTCACAGCAGAAAACTGAGGTTTTCATTTGACGGCTGCTACATAACACATTCAGATCATTTATTAGCATGCAACATAGTAAAGTTTCAACATGCTTTCATCCCACCTCGTGCTGTCTACTGCTTCCCCCTCCTCCATCAGCATGTCCCTGTGCTCTTGGAACTGGCCATTAGCTTAGCCTGCCACATCTCTGGACATGGAATGCAGAAACTGGATGTAAGCCAGCTTGGCCCACGCTTTCACTGCCCAGTATTAAAGATTTGAGTGCTAGTAGCAGTGTGGTTGGTGGGTGTTAACTTTCCTGGAGGTCTGAGAGCAGGGCAGAGTGCCAGTTCTCAGATCTCCAGGAAAGATACCCCCTTACCCAGAGGGGAGCAACCTGTACAGCAGCTGATCAGAGGTTTGAAATTTTCCCAAGGAAGTTCATTATTCAGATGTGATTTTATTTTATTTATTATTTTTTATTTGTACCCCGCGCTTTCCCACTCATGGCAGGCTCAATGCGGCTTACGTATTATATACAGGTACTTACTTGTACCTGGGGCAATGGAGGGTTAAGTGACTTGTCCAGAGTCACTAGGAGCTGCCTGTCCCTGCAGTGGGAATCGAACCCAGTTCCCCAGGACCAAAGTCCACCACTCTAACCACTAGGCCACTCAATGTGGCCGCGCAGGCTGCAGGACGTCAGACTCACAGAAACAGAAGCCTGCGCGGCCGTGTTGCTGATCTGCAAGGGCAGGCTTCTACATGGAATGTTGCTAGTGTAATAGCAACATTAACATTCCATCTAGAATCTCCAATAGTAGTAACATTCCATGTTGTTGTTACATTTGTACCCTGCGCTTTCCCACTCTTGGCAGGCTCAATGCAGCTTACATATTATATACAGGTACTTAGTTGTACCTGGGGCAATGGAGGGTTAAGTGACTTGCCCAGAGTCACTAGGAGCTGCCTGTGCCTGCAGTGGGAATCAAACCCAGTTCCCCAGGACCAAAGTCCACCACTCTAACCACTAGGCCACTCAATGTGGCCGCGCAGGCTTCTGTTTCTGTGAGTCTGACGTCCTGCACGTACGTGCAGGACGTCAGACTCACAGAAACAGAAGCCTGCGCATCCTTCTACATGGAATGTTGCTAGTGGAATAGCAACATTCCATGTAGAATCTCCAATAGTAGCAACATTCCATGTAGAATCTCCAATAGTAGCAACATTCCATGTAGAATCTCCAATAGTAGCAACATTCCATGTAGAATCTCCAATAGTATCTATTTTATTTTTGTTACATTTGTACCCTGCGCTTTCCCACTCATGGCGGCTTACATGGGGCAATGGAGGGTTAAGTGACTTGCCCAGAGTCACAAGGAGCTGCCTGTGCCTGCAGTGGGAATCGAACCCAGTTCCCCAGGACCAAAGTCCACCACTCTAACCACTAGGCCACTCCTTCCCTACCAGTGCAAAAAATAGACTTAAGAACAGCCATTCTGGGACAGATCAGTGGTCCATCTAGCCTCCCCTGTGTTCTGCTTCCAACCCGGCAGAAACCCAATTAGTAGCAACATTCCATGCTACCAATCCTGGGTCAAGCCGTGGCTTCTCCCATGTCCACCTCAATAACAAACTATGACCTTTTCATCCAGGAACCTGTCAAAACCTTTTTTTTTTTTTTAAACCAGATGCACTAACCAATGTTACCACATCCTCCAGCAGCGAGTTCCAGAGCTTAATTATTCTTTGAGTGAAAAAAATATTTCCTCCTCTTTGTTTTAAAAGAATTTCCATGTTAATTTCATTGAGTGTCCCCTGGTCTTTGTAGTTTTTAAAAGAATGAAAAATCGATTCACTTTTCTACCTGTTGTAGACCTTCATCATATCCCCCCCCCCTCAGCGTCTCTTTTTCCAAGCTGAAGAGCCCCTAATCTCTTTAGCTTTTCCTCATATGAGAGGAGTTTAATCCCCTTTATCATTTTGGTTGCTGTTCTTTAAACCTTTTCTAATTCAGCTATATCTTTTTTGAGATATGGCGACCAGAAGTAAAAGGTGCCTATGTAACTGTTGGCAACTCACTGACACAATCCTTGTTACAAGTCAACATACAGGGCTTCTTTTACAAAGCCGCAAAAGCAATTCCCTTGCTGCAAATGAGAGGAAGCCCGTAGGAATTGAATGGCCTTCCTCTCATTTGCCGCACCGGGAATTGGTAGCGTGGATTTCTAAAAGAGATGGACGATAGAAAAATTGAGTTCAGAGAGCCCGGAGTCTTTAAGTTTGATTACACATTTTTGAAGTAAATTTTTCAGCATTTATGCATGCAAATCATGTTTTATACTAGTAAAAAAAAAGGCCCATTTCTGTCAGAAATGAAACGGGTGCTAGCAAGGTTTCCCTCGGAGTGTATGTTTTAGAGAGAGTGTGTCATAGAGAGTGTATGTGAGAGACAGAGAGTGAGTGAGTGCCCCCTCCCCCCTCCTGTTATGGTCTAAGGCCCCCCTTCCACCCCCACCTCCTCCCCCCCTGCAGCCACCCATGTCCAGCAACCCTACCCTCCTCCTGCCCCCCCCTCCAGCCACCCATGCCCCACGACCCACGACCCTCCTCTCCCCCTGCCCCCCCTCCAGCCACCCAGGTTGTGTAACCAATTCTTTGGGGCAGGCAGGAAAGGTCCCCGGTCCTGCCTGTCCGCTGCTGGCGCTGACACTCCCCCGCTGCTGGATCGCTGTTCAAAATGGCCGCCGAGACTTCCAATGGCAGACTCGCGAGACTTCTGCTGAAGTCTTGGAGGCCGCCATTTTGAACAGCGATCCGGCAGCGGGGGAGCATCAGCGCCAGCAGGCAGGACCGGGGATCTTTCCTGCCTGCCCCAAAGAATTGTTTACACAACCTGCGTGGATGAAGGAGGGGCAGTTGAGAGAGCAGGGTCGTTGGATATGGGTGGCTGGAGGGGGGGTGGGCAGGGGAGAAGAGGGTCGTTGTATGATGCGCTGCTCCCTGCCACTTGCTCCGTGTCTTTCCCTATTCCTCCCCCTGCCTGGGAATCAGCTGTGAGTGACGTCAGCCTGGCTACGGAGCCTAGCTCAGCAACTCCAAAGGCGCCACAGACACAGGCAGACACATTAGAACATTGGTGGTGAGAATTATTATATAGGATGTGAAGAAAATGCTGAATAAATGCATACAGTTATACATGCTGACAAGGTGATGCAGATTTACAGGTGCATTGTGCTTAGGTGCTTCCAGAGGCATTGTTTGGGCAGAGTCAAGATTGCATTGCAGTCTACATGTGTATTCTATAAAAATATGCCTTTACACCCACACATTTACACAGTCAGGGCAAGTGTAAATTGTTGCATATTATAAAATGATATCCCAGCTTAGACTGAAAGAAAGCATTAAAGCGATTGCAATTAAAAATAAATAGAGTTGAGAAACAAGAGTTTAAAACATGAGTCTGTATCTAAACTCTGCAGTGATGCTAAATGTGTGGAAAATGCTGTATGGTAGACTGAGATTTAGCTGTTATTCATGTAATTGAGTTTTAGCACAATTTTTATGGTGTCCTAACTTTAAACTGCTTAAATGTGCAGACAGCGGCTTAATATCGCTGCCTAGGTGGAACATCTTCACTCTGCCCTCGCTCCACCCCAGCACTGTATAGATATCTGTATAGCACTGCTGTAAATTTACAGATGGGGCATTTATCCATATAGGTGCAGCCACTATATAGATAAGTCTCTCTTGAATAGTGAAAAAGATGCAAAGTAATCAAGTTTAAAATTGAGCAATACACAATCACCCATGACTCATTTACTACCGTTCTTGAAATGCTTGTTTTGTTCAAAGAAATCTGACAAATACTTCTGAAATAAAAAGGTGCAACAGTTGAAGAGCTCCAGAAACCAAAAGCCGTCTTCTAGACCTCTGCAGTCTAATCTCATATGGTATTGGAAATCACCAGAGACGTATGGTCACGTGATCTTAAGCATCTCTCAGTTTTATAACTGGTCTATAAATTTGCCAGAGAAATGAAGTACCCTAAAACAAAACCCTTATGTGCAGATCCAAGGATATGTGAGGCAACAGGGAATGAGTACAGTTGGTAATAAAATGAGTCAAAGGACCAGTACCACGTCTGCTTCCATGGGAAAAGGAGATTCTTACCTTAGTTTTTTATTTTTTTGGTTACATTTGTACCCCGCGCTTTCCCACTCATAGCAGGTTCAATGCGGCTTACATATTATATACAGGTCCTTATTCGTACCTGGGGCAATGGAGGCTTAAGTGACTTGCCCAGAGTCACAAGGAGCTGCCTGTGCCTGCAGTGGGAATCGAACCCAGTTCCCCAGGACCAAAGTCCACCACGCAAACCACTAGGCCACTCCTCCACTCCCGTGGATGCTTCGTCACTTTTTACCCTGCACACGTGGTTGAGGTGTCCTCGGAAAGCATAAGTTGTAGTAAAAATAGTGGATTTCAAATGTGACACAACATGTTTAAGTGTCTTACACAGCTTTTACAGGGACCACTGTGTGATGTATACAGGTTCCTATTACCAGCCCCAGTCTCCCCCTCCCCCTTGAGCACTGGAATGTGCTGGAGATTCTCTCCCTGACCCATAAGAAGAGAATCTGAACTTGAAGCCAGGTATCCCTTCCCCTGACCCAGGAGCAGGAAGAGTGAGCTTGTGAAATTTTACAAAAAAAAAAAAAAAAAGTTAAGATTTTTGGGAGGCTTTTCCACTTGTTGTTTTTGGTTTTATTTTGACGTAATAATAACTACAACTGCAGCTGTTAATTTTAATAGTATTTATTGACATTTGATGAAATGGCCATTAATTACAAAGCAAATCAAGGCGATTTACAATAAAAAAAAAAAAAATTTGAGTAGTTGGAAAAGAACTCCATAAAAGAAAGGACAGGTGTCATTCATTCCAAAGAATCATACAAACATCGAGAGAACTGTGACTGCAGGCATTTCATTATGCGATTTTACAGGATTATCCAGGCCATGCATAAGCATGAGCTGTGACCAGACACTTTTCTCTAATAAATGTTTCTGCTGTAGTGGGGAATGTAAATGATGCTTTTGGTGCACTCCCTTTTAGTTACGAAGTAAGACAGGTCTCTGCCACCTTGAGAGAGCTTTTATACCTGCAGCTGCTATTCACCGTTTTGGGGTTTTTAACCATTTAGCATATTTTGCTACCACTTACATGGCAAAGTGGCAATTTCTTGGTCTTGCTAATCCTATATAATAAAAAGCACCTCCAACGTTCTGAAGCTGACTCCGTGGCACTGTGGCAGTGTAAGGTTCGTAAGTCTGTAACTCAGCGTTTCATTGGCTCTCACTGTCCCGCAACGTCACAAGAACGTGGAACCAATCATCGGTCTGTAAAAAAATGCCTAACCCGGCTGCCCGGTCCGTCATTGCCACCCAGCGATTCTCCTTTCTCCCCTGCCCCCCCCTTCCAGGCACCCACCGAGTCTCTGTCGCTCCTTTTAAAGCTCTGCCCGTCTGTAGCCTTCCCTTCCAGTTCGTTCCCTCAGAGTCCTGCCCTCGCGGGAAGAGGAAATGACGTCAGAAGGCGGGACTCAGAGGGAACGAACTCGAAGGGAAGGCTACAGGGCAGGGCTTTCAAAGGAGCGACGGAGACTTGGTGGATGCCTGGGGGGGGGGGCAGGGGAGAGAGGAGAATCGCTGGGTGGCTGGAGAGGGGGGCAGGGGAGAGAGGAGAATCGCTGGGTGGCTACAGGGGGGCAGGGGACAGAGGAGAATCGCTGGATGCCTGGAGGGGGAGCCAGGGGAGAGAGAAGAATCGCTGAGTGGCTGGAGGAGGGGCAGAGGACAGAGGAGACAGTCTCACTCTCTCTCTGTCACACACACACAGTCACTGTCAAACACTCTCTGTCAAACATACACACTCCGAGGAAAACCTTGCTAGCACCCATTTCATTTCTGTAAGAAACGGGCCTTTTTTACTAGTTAGACATAAGACGATGGAATTAACACCAGTGATCCAACCTTAAGACTAGAAAGGTGTGCGTTGTGTCCAGCATCTACTGTCTCTTGTTAGTGCCCTTAAATTGTGGGACCTCAGTCATGACTCTTAACAAGGAAGGAACCTTGCTCATGACTGCATTGGGTGATTAATAAGCAGCAAGTTTTCTTTGTAGTGTGTTCAGCAGGTGAGATCTTCTGTGTATACAGCAGATTAAACTGGATAAAATGAAAGCTGTACAGCATTGTTGGCAGCCAGTTGAGTGTTAGGAATTCTTTTGTTGCTGTGCTTAATTGAACTAAGCTTTTCCTTCTGATTGTGTTTCCTGAAACTGAGGTTGCATCATGTGAGTTGCTTTGCAGTTACCTGAGGCCTCCCGGTGGATTTTCTGTCTACGGGCTAAAGCACAGATTTTCACTATTTTTGAAGCGGAGGCCAGTCATAGAAACAAAAAATAAATAAATAAAGCCAGCTAAAGACTATGTGGCCTATCCAGCCTGTCCATTCATGCCATCACTGGATAAAACAGGAAACACTTTTTTCAACCTCCACCATCCTGTCCCCTTTCCCTTTAAACTGGCTCTTCCTCTATCCCCGCCCCCCCCCCCCCCCCCATATATGCCTCCAGAGAAAGTTTGTGGTGCCTTCTTTTGAAAAACTTGGGGGGGGGGGGTCCCCCCGGTAAGTTTGAACTGCTTGGTGGTCTGTCTTAATAGAGTGGGATTTGTGGCAGTATAGCTCAAATTCACCAAGACTGTGTGGCAGGGCCGGTCTTAGCAAGTGCGGGGCCCTGTGCAGACCAATTTGGTGGGGCCCCATCCTAGCCCCGCCCCCACCCTAGCTCCACCCCATTGATAAGATTATTCCATTTTTAGAAATTTTTTTTATTTATGAAATTTCAAATAAAGACAAATGAAGCTAAACTTGTACGAAAAAACTGATTGAAATAATAAGCACAATGCTATCATGAAACCTCCCCTCCCCAGAAGTGGAGTGGCCGAGCCACAGGATCATCATGAATGATGCGGACGGTCGTCCAAGGCGAGCGGAGGTTGGAGCGGAGGCAGAGCGGGGCCCCCTTAGGCGCGGGGCCCTATGCGGCCGCCTTGGTCGCCTCTGCCTAAGACCGGCCCTGCTGTGTGGCGCAGATATTACGGCAGGAAAACAGAAGAACAGAAGCCCTTGTAGACACACGAACCAAACAGTCACAACAAGGTGGCAAAAGAAAGAGCAGCAGACAATGTCCGAACTAACGCCTTTATTGTATCGTGCAAGACGCGACACAAGTCGTGTTTCGGCCCACAAAGGCCTTCCTCAGGAGTCTTTATATGGATGTATGCTGTTATTAAGCTAAGCTTAATGTCATACAGGTGGTGTTCGATATCGGAGATCGCCCACCATCAGTCCTACGACTTCTCCAGTACACCGTCCGTCCCCTCTAATGCAGTCTCTCTCTCCCTCGGGTGCGTCCCGCCTTCTCGGAAACCCATGTTGTGAATGTTTGGTTGGCGCAGATATTAAACAGAGTGACTGTTAAGGCAAGTTAGCAGCAAGTTTGAGGAAAAGCTGGGGAAAGAGGGAGCCGTATTTCAGGGTCAGTGATCCCAGGTCCTTGTGGCAGAGAACACTGGCCAAAAACTGTCCTAGCCTAGTATATCTTCGAAGAGCAGAGGAAGAAGGGATGAACAAGAAAACCTTAAATAGTATGTATGAAAGTTGTGGAGGCAGTGTGTGTTTTAAGCTGTGTAACCAATGCCTGCTGTCAGAAATTTAAAAAAAATAAATAAAAAGAGGGCTTCTCTACACCTGTGGTGTAAACCAAAACCAAGAAATGAATTGGATAGGTGGGATCAGTGGTGTAGCCACAGGTGGGCCTAGGTGGGCCAGGGCCCACCCACTTAAGGCTCAGGCCCACCCAACAGTAGCACATGTTTGGTGGTAGCTGGTGGGGATCCCAAGCTCAGCCAGCTGAAGACTTCCCCTTGATGGTAACGAAAACAGTACTCTCCACGATACCGGCACCTGCTCGTGCTCTGTTTTCTGCACATGCCTGCTGCAGACTGAAAAGGTAGAAATTAGCGTTTTCTCACCTGCTGAGATATTTTTTTGGTGGGGAGGGGGGGGAGAGCACTTGGTTCCCGCCCACTTCTTGCCTAGGCCCACCCAAAATCTGTAGTCTGGCTACACCCCTGGGTGGGATTAAACCAGTCCATATGTTGCTAAAGCTGAACTCTCAAGATGGGAGTAGCAAATGAAAAGCCTTTCTTAAGGCATCAAAGTAAGACCCAGCACGGGTCCGTGTTTTGGTGGACTAGCCGCCTGCTTCAGGGGTTACAAGACTTTTTTTAGCCACTGTTCTGTATGTGGTACCTATAGAGGCATATTTTCAAAGCACTTAGCCTTCCAAAGTTCCATAGAAACCTATGGAACTTTGGAAGGCTAAGTGCTTTGAAAATATGCCTCATAGCGATATATGTATGTAAATGTACATAGCAATAGCTCTGCCAGCAAAAGGCAGTCCCGCCAAGGAGAAGCACGAAACAATGTCGTCATCCATGTCCTCTTGAGAGTTGAGAGTCACCCTCTACCCTGTTGCATCTTGTTTCTTCCTAGAGGTTTTCTCCCTCTTTGCCTTTTGGATGCTACAACTGAACTGACATTTTTTCCACACCTGTTATAGGATTTAGAGTAGTGTGTGTTGGCTGTATTCCTGTTTTCATACTGTGTATTGCTATTCAGTAAATTCTTCTGTGCTTTTCATTTATCTAGAAAATTGTTATGTTATCATAGTAGCTGCAACTGCTGATACTCGTTTTGGAGCTTGACAGAGGTAGTTCTGTGTGTGGTCTTGATTTTTAGTGAAATCGGTTTACTTTTAGATAATTATAGGATTCTAGACTACACGTGTCCAGTTTCATTCACGGAGATGCCCCAGCCTACATGTCAGACCTGATAGACCTACCACCCAGGAACGCTAAAAAATCATCCCGCACATTCCTCAATCTTCACTTCCCCAGCTGCAAAGGTCTAAAATACAAACAATCGCATGCATCAACCTTTTCCTACTTGAGCACACAATTCTGGAACGCGCTGCCGCACAGCCTGAAAACAATCTATGAATTAACTAACTTCCGTAAACTACTGAAGACCCATCTCTTTAACAAGGCATACCACAAAGATCAACAAATATGAACTCCTACACATATATCCAGAATTGTCTTGTAGTGTTTGCGTGTTACACTACTGTCATGTTTCGTCAATGTCATGTTACCCAAGATCCTTTGTAATACTAAATGTATATTCTCTTCTATGTTTCCACCATTCATGATGTATTGTAAGCCACATTGAGCCTGCAAATAGGTGGGAAAATGTGGGATACAAATGCAATAAATAAATAAAGAGCCACAGATGGGCCGGATTTCCAGGATAATCCTAATGAATATGCATGTGATGCATGCCCAGTACTTCCATTGCATGCAGATGTCTCTTATGCATATTAATTATTGATATATTGACATTTTGGCCTGGATAAGCCAACCCAGTCCTGAGGGCACACCTAGCCAGTCGAGTTTTCTGGATATCCTCAGTGAATATGCATGAGATAGATTTGCATGCACTGGCTCCTTGGTATTCATATATACCTCATGTATATTCATTGTGAATATCCAGAAAACCTGACTGGTTAGATGTGCCCCAAGGAATGGGTTAGAAATATTTCCCTTGACCATACATTTATTTACAGGGAAAGATTTGTCAACCAGACTTAATCATGTTTTTTTGAGGTGAGCACTAGATAGAGAGGCGTGACAAACGTTTGCCTGTTAGGTGACTAGCAGACTTACTAGCGTAGAGTAGGACATGACATAGGTGAGAAGCTAAGGAACAGATCCTGAGCTACCAAATAAAAATGGGACCTGAAGATGGGCAGCTTATGATATCAGGCAACAGTTGGAGGAGTAGCCTAGTGGTTAGAGCACCAATCTTCACATCCAGAGGTGGCCAGTTCAAATCCTACTGCTACTCCTTTTGATCTTGGGCAAGTCACTTAACCCTCCATTGCCTCAGGTACAAATTTAGATTGTGAGCCCTCCTGGGACAGAGAAATATCCAGAGTCCCTGAATGTAACTCACCTTGAGCTACTACTGAAAAAGGGGTCAGCAAAATCTAAATAAAGATTCTAGAATTCTAAAAAATAACAAGATTCCATGCAGAATCTCAAAGAGTAGTGACATTCCATGTAGAACCCCAAAGAATAGCAAGATTCTAGAGGGGAGGAGTGGCCTAGTGGTTAGAGCACCAGTCTTGCAATCCAGAGGTGGCCGATTCAAATCCCACTGCTGCTCCTTGTGATCTTGGACAAGTCACTTAACCCTCCATTGCCTCAGGTACAAACTTAGATTGTGAGCCCTCCTGGGACAGAGAAATATCCAGAGCACCTGAATGTAACTCACCTTGAGCTACTACTGAAAAAGGTGTGAGCAAAATCCAAATAAATAAATATATGGAATGTTGCTACTATTGAAGATCCTACATGGAATGTTGCCACTTTTTGAGATTCTGGAATGTTGCTACTATTTGAGATTCTAGATGGAATGTTGCTACTAGTGGAGGAGTGGCCTAGTGGTTAGAGCACCGGTCTTGCAATCCAGAGGTGGCCAGTTCAAATCCCACTGCTCCTTGTGATCTTGGGCAAGTCACTTAACCCTCCATTGCCTCAGGTACAAACTTAGATTGTGAGCCCTCCTGGGACAGAGAAATGTCCAGAGTACCTGAATGTAACTCACCTTGAGCTACTACTGAAGAAGGTGTGAGCAAAATCCAAATAAATAATAATAAAATAAATAAATGCATAGGTGTATAAGATGCATCACCAGTAGGCGAAAGATCTTTTGTTATATAAGTCATTGGTCTAAGCACATCGAGTGGATGGAAGCAGCTCTGAAGAGATTATCCAAAAACATGCAGAGTCCACAGTACAGTTCATATAAAAGAGACTTAAGAGACACAAACAGCATTCTGAAAAAGGTAAAAATGTAGCAGGCTTTTCTACAAGTTGAATAAGTTAAAGGCCAAGGAGTTACAAAAACATGGTATCAAGTTAGTAGAGGAAATGTGAGGATGGTAAATGCCATGTGCAACCTACCTGCCAAATCATTGACAGAATAAGGGTGTACATACGAAAAACTGTGCTGAATCAGATCAAAGTCCATTGAGCCCAGCATCCTGTCCCTGACAGTGGCCAGTCCAGGGCACTAGTACAATGCAGATCCCAAAACGTACATCTGATTCTCATAGCTCATTTCCAGGGAGGAGCAGTGGCTCACCAAGGTTGCCTGGCTAATTTTTATGCATCTTTCCTCCAAGAACTTGCATAATTGCCTGGCTAAGTTTTATGCATCTTTTCTCCAAGAACTTGCATAATTGCCTGGCTAATTTTTATGCATCTTTCCTCCAAGAACTTGCATAATTGCCTGGCTAATATTTATGCATCTTTCCTCCAAGAACTTGCATAATTGCCTGGCTAATTTTTATGCATCTTTCCTCTAAGAACTTGCATAATTGCCTGGCTAATTTTTATGCATCTTTCCTCCAAGAACTTGCATAATTGCCTAATTTTTATGCATCTTTCCTCCAAGAACTTGCATAGTTGCCTGGCTAATTTTTATGCATCTTTCCTCCAGGAACTTGCATAATTGCCTGGCTAATATTTATGCATCTTTCCTCCAAGAACTTGCATAATTGCCTGGCTAATTTTTATGCATCTTTCCTCTAAGAACTTGCATAATTGCCTGACTAATTTTTATGCATCTTTCCTCCAAGAACTTGCATAGTTGCCTGACTAATTTTTATGCATCTTTCCTCCAAGAACTTGCATAGTTGCCTGGCTAATTTTTATGCATCTTTCCTCCAAGAACTTGCATAATTGCCTGGCTAATTTTTATGCATCTTTCCTCCAAGAACTTGCATAATTGCCTGGCTAATTTTTATGCATCTTTCCTCCAAGAACTTGCATAGTTGCCTGGCTAATATTTATGCATCTTTCCTCCAAGAACTTGCATAGTTGCCTGGCTAATTTTTATGCATCTTTCCTCCAAGAACTTGCATAATTGCCTGGCTAATTTTTATGCATCTTCCAAGAACTTGCATAGTTGCCTGGCTAATTTGTATGCATCTTTCTCCAAGAACTTGCATAATTGCCTTGCTAAGTTTTATGCATCTTTCCTCCAAGAACTTGCATAATTGCCTGGCTAATTTTTATGCATCTTTCCTCCAAGAACTTGTATAATTGCCTGGCTAATTTTTATGCATCTTTCCTCCAAGAACTTGCATAATTGCCTGGCTAATTTTTATGCATCTTTCTCCAAGAACTTGCATAATTGCCTGGCTAATTTTTATGCATCTTTCCTCCAAGAACTTGTATAATTGCCTGGCTAATTTTTATGCATCTTTCCTCCAAGAACTTGCATAATTGCCTGGCTAATATTTATGCATCTTTCCTCCAAGAACTTGCATAGTTGCCTGGCTAATTTTTATGCATCTTTCCTCCAAGAACTTGCATAATTGCCTGGCTAATTTTTATGCATCTTCCAAGAACTTGCATAGTTGCCTGGCTAATTTGTATGCATCTTTCTCCAAGAACTTGCATAATTGCCTTGCTAAGTTTTATGCATCTTTCCTCCAAGAACTTGCATAATTGCCTGGCTAATTTTTATGCATCTTTCCTCCAAGAACTTGCATAGTTGCCTGGCTAATTTGTATGCATCTTTCTCCAAGAACTTGCATAATTGCCTTGCTAAGTTTTATGCATCTTTCCTCCAAGAACTTGCATAATTGCCTGGCTAATTTTTATGCATCTTTCCTCCAAGAACTTGCATAATTGCCTGGCTAATTTTTATGCATCTTTCCTCCAAGAACTTGTATAATTGCCTGGCTAATTTTTATGCATCTTTCCTCCAAGAACTTGCATAATTGCCTGGCTAATTTTTATGCATCTTCCAAGAACTTGCATAGTTGCCTGGCTAATTTGTATGCATCTTTCTCCAAGAACTTGCATAATTGCCTGGCTAATTTTTATGCATCTTTCCTCCAAGAACTTGTATAATTGCCTGGCTAATTTTTATGCATCTTTCTCCAAGAACTTGCATAAACATCCTTAGAACCCCACTGTTAGTCACAATGACCACATCCTCTGGCAACAGATTCCACAGCTTAATTAACACACTGCATGAAAATACTTTCTACAGTTTGTTTAATGAAGTGTCATCTTGTTTGTGGTGTTTGAAATGTTAAACAACCCTTCCCTGCTTAACCATTTCACCCCACTAGTGAATAAACTTCTGTCACGTCCCTCTCTTTTATCCATGCTGAAGAGCTCTAACCTGTTTAGCCTTTCTTCATAAGGGAAGTGCTCCATCTCCTTTTTTTTTCTCATTTTTGTCGCCCTTTTCTGAACCTTTTCTAGTTCCGTTCTGTTCTTTTTGAGATGGACAATCAGAACGGCACACAGTACTCAAAAGTGCAGTTGCACCAGGAACACATACAAAGGCATTATGAAATTCTGGTTTTGTTTTTCATCCTTTTCTTAATAATCCCTGACGTTCCAATTGCTTCTGTAGCAGCCACGGCACACTAAAATCTCAACGTTATTGTCTACAAAGGTTGCAAGATTTTTCTCGTGTGGTGACTAACTCAGAACCCAGCATTTTGCACCTGTACTTAAAATTATTATTTTTTGCTGTGTTCTTCACTTTACAGTTGTGCACGTTAAATATTATCTGACATTTATATGCCCAGTGTACTTGTTTCACGAGATTGTTCCGCAAATTCTTTTGATCCTATTATTTTAATGACAGAATAATTTTGTTATGCATAACTTTGGTTCTCTCATGTGTCGCTCTTATTTCTAGGTCATTTATGACTGTTAAACAGATCCTAGTACAGAACCTTGAAGTACTCTACTGCAGGCCCTCTTCCATGATCATTTAGAGGCAGATGCACTAAAGCTAAATGAGCCTTTAATGACCCTCCAACAAGGAAAATTTGATCCGTTGCATGCATCAAAGGGCTTTTACCGAGGAAGCCAGCAGCTAACGAAAACGGAATGGAGATGAGCAATTAGTGTGAAAACCCCATTGAAACGACATGCACTAACCTTTTCCGATTGCCTTTACGCAGGAAAAAGGCAGGAAATCTAACGAGAGGTCTGGACCTCTCGTTAGGACAGCTCTGTGCCAGGAAAAATCATTAAGTGAAAAAATAAACAAACTTTGAGCCAATCCCAGCGCATTAGCAGAGCTAAAAGCGCTGTGATTGGTCCAAAGGACGTCAGAAAACACATCAAATAAAAAAATAAAAAAAGGATCGGGAGGGGGCAAGGGCGCTCATCAGGAGCGTCCTGTATGGACGGCCTTGCCCCCCCCCCCCCCCCCCCCGCTGCTCCCCACTTTCCGCCGCTCCCCCCCCCCCGAAAAAGCAAAATGCTAGCTGCCCCGGTCCCCCTCCCTTCCTGTTCCTGTGTTCTGCAGAGCTAACTCCGCCTCCCGTCATTCTTCTGCCCCGTGCCCCGCCCCCGCTGCCCCCCCTGAGGTCGACTACGCCGCTCCCCCCCTCCACCGAGACCCCCCTCCCTATTAACGACCTGAGCAGCGCCTCTCACCTCTTTCAGAAGCGCTGCACGGGCAGGAAGATCTATTGTGTTGATTGTAGTCTCCATGATGTCTCTTCTTCCCTGGCCTAGGCCCCGCCTCCTTCTGACGTAAGTAACCTACATCAGAAGGAGGCGGGGCCTGGGCCAGGGAAGAAGAGACGTCATGGAGACTCTACAACCAACACAATAGATCTTCCTGCCCGTGCAGCGCTTCTGAAAGAGGTGAGAGGCGCTGCTCGGATCGTTAATAGGGAGGGGGGTCTCGGTGGAGGGGGGGAGCGGCGTAGTCTACCTCAGGGGGGGCAGCGGGGGCGGGGCACGGGGCGAAAGAATGACGGGAGGCGGAGTTAGCTCTGCAGAACACAAGAACAGGAAGGGAGGGGGACCGGGGCAGCTAGCATTTTGCTTTTTCGTGGTGGGTGGGAAAGCGGGGGAAAGTGGGGAGCAGCCGGGGGGGGGGGGGGCAAGGCCGTCCATACAGGACGCCTTGGACGAGCGCCCTTGCCCCCTCCTGATCCTTTGTTTTTGGATTTTGCTGACCGGGTAGCCACGTGTATGTGTTGTGGCTTTTTTTGTTTGTTTGTTTTTACGTTTGCAGCATGCGCAGAGCAGCCAGCAAAACGCTTGGCTGCTCTGCGCATGATTTAGGGGCCGATTACCGATGTGTATTGTGATTCTTTGATACATTGTACGTTTGAATACCGATCTGAGCATGTGTGACTTTTTTTTTTGGTGCATTCTTCGTTTTTTAAAAATCGTTAGGGACTTTAACAATTTTGATTTTTTTACGTTTGGTTGCTGCATCTGCCTCTTAGTCCTATTTCCTCTCTTAGCCAGTTTGCAGTTCACAAAAGGGCATGACCTGTCATGACTAACTTCCTAAGGAACCTGTCATGAGGGACTTTGTCAAAAACCTTCTAAGAATCCAGATACACCATATCAATCCTGACACACTTGTTTACGCCTTGAAAAATAATCTAATAAATTGGTAAGATAAGACTCACTTTGGTGAACCAATGCTGACTCTTTCCTATTAAGCCCTGAATGTATGGTTTTTGTTTTTAATATAGCTTAAGCCATGTTGCCTGGCATAGATGTTGGGCTCACTGGTCTATATTTGCCTGGATCCCTTTTAAAAAATCTGGCATTACGTTGGGCTATCCCTCCAGGCCTCAGCTGTCTTGGCTGTTTGGATGCTGGAGTGAGGACTACCTAGTCCTGACAAACTGTTACTCTTGAATCTGTCAGTTTGATCTTACGTCTTTTAGACTTAGGGGGGTCTTTTACTAAGCCGCGGTAGCGTTTAGCACGTGCTCATCATTAGCGTGCGCTAAAAAAACGCTACCGCGGCTTAGTAAGATACCCCCTTAGTTGCTCTGAATCATCTCCATCAGTTTTGCACTGTGGGTGTGATCCAACACCCTCCTCAGTAAGGAAACCATTTTGTTTTTTTTATGCTATTACTTTATTTACCCCAAGCATTGCTCTTACACTGTGACCCAACCCACTCATGGTCTTTTTTTTCTTTGGATGTACTTGAGAAAGTTTTTTCGGTACTAGTTCTTGCCTCTTCAGTGCCTCTCATGGGCTGCTGTATTTTACATCTAACTTACTGGTGCTTGTGCTCATCCCTGTTTTCTGAAAATTGCCCCTTTTGCTTTCACCCCCCCTCTTCATTTTACCTTAAAACTACACTGGCAGTAATTTGGCCTTTTTTTTTTTTCTAAATGGGGAATATATTTTATTTGTGCCTTTATCCTTTTCAGACAAGGCATGCGGCCCATTATTTGGTTCTGGGACATGCTTTTTTCTTGGTCTCTGGAATGAAGCCCCCTCTTTCTGTGCGGCGCTGCTATCACTTTGCTGCAGAGTCTTGTCTTTATCTGTCTGTGGGGCGCCGTTTCTTCTGCTGTATTTCATCTCCCTCTTCCACCAGGTTATTTCATTTTCCCATTTTTGGCTCTGCTGTCAACACTGGCTTTTGTTTGCTCTCAGGAGCCTGTTTCTCCTAACCTGTTAGAATGGGTGACTCTAGTTGGAAGCAGCTGCACCAGTGGGTAATACATCAAGAATGCGGTTGCTGATGACAGCTGATGTCCTAGTCATCCTTGGCAGTTGCTGTTCCTGGTTCTTATAAATACTATATATTAGTGAGTCTCTTGGAAGCCTTCTCCCTTGAATAGGGTTCAGATCATTTAGTGTTCTTCACCATCTTGAGGGTTGGCCTTCTCAAGTATACTTCTGCTCCCCAAGCCTGCACAGAAGGTGCAGCTTTTATCGGCCTCTCTGAGCTTCCCATTTTCCTTGATTTTGATCCGAGATGTGTCGGTCTCGGATTTGCACATTGCAGTGTCGCATCTCAGTTCATCAGCCCTTTGGGGCTTGGGCTTGGTTCTACCCTATGATATATTATCTTATTCCACCCTGAAGGGTGCTCTCTCCTCCTTTTACCATAACTTGTTCTGTGGAAACCTTATTTCAAACTGCCCGAGGTACTTTGGTTCTTATTTGGAATTCCAGGGAGTTGGTCTATTTGGTCCCGATTTTGGAAAGGACCGGACTTCTGAATTTCTGTCTGTTCCTTGGTTCCTTTCTTCCCGTAGAAGGACCTCCTACGGCACTTCTGCTACTCTCAAGGGATCCTGGTTTTCCCTTCTCTATGACAAGTCTTACTCTTCAGATGGGGGGCCTTATTTTTTCCTGCTTCACTTTACAGTCGGGCAGACAGTTCGCATCGACTGTCTTCAGTTTGTTTTCTGCCTAAGCCACGACATTCCGCTCATTCTTCAATCTGTACTTTTCCCAGTTGAAACTCACATACATCTTTTCTTAGCAGGTTTTCCTAGTTTCCATAGTTTCCTAGTTTAAGGTGTGTCGGCCTTTTCCTCTGTTATGCTTTTTGAGGTACTTTCATATCAGGGTGGATCCTGTTCTCTACTCTGGCGCGTCGAGGATACACAGAATCCTGGGAACAATTCTGGATTAGGCTTTAATTCCTAGTAGCCCTATTTCTGGGCTCACCAAAGGTCTTCTATTATACTTTGGCTAAGGTTGGTCTCTAGGTCTCGATTTGAATATTAAAGTTAGCCACCTTTTTTTGTATTTCTTGATTGTCCCACCCTTTAAGGGCACCACATTGCTATATTCCATTCACCTGGACTGGTCTGGTATGACAAAAAAAGGAAAAATTGTCTTACCTAATCATTTTCTTTCCTTTAGTCTACCAGTCCAGACACCCACCTTGTTCTTGTTGGGTTTTGTGCATTCTGTTTTCGGATGTTATTTAGGTGCACTGTCTCGCACATCTCCTGCATCAGTGAAATGTCTGTATACCTGTTGCATATATACCACCTCCTTTCTTGGATTTAGTGGCTGATTAGGACAAATAGTCAAATTTCATCACTGTCCGTCACCATAACCAGTTGCACCATTGCTTGGTTATTTGAAATACTAAACATTCCAGGCTGCATGATACGTTTAAGAGGTGAATTCACAAGAACTATGTTTTCTCTCCATCCACTGGTTGATGGACATAACCCATTTGTCTGGACTAGTCTGGTAGGACTAAAGGAAAGAAAATGATCAGGTAAGACCTAAATTTTTCCACTTCCTCTCTTGTTAAATCCTGGGCCAACTGCTCCATGAAGCAGTCATTTACAGCATCTAGCATGTTCTGATAAGATATTTAGTCAATCCATATTGGGGTAATTGAAATTTTCCATTATTATTATTACCACCAAATTGTCTTCCTAATTTCTGTTGGCATTGCTGTCCGTCTTCATCCTGTCCTGGTGAACAATTAATATACCCCCTTATTATTGCATTGCATGGGATGGATAAAAGGAGAGTGTTGAATGTGGGAAAGGGAAACCATATGGTCTACGGCAGGGTTTCCCAGATCTGACCTTATGACCCCACAGCCAGTAGTTTGTTTTTTTTTTCAGAATATCTACAAACATGCTTGACATTAATGTTGGAGAGTTAGTATATGTACATATAGTGGATATCTTGAAAACCAGCTGGCTCTAGGATCACCAGAACAGGTCTAGGACGCCTCAGTTGTCTGAGTTGACACAATATAAGTACATAAGTAATGCCACACTGGGAAAAAAGACCAAGGGTCCATCGAGCCCAGCATCCTGTCCACGACAGCGGCCAATCCAGGCCAAGGGCACCTGGCAAGCTTCCCAAACGTACAAACATTCTATACAATCAAGCCATTGTGACATCACTAATGAGGTTGGCTCTTATTGGTGGAATAAGCCACTATGACATCACAATAGGTTAAATCACTGCTCTATGTAATAAAAGTGAGCCAAGTAGAGGACATAAGTACATAAGTAATGCCACACTGGGAAAAGACCAAGGGTCCATCGAGCCCAGCATCCTGTCCACGACAGCGGCCAATCCAGGCCAAGGGCACCTGGCGAGCTTCCCAAACGTACAAACATTCTATACAATCAAGCCATTGTGACATCACTAATGAGGTTGGCTCTTATTGGTGGAATGAGCCACTATGACATCACAATAGGTTAAATCACTGCTCTATGTAATAAAAGTGAGCCAAGTAGAGGACATAAGTACATAAGTAATGCCACACTGGGAAAAGACCAAGGGTCCATCGAGCCCAGCATCTTGTCCACGACAGCGGCCAATCCAGGCCAAGGGCAGCTGGCAAGGGAAATAGGGAATATGGTGGACCCCATTAGTACTTCTCTGCTGACAGTTATATTTTACTGTTGTGTGTTTGCACAGATCATGTTTGGTGACTAAATGCTTAATCATATGATGAACAAAAGCTTAATTTGAGGCTTGTAGGATATTGTGTATTGACCATATTACGGGCCCCTTCTGGTGGTACTTAACAACATTACATTTAAAATAGTTTCACACCCACCAGACGGGGACTTAACAAGGATCTGGGTTTCCTATCACATTACAAACCATAAATTTATACTGGTTTGTCACCTTCTGATTACCCATCCACCTCTCCCTATCACATCCCCTCCCCCATGCTTTCATGTTTCGATAGATAGATAGATAGATATAATCACTCGTGTTCTCTTTATACAACCCCACTACATTAAGTTTATAACCTAGTATTTGACAAGGATGTTTTGAGGCTTTCTCTGTTTGGTGATTGTTGAAATCAGAGTTCTCGCAATCTGTGAAGGAGATATACTATTAGATATCAAAACTGGTGTTCTGCTTCTCACTCTGTCAAAATTTGAAACATGAGACTCAAACGTAATGTTAAAAAAAAGAAAAGAGAAAGTGAACCTGTGGAATGCTATCTGGAGCATAGCCAGCCAGCAAAATGGTTATCAAAGCATGATGTATTTAGGTATTGTGTACAGTTGTAACTAGGACCTGTTCTGACAAGCCCTTGGTCACTAGAAGAAGCTGTCATTGAGAGCGTATATGGTAAAGCAGTGTTCCTGGTCTACACATGAAAGGCAGGCAGAAATTTGGTTTCAACTGGATGGTATTAGAGCAGTGTTTGATGTATTTATTTAGATTTTTGCTCACACCTTTTCCAGTAGTAGCTCAAGGTGAGTTATATTCAGATACACTGACAGGCTCACATCTTAAGTTCGTTCATGAGGTAATGGAGGGTTAAATGACTTGCCCAAGATCACAAGGAGCAGTAGTGGAATTTGAACCGCCCACCTCTGGATCAGGGGCGTAGCCAGACCTCGGTGGGACAGGGGGGGGGTCCAGAGCCCAAAGTGGGGGGGGGGACACATTTTAGCTCGCCTCCCCAGCCGCCGCCAACCCTCCCCCGCCACTTCCGACCCTTCAACTGACCCCCACCACTTTCGACCCCCCGCCTTCTGCCGACCGCCCCCCACTCCACCACTTTTGACCCACCCCTGTCAGCCTTAGTCTTCTTCAGCGCCGGTCTCTGGCGTGTTCGCTGATCTGTGCTGTGAGTCCTGACGTGCTGGACACCAGGACTCTCAGCACAAATCAGCGAACGCGCCTGAGACTGGCGCTGAAGAAGACTAAGGCTGGTAGGGGTTAGGGACCCCCTCCAGCAAAGGTACCTTGCGGTGGCGACGGGTCGAAAGTGGAGGAGGGGTTGAAAGTAGAGGGGGCAGGACTAAATCTATGGGGGCCCATGCCCCCGTGGCCCCACCTAGCTACGCCCCTGCTCTGGATGTCAAAACTGTTACTCTAACCACTAGGCCACTCCTTCTCGCGTGTTAAACAGTCTCTTTAGTGGCAATGACTGGGAGAAGAAGGGGGTTGGTTCATGGTTGGGGGGGTTTGTTCAAGGTGATCACTTCTTCATTGACTAATGGAGCTGCCAATTTCTGGCTGCATTTTGTTCAGAGTGGACATAGACCTGTACAGGGCAGGGGAGGACAACCTTTGTACACAGAAGACCGCATGAATGTCGGCACTACCCCTACGAGCCACAACATTATGCAGTGTAACTGGAAATGCACCGAGCTCCAAAGACCACTTGTTATACATTAAGTAAGACTTGCAGTTTCCATCGTTTTAGTTAGAGTGGCTATTGTGAAAATAGTAATAAAATACAGTATTTAAAATCACCAAAACTCTGGTTAATGACGATTTGTGTATACCTCTCATGGTCTTGGGGGGACGGGCCCAGGTTTGCCCACTTATGGTCTAGGACACAGTGCAACTTCATATATGTTTTGTGGAAAACAAATGTCATAGATTGGAGATTTTTTTGTCCATGTATCAGTATTGTTTTCAAGAGAAGGAAAAAAAGACAACTGGCACGGGTTTAGCTTCCTGTGCCTTTCGGGCACTTGCTGTTAATACGGTGGTGTATGCCTGAGGATGGCCCGTACCCTCCTTGATTGCAGAGTCTGTAACCCCTATTTAATACAAGAGAGAGCTGGGTCCAGCTTTGTGTCAGAACTGCCTGTAACGTGTAAGTAGGTGGAGGCATAGATGCATCATCGAGTGAAAAGGCTTGCAGCATCAGGCAGGATTTAGCAGAAGGGAGCTGGCTAGCAAGTTACTCAGACTGCTGTGTTCTTGTCTCTCTCTCTCTCAAGAGTTGAGAATGAAGCGGAGAGCATCGGACAGAGGAGCTGGCGAAACGTCAGCTAAAGCAAAGGCACTGTGCACAGGGAGCAACGCCAAGAAAGCAGGACCCTTCATTCTAGGTAAGATGTGAGGGGTTTTCCCCCAGTGCAAAGGGCTTGGGACTGGCAAGTTTTGAATTCATTCACACATGGAAATGGACAGGAATTCTCTCTAGAATCTGCATGACACAGTAGAGCTCACCCTATAAAATCCTCATGCATGCTGAACAAAAGGGTTCTGCATAGCCTGCAGCACCTCCTATATATGTTCATATGTTCCATGTTCGTCACCTCTTGGACTGGGAATTCTGTGCATGATTGAATCTGTGATGTCTTGTTAACGTGGGTGCATTTGAAAGTGTGTACAGTGAATGCAGTATCTGTCTGCATAGATGGCAGTGGTCTGTTTGACCACAAAATGAAACGGCACTGAGAGAACCATTTCTGTCCAGTTCAAACTCTTCTTTAAAGCCCCTATTGTAATGGGGTGTGTTGCCAATGGCAGACTTTCACTTGCACCGCTGCAGCTCTTGACAGTCATCAGAAAGCATTTTCTTTCTTGAAAGGAAAAGTTGAAAGGCAAGCAAAGGTCTGCAAATCATTGCCTGAGCGTCTGAAAGCCTGTTAATGTTGCGGCTACTGTAGAGTCAGGCAAAATGTATGGTAAAGCATATAAAGTGTATATGTTGAGGGAGAGCTGGGCTTTGTCTTGCTCTATTAGGAAAATTAAAGTTGGTTTAGATTAGTGTAAAGTGCGTGCCGCCTGCATTTTTACATAACACTGTATTACTCATAGCTTTCATTTCTGCAAAGAAGTAAGAGCATTCTGTTATGTTCTGCTTAGGACCTCGTCTAGGTAACTCTCCAGTGCCAAGCATTGTTCAGTGCCTGGCAAGAAAGGATGGCACAGATGACTTCTACCAGCTTAAGGTAGGCTAGCTTGAAAGTAGACAACACGCTTTTAAAATGTGTTGTTTCTTAAAATATCTCCCCCGCCTTACCTGTCACACTTTTCTTGCCATTGGTGATTGCATGATTTTTCTGGTTGAATCAGCTCTGTCATATGCTGACTGGTGCCGCCTCTTACCCTCTCTGCCCTGCTTTCTTCCTTTCCTCCGCATTACTTCACTTTGCCAGTGACATTTTGTGCTCTGTTTATTAACTGGAGCATGCCCGCGGTTAAATCTCCATCTTTTTAGCTCTTTAATGTCTGGAGCCAGGAATTTCAAATGCATATAGAATGTTTTGGTTAAATGATAGGAGCTTATGGGGCTTGAGCAGAAAATTAACTCCTGTATTTTTGAGTGACTGAGCTGTACAATAGGGCAGATGTAGAGGAAAGGAGCCAAACTTACAAGATGAGTATCATTAAAAAAAAAAATGTTAATGTCCTATACTTTAAAATCAAGCTGTGACTTGAAAATATTCTGTTTTTGAACTGTCAAACCCTTATTGTGCCATTACAGTAACTCTTTATTCAACTTGGCGTCAAGAGCTTTGGTACATGGCAAAGTGTTGTGATAGCCACTTATTTCAGGTGGGCTGAGGCTTGAAGTATAAGACTTGCAGCCTTCTCCTTAGAGAGGGTATTGATGTGTTTACAGCCTGTGCTGAAATAAGAGCTGGCGTATTTAAGTTTATTTCATGGGTCCGTAGTTAGGAGTATTTCCTAGTGTTTCCCCTGATGCCCAGTGCGTCGGGAGGGAATTTCTTCAATTGTGCCCTGGGGTCTACCCTTTGTTTTCCTGTTTGTGTTTTTGGATAGTACATATTGTTTCATTTCAGACATGTGCAGTATATAAGTTGGTAAATTGTCAGGAATCCTGTCTGTGTCTGTGACCGTAAAAATGGCACGGTTAAGCGGTTTGTTTTATTCTAAAATTCATGTCTTATACACAATTCCTAGACTCTTCTTACACTCAAGTGGAAGTCTGGAGAGAATTTTTGTTCCCTAGGAAGAGTTGAAAAACCATTGCCCAGTTTCTCAGGGCTCAGAAGGGCCACCACTAGAGAGATTATCATAGGAAGCGAAACTCCTTTAGGCAAAAAATAAAGCTTTTCTTCTATTTTTAAGTATTTAGTATTTAAAGGAAATAATTAAAATGCCTGATATAAAACAAGGAAAAGTAATGCTTTTTCTATATTTCTCAGTTTTATGCAATTACCTGCAGAATTATGTACGATATTGCAAAGCTAAGTGCCCGTTTACTAAGCTGTGTGGGGTTCCTGTCCACGTCTAAAGCAGCAAAAATGGCCAAACGTGCAACGCACTGTGACTAAAGCGTTCCGTGTTAGTTTCCCATTTGCACATTCTTTTGGGAGGGAGATTGTCAGGGGTGGAGAATGGGCATGGATGGTGCTAATCTAGTGTGCCGACATTACCGCTGCACTAAGGGCCAGATACTATATATGGGGCCTAGAAAATCCGCACGGAAAACATTTCTGCCTAAGCGTATTCTGTAAGCTGCACCTATATTTAAGCACGGTAAGTAAAATACGCTTAGTTGATATTCTAGCTCCTAAAATAACGCACCTCAGTTTACATCAATGAAAATGTGGCATAAATCCCGGCACGTAGATTTAGGCGTAGAAGGCCGTATTCTATAACGTGCGTAAATTTTGGAACGCCCACTAAACACCCATAACCACACCCCTTTTTGCCCCTGCACATTGAAATTTAGGCACAGCGTGTTGCAAAATAAGCTTAGGGAGTTCTGCGTATAAATTCTAATTTTCACCAGTTAGTGCTCATTATTGCTTAAGTGCTGTTGACGCTGATTGGCTTGTTAAGCAATGCATCCAGAAAAGCTTAGCGGAGATTGGGAGACGGGGCTAGTGGTTGGGAGGCGGGGCTAGTGCTGGGCAGACTTCTACGGTCTGTGCCCTGAAAATGGCAGATACAAATCAAAGTCAGGTATACACATAAAGCAGCACATATGAGTTTATCGTGTTGGGCAGACTGGATGGACCGTACAGGTCTTTCTCTGCCGTCATTTACTATGTTACTATGTTAAGCCAATTAACTTACACGCATTGTTACAGAATAAACTCTAGTGCGTCCATAATGCTGGAACTCTTAGCACCTCCTAAATAGAATAGCTCTAACATCAGCGCATGGCTGTTAATGAAATAAATAGAAAAAAAAAGGCATTTTTGGGGGGCTTGGTGCACGAGGAAAGTCCCGTGTAAGGATGCTCTAAGCCCATTTCTTAGTGCAGCTTAGTCAAAGGGCCACTTAATTCTTTCTGTTTTGTTGGGTGTGTTTGTGTTAAAAGCCTAAAAAAACTGAAATACTTTTGTGTTCTCTCATGAAAGATTCTCACTTTGGAAGAGCGAGGGGATAAGGGAGCAGAGACGCAGGAAGAACGGCAGGGCAAGATGCTGTTGCATACAGAATACTCTTTGCTTTCTTTGCTGCACAGTCAGGACGGTGTGGTTCATCACCATGGACTCTTCCAGGTAAAGAGGACACGAAAGGTATCTTGCTAAGGAAAACACTAGGCCTTCACGATGCCTCAGTCACACGTCATTTTGTGGTGAGCAGCCAGGAAATCGGTTGTGTGTTGGATCTATTTTGAACAGCACTAGGTTTGAGGGGGAATGTGGGTTTCAGAGAAATATGTTTTGAGTGTAATTAAGTCTTTGACGTGATGCTGTAGGAGGATATTGAGGGACACTTTGCTATTAACAGCTGTTAGATGGTATTAAATTAAGGCTGCAAACCACTACACAACATATTTTGTTTATATAACTGAAATCCAAATACCTGTGTATAAAGTTAAGTTTATAGAAATCATATTGAATGTGTATTAAGTGGGAATGTATCTGAAATGTACACACTGATTGCATGTTTATCCAGTGTTTCCTTTCAGGGATCCTTTTTAAGTAAGTAGTAGCTTTTCTGGATTCTCTTAATGTCTTGAATTACTGGCATTTCTTGTTTATGCAGTACAATGTGGGATGCTGTTATCTTCCTACATTCTGTCCGCGCTTATGTGGCTAAGTACCTGCTGTGCAGTCTAATGCTCCGTATCCATTACTTGGTCTTGGATGCCACAGCAAGTCCAGACTCCTAAGAGGAGTGTTTGGATATCTGTAATCTCATGCTGGATAAAATTGCATTAGGGATCTTGAGATCTCCTCCAAAGTTGATGCTCTCACTAAAATATTTTGGTAAGATATTCATTTGTACTACTTGCATGTCATAGCGCTCTTAACACTCATTTTTCTGGGGCGTAAAGGAGGAAAGAAAAGATTTCCTATGTAGTTTGATCTCTGCCTCTTCTCTGTGAAGGAGGGGGAGGAATCTTCAGCATAAGATGCTGGGTCAGATCGATGGTCCATCTAGCACAGTATCCTGCTTCCAACAGTGGCCAATCCAGGTCACGAGTACCTGGCAGAATCTCAAAGAGTAACAGGATTCTGGAATCCAAAACAGTAATACGATTCTGGAATGTTAGAGAATATCGAGATTCCAGAATCCAAAAGGGGAGCAAGATTCCGGAATGGTGGTAGCAACATTTCATGCTACCAATCCCAGGGATAAGCAGTTGCTTTCTCCATGTCTGTCTCAATAGCAGATCATGGACTTTTCCTCCAGGAACTTTTTAAAACACAGATATGCTTCGGCAGCGAGTTCCAGAGCTTAACCGTTCTTTGAGTGAAAAAATATTTTCTTCTATTTGTTTTAAAAGTATTTCCATGTAACTTCATTTGAGTGTCCTCTAATCTTTGTACTTTTTCAAAGAGTTAAAAAAAAAATCAATTTACGTTTACCGGTTCTACACCGCTCAGTATTTTGTAGACCTCTAATATATCCCTCCTCAAACATCTCTTTTCCAAGCTGAAGAGCCCTAGCCTCTTTTAACATTTCCTTCTCCTTTTTTGGTTGTTTGTTGCATTTGTATCCCACATTTTCCCACCTATTTGCAGGCTCAATGTGGCTTACATAGTACCAGAGAGGCGTTCGCAGACTCTGGTGTGAACAAATACAAAATGATGTTGTGGTAATAGGTTCTCGTGGAACAGTCTCTTTAGGGTATCAAAGTGGAAGGGTTGTGTTATGACCATACGTACTTTGGTTTTGATGTGTTGCAGAGTTTGAGTATTTAAGTTGGATCGGTAGGGTATTCCTTTTGAAACAAGTTGGTTTTTAGTGATTTCCGAAAGTTTAAATGGCCGTAGGATGTTTTCACAGCTTTCGGTAATGCGTTCCACAGTTGTGTGCTTATATCTGTGGAGGAGTGGCCTAGTGGTTAGGGTGGTGTACTTTGGTCCTGTGGAACTGAGTTTGATTCCCACTTCAGGCACAGGCAGCTCCTTGTGACTCTGGGCAAGTCACTTAACCCTCCATTGCCCCATGTAAGCCGCATTGAGCATGCCATGAGTGGGAAAGCGCAGGGTACAAATGTAACAAAAATAAAATAGATACTATTGGAGATTCTACATGGAATGTTGCTATTCCACTAGCAACATTCCATGTAGAAGGCTGCGCAGGCTTCTGTTTCTGTGAGTCTGACGTCCTGCACGTACGTGCAGGACGTCAGACTCACAGAAGCAGAAGCCTGCGCGGCCACATTGGTGATCTGCAAGGGCCGACTTCTAGTGGAATAGCAACATTCCATGTAGAATCTCAAATAGTAGCAACAGTGGAGGAGTGGCCTAGTGGTTAGGGTGGTGGACTTTGGTCCTGGGGAACTGAGTTTGATTCCCACTTCAGGCACAGGCAGCTCCTTGTGACTCTGGGCAAGTCACTTAACCCTCCATTGCCCCATGTAAGCCGCATTGAGCCTGCCATGAGTGGGAAAGCGCAGGGTACAAATGTAACAAAAATAAAATAGATACTATTGGAGATTCTACATGGAATGTTGCTACTATTGGAGATTCTACATGGAATGTTGCTGCTATTTGAGATTCTACATGGAATGTTGCTATTCCACTAGCAACATTCCATGTAGAAGCCTGCGCGGCCATATTGGTGATCTGCAAGGGCCGACTTCTAGTGGAATAGCAACATTCCATGTAGAATCTCAAATAGTAGCAACAGTGGAGGAGTGGCCTAGTGGTTAGGGTGGTGGACTTTGGTCCTGGGGAACTGAGTTTGATTCCCACTTCAGGCACAGGCAGCTCCTTGTGACTCTGGGCAAGTCACTTAACCCTCCATTGCCCCATGTAAGCCGCATTGAGCCTGCCATGAGTGGGAAAGCGCAGGATACAAATGTAACAAAAATAAAATATCTAAGCTGGATGCATAAGTTGATTTGTATTTAAGTCCATTGCAACTTGGGTAGTGGAGATTTAGATAAGTTTGTGATGATTCAGATGTGATTCTGATTGGTAGGTCTATGAGGTCTGTCATGTATCTCAGGGCTTCGCCGAAGATTATTTTGTGAACTAGGGTGCAGATTTGGGTTACCTTTCTTTGAACCTTTTCTAATTCCGCTCTGTTTTTTTTTTTGAGATACAGCAACCAGAACTGTACACAATACTCTAGGTGAGGTTTTACTATGGAGCGATACATACGCGTTATAGATTTCCTGATCGTGCATCCTTAACATTGATCTTAAAGCAGTACTTGAATCTGGCCAAAGGTCTAATACGTAGAATTGTTTCCTTTATGGATACAGATGCCCACACAAATATAGTGTGACAAATTTGGTGTAAGGAAAGATTTCACAAGGAAAACTTTTTATTTACAATTTGGAGGATTCTTCTGGCTTTCAGGTAGTTTGACACTTTTACCTTTGTGGTACTTGCTGCTTCCCAGAGCTAGCAAGTAACTACTGCAGCCTAAGAGGAAACATAAGTTAGTAGAGATCACATCCAGATGATAAGAAGGCTTTCATTAGCGATCTATATTGCAGCACCTCCAGGAGAGCGTTTTAAGCTCTCTGATGTCTGGGTTGTCAAAGTTGAAATTCTGCATCTCTGTTTTTACAGTTGGCAGTTTATTGTAGCCATAATTGATCAGAGCAATTTACAACACTAAATAAAACAGAAAAAGAACCGCTCGAGAAATATAGAGTGCCCCAATCTATCCACCCTATCAGATTAACTGTTCACTCGTCCTCTAGATTGTTCACTTGTCTTTAGATTGTTCTCTTGTCTTTTAGATTGTAAGCTCTTTGAGCAGGGACTGTCCTTCTATGTTTAAATTGTACAGCGCTGCGTAACCCTAGTAGCGCTTTAGAAATGTTCGTTAGTAGTAGTAAAAAGAACGCCATAGTAGGTAGAAAAGACCTGTAGCATGCATACAAGAGCACACGTCCCTGTAGTAAACGTCCTGCAGTTCCCCAAGATAAAACCCTCTAATTACATCTTCAATATGTAAAAGACCTTAACAAAGAGAAAAATCATCTTAGCGGCATCTTACAGCTCTTCCCTCCTGATATTCCAAATGCCTGAACAAAGAAATAAGTTTTGAATTGCTTTTTAAATGCTGACAGGGATTCTAACGCCTGGAGTCCCATAGAAAGCTGATTCCAAAGAGTTGGCGCTATCCAAAAAAAAACCCTGGCACACATAGAGGCCCAATGTTTAAGTCAATCCATGAGGGCACACAGCCATGTCAGAACATAAGGATTGATTTCAGGACTCAAATAAGGAGTCATGCGCTCATTACACGCCCTATGAGCCAACATTAGCGAATTAAATCTGATCTGATTTTAAAAAAACAGGTAGCCAATAGAACCTTATTATAAAGGTTTTATATTATTTTATGTTCATCTGAAGAGCTTCCTGAAAATCAGGTAATTGCACCGTAAATATCCTTGGCAGTGGCGCAGCCAAGGGTGGGCCGGGGTGGGCCCAGACTCACCCACTTTAGGTTCAGGCCCACCAAGTAGCACACCTATAATGTGGCTGGTAGGGACCCCAAGCCCCACCAGCCAAAAACTCCCAACAACTGTTTGCTGCTGAAAATCTGCTATTTAAAAGGTATACGGGGGAGGGGGGGGTGTTTGAAAGACCATATGGCATGCAGGCGAGAGAGGGAAAAACCAAATCAGTTGTAGGACAAGGTGGAGTTCTGACCCACCCACCTTGGGTCCAGGCCCACCCAAACTTGGGTTTTGGTACTGGTGGTGATAAGCAAAGCATTGCTTTCATATAATCTGCTTTTGTCCCACTTTCCCATCTCTTGCCTTTCAGGATCGAACTTGTGAACTGATTGAAGATGTGGAAACCAACAAACTGGTCCGAAAAATGAAGAAACGGATATGCTTAGTGCTGGACTGCCTGTGCGCGCATGATTTCAGTGATAAAACTGCAGATCTGATAAACCTGCAACATTACGTAATTAAAGAGAAGAGACTGAGCGAACGAGAAACTGTGGTGATCTTCTACGATGTGGTTCGGGTAGTTGAGGCATTACACAAAGTAAGTGCAAAGAAGGATTTTACCTCCCTTAGCAAAATTTTTAAAGCATGTCAGTAGGGAGCATTTGTAGTTGCTTCAGCCATTTGGGGGGGTTCTTCGATAGCAGGAACAGTTTAAAACTTGTAGAAGACTGACCCCATTTGTATTGGATATCTGATCCCATATAAATAGTAACGTAGTAGATGACAGCAGAAAAAGACCTGCACGGTCCATCCAGTCTGCCCAACAAGATAAACTCATATGTGCTACTTTATATGTATACCTGACCTTGATGTGTATCTGCCATTTTCAGGGCAAAGACCGTAGAAGTCTGCCCTGCCTCCCACAACCGGCTCTGCCACCCAATCTCGGCTATGCTTCTGAGGATCCATTCTTTCTGAACAGGATTCCTTTATGTTTATCCCACGCATGTTTGAATTCTGTTACCGTTTTCATCTCCATCTTATGTTTCCAGTATATTTAGACAAAAAAAAAAATTAAGGGAATGATATAAGGAGATGTAGATCCCAGGCAGTGGTATTCCTAGGTCGGCTGCCGCCTGGTGTGGATTGCTGGTCTGCACCCCCTCCTTGCATCCCCTCCCCCCCCCCGGCGCGTCGCTCTTGGGGGTGCAGGGAACAGTCACGTGACTGTCTGCTCTGCCGGTTCCCTGCCCCAGAATAGGAAGTAACCTCAGAGGGAGCAGGGAACCGCCAAGCGGCAGCTCCCTGCACCCCCTTGCAGTGTGCACCCTGGGCGGACCGTCCCCCCCCCCCCCCACCCCGTACTTGGTACGCTACTGATCCCAGGAGAGTTTAAAGTAGGGTAAAATCAAATGCAACTAAAATCCTCCAAACATCAAGCTTTCCTTGAAGCTGATCCTTCACTTTGAACTGATTACAGCGAAGATGATGTATGTTTTTTGGCACGAGCATTGGGGTGCCATAAGGACATCTCTGATTCATCAGAATTCTGTATGTTCAGCAGTGAGGCACTTGAGCATAAATTGGGTAAAACCCAAATGTTCAGATTAGTCAGTCTAAGCAAATAATAGAATATCACAAATTCCTTAGATTAGGAAAGTGAATCAGAAGTGAATGATTCAAAACAGAAGCCAGCCCAGTGCTCAGTTGCAGTACTGCCTTGTTGGGCTCGACTCCTGGTTTGGTCAGGGCTGGCAGTTCTGTAGATACAGTGTTCACAGCCCCTGGAGAGAAGGGAGTCAGTCATCTCACAATGGTAGTTACCCGATGGCTAGATTTAGGGCCCATGACTGCTGATTTTTCAAATGAATACACAGAAGAAACAAATCCTCGCAGAATAGGAAATATGCAATACAACAGTAAAGATGTCTCAAGAATGAGCAGACGATGCTTCAGACAGTCTAAAAGTTGATTGTGGAACAAACGAGACGCGACACAGCTGTGTTTCAGCCGACAAGGCCTGCATTAGGAGTCTCTTGGATTGTACTGAATCGTCCACTTGAAATAATAACTGTAGGTCATACCTGTGGTCAATACGAGAAAGCAGCTAGCAAAGCAACGAGCTTTTGTTTGGAGTTTAGAATTTCGTGCGAGCCTGTGATTGCTTTGGTGCGCAGTGCGTTTTGCTAGTTACTTTCTCATATTGACCTTTGATTGTTTTGGCATGCGGTGCACTTTGTTGCTTTTTCATACTGACTACAGATATTATTTCAAGTGGGCGATTCAGTACAGTCCAAGAGACTCCTGATGCAGGCCTTGTCGGCCGAAACACAGCTGTGTCAATTCTCATTTGTTCCACAATAAACTTAGACCATCTGAAGCATCGTCTGCTTGTTCTTGAATCATCTGCGCTGTTGTATTGCATATACACACAGTATCCTTGGCAGTGGTCTCCCCACCCCCTCCCCAATAGCTGAGGACGGATTCTTCCTTGACTAGATTAATAAAATTGAAAAGGGATATAAAATAAGGGAAAACTCCCTGACCATTTGCAAATGATGGCCAATGGTCGCCGATTCTAGCCAAGTTGAAAGTGTAAAGAAATGGGAGAAAAGTGTTGTATCCCCTCCAAAATCCCCAAAAAACAGATTATACTAGTGTTCTATACGCATTTTGGTTCTGTCCTGTGTTTTGAGGAACATTCTTAAATGGAAAGCAGAGAAAATGTGTATTCTCTAGTTCCTTAGTTCATTAGCTCTCAATGCACATTATAAATGCTTAGAGACGTTTTTATACATACCGAGTGAAAGAAGCGTTTCAGAAAAGGGCCGAGGGTGACTTAGCACAATCTTTTGACGTTGTGCTCGAACACCTTGACTGCACTTCTGCAAAAGTGTGCTATCTCTCCTGACTCATAAGTACGTAAGTACATAAGTATTGCCATACTGGTAAAGACCAAAGGTCCATCAAGCCCAGCATCCTGTTTCCAACAGTGGCCAATCCAGGTCACAAATACCCGGCAAGATCCCAAAAATGTACAAAACATTTTATACTGCTTATCCCAGAAATAGTGGATTTTCCCCAAGTCCATTTAATAACGGTCTATGGACTTTTCCTTTAGGAAGCCGTCCAAACCTTGTTTAAACTCCGCTAAGCTAACCGCCTTTACCACGTTCTTTGGCAACGAATTCCAGAGTTTAATTACACATTGAGTGAAGATACATTTTCTCCGATTCGTTTTAAATTTACTACATTGTAGCTTCATCGCATGCCCCCTAGTCCTAGTATTTTTGGAAAGCGTGAACAGACGTTTCACATCTACCCGTTCAACTCCACTCATTATTTTATAGACCTCTATCATATCTCCCCTCAGCCGCCTTTTCTCCTAGCTGCTTTAGCCTTTCCTCATAGGGAAGTCGTCCCATCCCCTTTATCATTTTCATCGCCCTTCTATAAGAAATAGCCTTCAGTGCCCTTGATCCATCCTTTTAATTGAGCGATGATGATCACAAATGACTTCATCTCCTGTTTTCTCCTTTTCAGAGTTTTCACACAGTCTGGGCACTGTTCAGAAATGCTACCAGACGTCTTCTGTGCTGTTGCATTTCAGTTTTGTTTTTATTTTTTTACTTGTTTAAATTAACTGCCTGTGAATATATGCTGTGAGTAACTTGATCTTACAGCATTGGGTAGCAATGTTAGCACCGCATTGTCGTTCTGAAGGAAAGATGCTTTGTCAGTTCAAAATCAGCTCTGGAATTAAAAGCATGTGATCTGTTAAGTAATCAGATTATGCTGCCTCAGCATTTATTCATTATTTTTGGTGCACAAAAGTTTACTGTTCCTTTTACCATTTTTTTTCTCTAAACGCATACTGTCGCTTAGATGACATCATGCTGCAGTGGACCAAGCCATTGTAAATAAAATATATTTCTTTACCTGCATGGTTTTCACACAGTGGCAAAGTATATTGAGATACAGTAGCTAAAACACTTTTCAAAACTGCGTTTTGTAAGTATTGCAGGGCATACGTGGTCAGAAATGTATGTGACGTTTGAACCGAATCGCAGGATTACACAATATCTGACTCCAGCTGCTGAACCCAGATGTTCATCTTTTAGTGAAGGCTGCACAGGGGACACTTAGAAATTAGAAATGTTTCTCTTAACGCCAGCACCTTCGCTACAAGATATATATTTTGCTACTGAAGATTAGACTGAAAATAGATGAGGTTTTATTATTTATCTAGGAATTTTTTTAGACATTTTAAACTTTCATTTTGCAGAAAAATATTGTACACAGAGACCTGAAACTGGGCAACATGGTATTAAATAAAAGGTAAGTCATTCTCGTTCCTTTTTAAGCTATACACTTAGAGGTATTGTTCATTTATTCTGAATTTGGCTCATACCTTTTCACTGCTAGGTTTTTTTTTATTTATTACATTTGTACCCCGCGCTTTCCCACTCATGGCAGGCTCAATGCGGCTTTCATGGGGCAATGGAGGGTTAAGTGACTTGCCCAGAGTCACAAGGAGCTACCTGTGCCTGAAGTGGGAATCAAACTCAGTTCCCCAGGACCAAAGTCCACCACCCTAACCACTAGGCCACTCCTCCACTGTTGCTACTATTTGAGATTCTACATGGAATGTTGCTATTCCACTAGCGACATTCCATGTAGAAGTCGGCCCTTGCAGATCACCAATGTGGCCGCGCAGGCTTCTGCTTCTGTGAGTCTGACGTCCTACATGTACGTGCAGGACGTCAGACTCACAGAAACAGAAGCCTGCGCAGCCTTCTACATGGAATGTTGCTAGTGGAATAGCAACATTCCATGTAGAATCTCCAATAGTAGCAACAGAATCTCCAATAGTAGCAACATTCCATGTAGAATCTCCAATTGTATCTATTTTATTTTTGTTACATTTGTACCCTGCGCTTTCCCACTCATGGCAGGCTCAATGCGGCTTACATGGGGCAATGGAGGGTTAAGTGACTTGGCCAGAGTCACAAGGAGCTGCCTGTGCCTGAAGTGGGAATCCAACTCAGTTCCCCAGGACCAAAGTCCACCATCCTAACCACTAGGCCACTCCTCTACTGTTGCTACTATTTGAGATTCTACATGGAATGTTGCTATTCCACTAGCAACATTCCATGTAGAAGTCGGCCTTTGCAGATCACAAATGTGGCCGCGCAGGCTTCTGCTTCTGTGAGTCTGATGTCCTGCAGGACAACAGACTCACAGAAACAGAAGCCTGCGCAGCCTTCTACATGGAATGTTAGTGTAGGCGTGGGTTTTGGGCATGCGCCCATCCATTTTTTTAACGCGCCTGTAAAAAGGGCCTTTTTTAAAACTTTTTGCCGAAAATGGATGTGCGACAAAATGAAAATTGCCACGCGTCTATTTTGTGTCTGAGACCTTACCGCCAGCATTTGACCTAGCGGTAAAGACTCGCGCGTTAACCGGGCGATAATGACCTACGTGCGCCAAATGCCACTTGGCGAACGTCCGTTAACGCGCCCGAAAATAAAAAATATTTTTTAGACGTGCATATCGGACGCGTGCCAAAAAATGAAATTACCGCAAGAACCACGCGGTAGTCGGGCGGTAACTCCATTTTGGCACGCGTAGACGCTTACGCCGCTTAGTAAAAGGACCCCAATGACTTAACTAAAAGAGTATCGGTGGGCTTCGAACACTGGCTTCCCTGTTTTTCAGCCCCTCTCCTCTAACCACGAGGCGGCTGCTCCACTAGTGGAGTGATTAGGAGGTTCGATACTAGGCCCACTAGGGTCAGAGAAAATACCTGCAAATAATATAAACCGCTTTCGTTGTACCACAGGCAGTATATCGAATCTGTGACCCTTCTTTACTAGGGGACCCTCATCTTTCACTGTCCTTTTTAAGAATTCCTGACAAATGAAAACGTCTTAAGAGGCAGCTGCCTTCGGATCTGCTTAACATTCGCACTCAAGGCTCATCAATTCATAGTGTCTCCATACTAATTGTCCATGTTGTCTCCCCTTGTTATGAAACAACAAAAAGAGCAGAAGAAAAACCAAAACAGACCAATGGTGCTAAATCTTACTCTGTATGTTTTTTTCTGGTCTGTTTTGGTTTTTCTTCCGCTCTTTTTGTTGTTTCGTGAGTGTTTTGCGGGAGACTTTGACCTTCTTTGTGTTGGTCTCCCCTTGTTATAACATTTGCATTATTTCTAATTCCATCTGTGCATTCGTTCCACAGTGCTCCTGCACCATGCCACTTTAGTTAAACAATTGGGAAAAAGGTAGCATGATGCCCAGGGCAATCTCCATTCTTTTTCCATTTAATTATCTCAACTGCCCTTGTACACATTTTATTTCATCTGCCGTTTAAGTGGACAATCCCCTAGTCTTTTAGATCAGTCCACTGTTTCTCAGTAGCTTATTTTGTAATGACTTTGAATAATGTTCTCATCTGCAAAGTTTATCACTTTACTCCCAGCTGGGGAGCAGATCATCTAACTTAAGGGTTAAAAAAAAAAAAAAGATTTTGCATGGCAGTGCATACCACTTCTGTATTTCTGTTCACAGCTTACTCATTAGCACTTAACTCTCAGGCAATTTGGAAATAGAGTTGTTCTTTGTTTAAATCCATCTAAGCTACTTTCTTTTTTACATATCCTATTTCAGGATACTCTTAATTTCCTGCTCTAACCATAGCCTTTGAAGATCACTCCAAACCATGCTCTTCTGAGAGACTGTCAGCTGTTCCCCCATGTTTATTTAAAAAGGAAATGGAGGGGTTTTTTGTTTTGTTTTTTTAATTGTTAGCACCAGCAGTGGTTGTTTTCTCATTAGGGTTTCTTTTCTCTTTTAGATATGTTAAATAAACAAATGCGCCTCAGCACGGGGGGGGGGGGGGGGGGGGGGGGGGGGGGAGGGAAATAAGACATTTAGGCCCCGCTCCTGAAAACTCCAGTACTGTTCCGAATAGCACCGTAAAAATACTGCCGGAAGAGCGCAGAACAACGCTAAAGAGATGCAAATATAGGTGCACTGATAACATTGAGCATTAGGGAGTTCGTCGGGAGGATCGTGCTTTGGCGTGGGAGGATTGTGCTGAGCGCGGGGGGAGGGGGGGATTGTGCTGGAGCATATGCAGAAGAGTTCCGTGATAAGCTTGACTCCTGTGCGCATGTGCCTGGTGAAACCCGAACGTGAAGCCCACATTGGCATCTGTGTTATGTGGCCTAAATATAAGCGTTTTTTTTTTTTAGTTTGGACGCTTGTACTTAGACGTAGGAAACAGACGCCAATATGTGTTTTCATTTTGGACTTTTTTTTTTTTTTTTAGCATGGACGCTTTAAATTTAGACACAGGAAGCAGACGCCAATGTTTGCTTTCCTACTGCTTCGAAAAGCAATCAAAACCAGCAGATTTTGCAGAAAGAATCGTGAGAGAAGCATGAAATCCTCTCTTCCAAGAGCCTAACACCTGCTCTGCTCTGACCTGGTGGTATTTTTTGCAGCAGTTTTGTTTCAGGCGCTCTTTTCTGAGCATTGCGGAGGAATAGAAAATGACCTCCTTTACATGAGTATGCTACTTGCTTTGTTTGTGCGTTCGTTTGTTCCCACGCTCTGGGTCTCTGAACATTTTTCACAGATAAATTTTGGCACAAGTACAACGCTAATGGCCTCTAGCGCCCGCGTTTAGTTTTGAGCATCAGGGCTTTAGATTTATGAAGGTGACTAATTCATAAATTGCATTTGCATTTATGAAGATTTTGATTCTCTGTCCTATAAAGCACGTAAGCGATTCACAAGGTTTTTCTTCCCTTATCTCTTCTTTCCATTTTTTTTTTGCGTCTCTAGTTTTGAAGGGGGCAAGGGCGTAGCCAGACAGATTTTGGGTGGGCATAGGCAAGAAGTGAGTGGGCACCAAATGTTCTCCCCACGCCAAAAAAATATCTCAGCTGGTGGGAAACTGCTTCTCGCCACCTTGGCAGTCTGCAGCAGACATGCGCTGAAATCTGAACATGTGCAGGTGCCGCCGGTATCTTGGAGAGCAGCGTTTTCATTACCATCAGGGAGAAGTCTTCAGCTGGCAGAGCTTGGGATCCCTACCAGCTACCACTGAACATGTGCTACTGTTGGGTGGGCCTGAACCCTAAGTGGGTGGCCCATCCAGGCCCACCTGTGGCTACGCCACTGGAAGGGGGTAGAAGTGTCTGAACATAGGCTCGGCTAGAGTTGTTTTGCTTACAGGTCCTGCTGGGGAGGGAGGGGAAATTTTTGCCATATCTTGGTCTTACAGTGGCATCAGATATGGAGAGAGAGAGAGAGAAGATTTGGGGGGGGGGGGGCAGCGGAGCCCACAAACAGGTGCAAGGATTTTGGTAGTATAGGAGCAAAGGGATGAAGACTGAAGCAGCAATTGAACTTGTTCTGCTGCACCAGCTACAGAGGACTAAACAAAATACCTAAAGTAAAAGTGATTTTGGATTTCAAAGGACAAAGCAAACAGTTAACATTCTTTTTAGTAACTAAAAGTGGAAAGAACCTCTTCTGTCTTAAGTGTCAAAGATAGGGAAATTTACAAGAAGTGCCAAAGTTGAGTGTTTTTTTTTTTTTTCTGGAAAAAGTGAAATGTATGAATTGTGGTAAAGGTTCGGGCAGGGAGGGAGAGAGTTTGCGTGTGGGAGTAGCATACCAAGTTCCTAGAAAAGGGAAACAAAAACCAGAACAGCAGCCAGAAGGGCCCTGTAAGGGAGGAGTGACTCATTCACAGCAAATGCTGCTTTATTGCCCTGCTAGGATGGAACTGATTCCCTGCACCATCCTGTGCCATTATTTAATGTAGAACTAAAGGATCCCGCTATTCAAAGCTTAAAAAGCTTCTAAAGTCAGGAGAATGGAGAATACCGTTCTCAATCAACAGTTTATTTCATGGATTCTGAACTTGGCAAATACTGAGAGGTTCGTGGATAGGAAAGTCAGGAAAGAACATAGCTTCGGGCTCCATACTAAGAAAAACTAAAAAAGAATTGGATGAAATCCACCAAGTGAATAACTGATAAGAGAGCAAACTTTCCCTGCAGCTTTTCAGCGTTATCTACAAACCTCAGTTACCCCTTAAACAGCAGTGCTACTTGGGTGGCTTACACTGACGACTGGTGCATCTTATTTGGGGTTTATTAACCACATTTATTTTATTAACAGCATAATAATAGTAAAATGGTCCAACATCAGTATAAGATTCTACTACTACTGCTTATCATTTCTATAGCGCTACTAGACATGCGCAGCGCTGTACTCTTGAACATGAAGAGACAGTCCCTGCTCCACAGAGCTCACAATCTAATTAGGACAGACAAACAGGACAAATAAGGGATAAGGACAAAGAGTAGCAAGATTCTGGAATCCCAAAGAGTAGCAAGATTCTGGAATCCCAAAGAGTAGCAAAATTACGGAATCCCAAAGAGTAGCAAGATTCCGGAATCCCAAAGAGTAGCAAAATTCTGTGCAGAATCCCGAAGAGTAGCAAGATTCCGGAATACCAAAGACTACTACTACTACTACTTATCATTTCTATAGCGCTACTAGACATGCGCAGCGCTGTACTCTTGAACATGAAGAGACAGTCCCTGCTCCACAGAGCTCACAATCTAATTAGGACAGACAAACAGGACAAATAAGGGATAAGGACAAAGAGTAGCAAGATTCTGGAATCCCAAAGAGTAGCAAGATTCTGGAATCCCAAAGAGTAGCAAAATTACGGAATCCCAAAGAGTAGCAAGATTCCGGAATCCCAAAGAGTAGCAAAATTCTGTGCAGAATCCCGAAGAGTAGCAAGATTCCGGAATACCAAAGACTACTACTACTACTACTACTTATCATTTCTATAGCGCTACTAGACATGCGCAGCGCTGTACTCTTGAACATGAAGAGACAGTCCCTGCTCCACAGAGCTCACAATCTAATTAGGACAGACAAACAGGACAAATAAGGGATAAGGACAAAGAGTAGCAAGATTCTAGAATCCCAAGGAGTAGCAAGATTCTGGAATCCCAAAGAGTAGCAAGATTCTGGAATCCCAAAGAGTAGCAAGATTACAGAATCCCAAAGAGTAGCAAAATTCTGTGCAGAATCCCGAAGAGTAGCAAGATTCCGGAATACCAAAGACTACTACTACTACTACTTATCATTTCTATAGCGCTACTAGACGTACACAGCGCTGTACACTTGAACATGAAGAGACAGTCCCTGCTCCACAGAGCTCACAATCTAATTAGGACAGACAAACAGGACAAATAAGGGATAAGGACAAAGAGTAGCAAGATTCTAGAATCCCAAAGAGTAGCAAGATTCTGGAATCCCAAAGAGTAGCAAGATTCTGGAATACCAAAGACTACTACTACTACTTATCATTTCTATAGCGTTACTAGACATGCGCAGCGCTGTACTCTTGAACATGAAGAGACAGTCCCTGCTCCACAGAGCTCACAATCTAATTAGGACAGACAAACAGGACAAATAAGGGATAAGGACAAAGAGTAGCAAGATTCTAGAATCCCAAGGAGTAGCAAGATTCCGGAATCCCAAAGAGTAGCAAAATTCTGTGCAGAATCCCGAAGAGTAGCAAGATTCCGGAATCCCAAAGACTACTACTTTTACTTATCATTTCTATAGCGCTACTAGACATATGCAGCGCTGTACACTTGAACATGAAGAGACAGTCCTTCTCCACAGAGCTTAAAAGATGCAGTTCAATGAGGTAAACTTGGAGATAGGCAGAATTAATGATAATAATATGACGGTGTAAGAAATTTTCACATTTAACAACACAGTAGAACATTCATGTAACAGAAATATGAAAAAGTCAGCAGAATATGAATAACCCCATAATAATGTAAGCAGACGCTGTAATTTTTAGGCAACATGCAAACCACAACATGTTTACAAGATGGTGGTAAAATTTTGTATATTTTTCTGTACTAGTTAAAATTTGTGACACTATATAAGCATTTGCAATGTTAAGGGATGTGGGTTGTAATGTAGATATGGAGAAGCAAATTCAGCGTTTTAGAAAGGGTCAGAGAGCTGAACGAATGGTCATGATTGAGAGGCTGGTGGGTAAGAGACCAGGATTTAAACCCGATATTACTTAAACTGAATTTTCTGTATGGGTCCTGAGGTTATTCATTATGGAGAATTTGAACTTTGCAAGCATTGTAAAGTCTGACCTTTTAATCTAATTGTTAGTTCTTGAGACTGATGTATTAGTAATCTGCATATTGGGTTTTATCTGTGAGTTTGATTTCAGGCTGGAAAATTGCTTATGGAAAAGGGGGATCTAATGCTTTCTTTCCTCCCCCTCCCCCTCCCCAGGACTCATAGGATAACTATCACAAACTTCTGCCTTGGAAAGCACTTGGTTAGCGAAGATGATCTGCTGAAAGACCAGCGAGGAAGCCCAGCCTACATCAGTCCTGACGTACTGAGCAGTGAGTTATTGAACTGGGAATAGGAATCCTGCATGCGACGAAAGTAAAACTGGCTCAGTCCAAGCTTCATTCTCCGACCCTTAGAGCAGCATTCCCAGATACCTGTAGCAGTCCAGCTTGCACAAACAATGTCCTAAGATCAGCGGTGGGGTTAGTTACCAGTCCACCCTTACAAGCCAGACTAAGGAAGATGTCCTCCAAGATTGTAAGGGCAACTTTTATTTTTACTGTTTGAGAATTTGCATGAAACCTACATAAAGAGCATCTTACTTTTGCCGTCAGTTGAAGTTCAAGCCGGACAAGGCACAGGAAGCGCTGCTGCCGCTGATCTGCAACATGTGAATTTTGTTGTTGTCCACTTTTCAGTGGACCCTTGGCCTTGTCCTGTCCACTGTCATTACTGGAACCGTGGTGTGACTTACCAGAGTCGGCTAAGGCAAGCGGAAAGAGCCCTCAAGGCTGCCCCGAGTACAGTTCCCCTCCACTTGTGTGCACACAAAGTGCTGGGCCCGTGTTTCTACCATTGATTTTAATGAGCAATCACGTTGGTTAAGCACATCCGCTGTAAGCACGTGCTCTGCTTATATGCACACACTTGACTGGCACTCTGTTTCTCTGCACAGTCAGGTCATTCCAACTGCCCAGCCCAATGAAAGATATGTCACTGCTGTTCTTTTATGTTTCAATAATTTTTATTGATGACACATCCAAATGAACAATATCCAAGGAAACGTGATACAGATAGAACCATCTCCGCAGTCAGACATTTAGCAGTAATCTCCCACACCCCTACCCAATAAACTATTAAATGACAACTATAGCTGTTTGAAGAAAGCTGAACAATGACTACCAAGGGGGGGGGGGGGGCGGTGGGGGCAGTCCGCCCCGGGTGCACGCCGCTGGGGGGGTGCCGCGGCGCGCGCCTGTTGGCCTGTTTCAGTCCGATTTCGCAATTCACATGTGTTCACTGCTCCCTCTGAGTCTGCCCCGGAACAGGCTCACGCCGTGGCACCCCCCCTCCCCCCCAGCGGCGATCCGCCCCGGGTGTCAGCTAGGGTCGGAACGCCACTGACCACCAGACACTTCTCTTTATATACACTATGAAATAAAAAAAGATATTTCAGCGGTTCTCGTAACAAGGGAAACTGCGTTAAGCCAAGTAGTCCCACTTTCAAATATGAAAAAGAAGGAAACTCCCCCCCTTCCTCCTACTTCCCCCCCCATACCCTCCCCCGATTCTAGTTCAACTTTTTAACCCTAAAATTCACTGCTGTTCTTTTAATAAATGTCACTGTCTTGACTAGATTTATGTGTTATTAACTAACTGATGTTTTTACATCATTTTCTACTGTCCTATTAATGCATAAATGGTGCTACACCGGCTGTGACAAAAGCAAAGAAGTCAGGAGAATAATCTGTGCAAAACCACCAGAGAGTCCCAGACATAGCAAAGGTGGTCCAGGAAAGGAGGAAACAACCAGTGAGTTTATTGAACAAGGACCCAACTTGGCCAAGCTTCGATGATAGCCTTCATTAGGCGTCATACTATTCTTCAGTACAGAGTGAAGTGAACACTAGTTACATGGAGGAGCGTCACCGCATCGGAAACTGCATCCGAACTGGTGCTCATTTCACTCAGTGTTGAAGAATCCGATGACTCCTGATGAAGGGCTATTGCTGGATCTAGGTCCTTTCAATAAAACGTTCTGAAGTGCACCGTTGGTTGCTACGCTGGCTTTGTAAATAGTAATATGTGTGATAAGTGAGAGTTCAGAAAGGGTCACATGGGTTCAGTTTCAGTCCTGAGGCTTAACACTTATCTGGAGTGCACTGTATTTCTCTAGAGAGGGAGGGAGCCGCCTAATGTTAAGAGCACCAGACTGAGAACCAAGGAAGCCAGAATTAAATCCCACTGATGTTCCTTGGGCAAGTGATCTCAGTCTGTAATCCCCTCAGGAGCAGGACAGTAGCAATAACGTATCTACATGCGACTTGCCTTGAGCTAATACTGAAAAAGGGTGAGCTAAGTCAAAATATAAGGAAGCATTTGATAGTGACCAAATCTGCCTGTGCTACCCACTCAGTAGCACCCTCACAATAATGCATTTCATATTGTATGTGTTTGAGTTACAAGAGGGAGAAGAGAGGGTTATGCCACTTCAGTCAAAAAAAAAACATATTTTTAATTTGCTTCGTGCCTAATAGCTGGTAAACAGTACATGAACTTTTCCAAGGCCCTTTACGAGAAGAGGCACGCTAATCGAGAAAAGTCCCGATTTCAGGGATTAAAAATACAAGAGCCGGCCTTCTGACAGTGCAAGGTAATTCCTGCTGGAGAGAATTATTGCAGAGCTGGTTCCCCTGAACTGTGCAGAGCATAATTAGAACTGGTGAAATACTGCAGCGATGACTCACCAAGTGAGTCAGAACGGAAACCATACACTTAATCCCATTTGTCTGTGGTAGGGAGGCTGCAGCCTTTGTTTATTTCTAACCCCTCAGGCGCATCTCATTGGTCACTTGATCGGATGATTATTCCTCTGAAATGGTTTGAAAGCGATGTGGACCCCACCCCATATGGCCCAGTGATAAAGGCAGTGTGTTTACAGTAGGTTTTTATCATGCACAAGGTTACAGGCTTGAAGAGCGTTGGGGTAGATGCTGCTAAATACCTCTAGTGACATCATTAAAACTGTTACAGCCAGATCAGTGGCCCTTTCTCCTAATTGGGAATTGTACAGTGGAAGTCTTTTCTCATACATTTTTCAGGTTTGGATAAGCTAATATCATTTTGTATTTATTTATACAAACTTATTAATTGCCTTCCTGAATCCAAATGTTTCCGCCCAAGGCGATGTACAAAATCAAAACAAACAGCAAACTTAAAAATAGCCAGAACCACAAATAAGACAGACTCTGCAGTTCACTCCCTTCCTGCCTCCATCGATGCAGTGGGTGCTTACAAAATTTTCTGTCTAGCAACAGGAAGGTCTTTAAGATGTTTAAAAAAAAAAAAAAAAAAATTCCTTTTCCCGATGTAATAGCAGTGGCAAACTATTCCACCCCAACAGGGCCATCCCGATTCCATGGTCCCTTCCTCTGTCATGACTAGATCTCAGCACCGCCCCCCCCCCCCCCCCCTACCCCCTGGGTACACCACTCAATCATTTTTGTTACATTTGTACCCCATGCTTTCCCACTCATGGCAGGCTCAATGCAGCAATGGAGGGTTAAGTGACTTGCCCAGAGTCACAAGGAGCTGCCTGTGCCTGAAGTGGGAATCGAACTTAGTTCCTCAGTTCCCCAGGACCAAAGTCCACTACCCTAACCACTAGGCCACTCCTCCACTGTTGCTACTATTTGAGATTCTACATGGAATGTTGCTATTCCACTAGCAACATTCCATGTAGAAGTCGGCCCTTACAGATCACCAATGTGGCTAGTAGAATAGCAACATTCCATGTAGAATCTCCAATAGTATCTATTGTGAAAATGATGAGGCTACTGTTAGGATGAAGCTCCCACCTCAGGATCCCAGGTCCCTCTTTCACTCAGGGTGAGCTGGTTCTCAGTATGCAGATTTATGCAAATTAATATACCACCCTTTTCTGCTCAGGGTGACCTGCTTCTCAAAAAGCAAACATAGTCAGGTTTCACCAATCAGGCTATTTTCATACACAACTTTATTCCAGCCTCTGGGGCACACTTCTTTTAGCTTAAAACACTTTCACAAGCTACAAGCTTCAACAGTTCTTCCAGCTTAACCATTTCATTTCTTCCTACTCAGTGCAATCTTCCCTTTGAAACATTTCTTCTTGCACAGTTCAATATCCATAGATTTCTTCCCCCTGAGCCCTCTCACATAGCCATTTGGGCTCAGTACCAACTCAGTCCCCGGACACACAGTCCCCGGACCCACAGTCTTTTCCTCTGGGACACACAGTTCCTCTTCACTGTTCTAGACACAGTCCTTTCATCTGACACACACAGTACCTCTTCACTGTTCTAGACACAGTCTTTTCACCACCAGGCCATAGGGCTCAGCCAGCACTTCTCATGGGGATCCCTCTGCTTCAGTTACCAGCAGGGTTGCCAGGTGGAAAATTTTTTTCCCACCCAATCCCGCACAAGAAACAGCCCAAAACCCGCCCAAACACAAACCCCGCCCCCGCCGTCATCAACCCCGCCCCCGCCGTCACCGGCCCCGCCTCCTCCGTCACCGGCCCCGCCTCCCACGTCATCGGCCCCGCCTCCCACGTCATCGGCCCCGCCTCCCACGTCATCGGCCCCGCCCAAAACGTCACTAACCCCGCCCCCCGCGGCCGAAAAAAACCCCGCCCTGAAGCCCAAAAACCAGCCCAAAAAACCGCAACCCGCCGCGGGCAAAAATTTCCCGCGGCGGGTCGCGGAAAACCGCCCAATTGGGCGGTAAAACCGCCCACCTGGCAACACTGGTTACCAGCCTTCTTTCTCAGCTGCCAGCTCTCCTCCCTCCCTTCACAACTCAGGAGGAGTATAAGTAGTTAATAGCCAAACAGGCCCCAGCCCATAACCTGCTGCACCTGTTTCTATCCCCAGGACTCTCCCCGGTCCTAATGACCTCCAGCTATCCTCCAGGACTCGCCCCGGTCCTAGCGACCTCCAGCTATCCTCCAGGACTCGCCCCAGTCCTAGCGACCTCCAGCTATCCTCCAGGACTCGCCTCGGTCCTAGCGACCTCCAGCTATACTCCAGGACTCGCCCCAGTCCTAGCGACCTCCAGCTATCCTCCAGGACTCGCCCCAGTCCTAGCGACCTCCAGCTATCCTCCAGGACTCGCCTCGGTCCTAGCGACCTCCAGCTATACCTCCCCTTTCTGGCTCCCTTCAGCAACTCACCCAGCCCTTTTCCCTGGACATTTTAGGGGAACTACTCCCTCTAGGGGCCTAACCAGGGTAGGACAGCCTCTTCCTTCTTACACTATTTTATTTTTGTTACATTTGTACCCTGCGCTTTCCCACTCATGGCAGGCTCAATGCGGCTTACATGGGGCAATGGAGGGTTAAGTGACTTGCCCAGAGTCACAAGGAGCTGCCTGTGCCTGAAGTGGGAATCGAACTCAGTTGCCCAGGACCAAAGTCCACCACCCTAACCACTAGGCCACTCCTCCACTCCAAATGAATGCAATTCATTCCATACAGCAAAGCAAAGACTTTATTGACTGGTTATGGTTTGGTTGCAGCAGCATCTTCATGGCGTTTCACGTGCACTGTATCTAAAACTTAACGACTGCCGTGGCCCCGACTGACCCTGCCAGCAAAAGTGTGTTCCTATTTTCTACAGCCGGTAGATCTAACATGTAACTCGTGCTTTCTCCCTGGTGCATTGTGGGTAATCTGTTGCTTAGCACATCAACGCAAGGTGCTGTCTCGCTTAGAAGAATGATCTCTCATGTTGGGCTTGGCAGGATTCTGAATGTCTGTCTGTCTCTCCCCCCCCCCCCCCCCCCCTCAGGTCGGCCTTATCACGGGAAGCCCAGTGACATGTGGGCATTAGGCGTGGTGCTGTTTACCATGTTATACGGACAGTTCCCCTTCTATGACAGCATACCTCAAGAATTATTCCGAAAAATCAAAGCTGCTGAATACACCATTCCTGAGTAAGTACCTAAAACCAATATAGGAGGTGATTATGTTACTCCAGGAAGACTACTACTACTTAACATTTCTAGAGCGCTACTAGGGTTACACAGCGCTGTACTATTTAACAAAGAGAGACAGTCCCTGCTCAAAGAGCTTACAATCTAATAGATAAGAGTGAGACAAATATAGGACAATCAAGCCATTGTGACATCACTGATGAGGTTGGCTCTTAGGCATTGGTGGAGTGAGGCATTATGACATCACAATCTCAGCTCTGGTTAAATCACTGCTATATGTAATACTACCACTACTACTTAACATTTCTAGAGCGCTACTAGGGTTACGCAGCGCTGTACAGTTTAACATAGAGGGACGGTCCCTGCTCAAATAGCTTACAATCTAATAGATAAGAGTGAGACAAATATAGGACAATCAAGCCATTGTGACATCACTGATGAGGTTGGCTCTTAGGCATTGGTGGAATGAGGCATTATGACATCACAATCTCAGCTCTGGATACCAGAGACTGAAACTCTTCACACTAAGGGGGGAAGTGGGCCAAGTATAGGACAGTCGAGCCATTGTGACATCACTGATGAGGTTGGCTCTTAGGCATTGGTGGAATGAGGCATTATGACATCACAATCTCAGCTCTGGTTAAATCACTGCTATATGTAATACTACTACTACTACTACTACTTAACATTTCTAGAGCGCTACTAGGGTTACGCAGCGCTGTACAATTTAACAAAGAGAGACAGTCCCTGCTCAAAGACCTTACAATCTAATAGATAAGAGTGAGACAAATATAGGACAATCAAGCCATTGTGACATCACTGATGAGGTTGGCTCTTAGGCATTGGTGGAATGAGGCATTATGACATCACAATCTCAGCTCTGGTTAAATCACTGCTATATGTAATACTACTACTACTACTTAACATTTCTAGAGCGCTACTAGGGTTACGCAGCGCTGTACAAATTAACAAAGAAGGACAGTCCCTGCTCAAAGGAGCTTGCAATCTAAAGGACGAAATGTCAAGTTGGGGCAGGAAGACACTTCATCTTGCCCACAGCAGTGCCAGGAATGTCTTCACTGACCATACAGAGAGACTAAATTATTGTCCTTCCGTTTTTTTTTTTTTTTTTGGGGGGGGGGGTTGATTTCTCAGGGTAAAGATCTACTAAGCCATTCCCAGCATTATAAAATGGGACTGTGACAGTGTAGGTCGTCATCCATGAGAAGACTGCCCCAAAAGCACAACACAAGAACAAAGGAAACCAATTGGGGGAGACCAACGTAATCCTAACCAGGGGAAACAGCCTCTGTATCTTACATAGTTTTAGTATTCTCAATAAATTGTGATTGTTTTTCTTTGCTTCAAGCACAGCCATTGCTGTTTGGCTAGTGCCACATTGTTCCAAAAACGATGTAAGAACTTAAGTATTCCTAGGACGGCTTTTGTGCTTAATAAATCCAGAAGAGGAAACTCAGTACAGGAAGAAGCAAGCTGAAAGCTCGGTGTGACCATTAACAGCTGCTTTATTCTGCCTGTGCTGTGAGCCTGGTGTTCTGAAGATTCACTGGTTGGGATAGAATGGGTCCAGATGTTCTTGTTGAAGAATGATTGATTCACTCCAGGTCTGCCAAGAGGTTGGGGGGGGGGGAGGTAGGGGGGCCCAGCGCTGGGGTCTGTCTCTCTCCTGCTCCTGATGGGACCTGGGTGATCGCATACCGACAGGAGTAGGAGAGAGAAAACTCCAGCGCCATGCCCCCCCCCCTTAAAGGCTGTGGAGGAGCAGACATAGGGCTTAGGGCCTCTGGTTTGGCTGGCGGGGGTCCCCAAGCAGAAGCCTTCCTCCAGCGCTGTTCTTCGCCGCATTGCCTGCCCTGCAGCGGAGAACAACGCTGGAGAAAGGCTACTGCTGGCAGGGCTTGGGGACCCCCCCGCCAGCCAAGGTATGTGGAGTTGCGGCGGGGGACAGGGAGGTGGGGCAAAATGTGCCCCCTCACTTTGGGCTCCAGCCTCACAATTTTTTGTAGTCTGGCTGTGCTGCAGCCTTGGGGATTGGGGGGGGGGGAGGCCTGGCAGTGGCGGCCCTGCTCCGAGCCCGGCTCAGTCTCTCGGCGGCCCTGACGCACTCTAGAGATCTACAAGGTAGACCTAAGATTTTTTTTTTTTAACTTGAATGAAACTGTGCTTAGTGTCCCCTATGTCACACGGCTCAACGACCTCATTCTCTGCACGTTATATTTTTTTGGTATAAAACCACATACTGGGAAAAGACCAAGGGTCCATCGAGCCCAGCATCAATCCAGGCCAAGGTCACCTGGCGAGCTTCCCCAAACGTACAAATATTCTATACATGTTATTCCTGGAATTGTGGATTTTTCCCAAGTCCATTTAGTAGTGGTTTATGGACTTGTCCTTTAGGAAATCGTCTAACCCCTTTTTTAAACTCTGCCAAGCTAACCGCTTTCACCACGTTCTCCGGCAACGAATTCCATAGCTTAATTATGCGTTGGGTGAAGAAACATTTTCTCCGATTTGTTTTAAATTTACTACACTGTAGTTTAATCACATGCCCTCTAGTCCTAGTATTTTTGGAAAGCGTGAACAGACGCTTCACATCCACCTGTTCCACTCCACTCATTATTTTATATACCTCTATCATGTCTCCCCTCAGCCGTCTCTTCTCCAAGCTGAAAAGCCCTAGTCTTTCTTCATAGTTCTTTTAAACCTGGAACAAGTGTCTCCTGTAATCTTGCTGCCTTTCTCTTCCTTAGAGATGGCCGAGTCTCTGAAAACACCGTGTGTCTAATCCGAAAACTGCTAGTTTTGGATGCTCAGCAGCGCCTGACAGCCTCTGAGGTTCTGGATTCTCTTGGTTCTATCATATCCTCTTGGTGAGTTTGGAAGCCAGGAACACACCTAGCTGTGCTTATGTCATCTGTTGATATCTGAATGATTTGGTGTGTTATTTTTTTAGAAAATTATCACAGTTCTAAATTGTCAGGAAAGCAATGCAAGAGAACCTGATTTCTAAGAGAAACGATGGTGCTTTCTTAAACGTGAGAACTGGAAGGTACCATTGTCAGAGGGAAAAAATGTGGACAAGGGTTCATAGTACGAAGCTGGAATTCTAGATAAAGGTGTAAGAAAATATTGCTTTGAGAGGCTGGAGGGCATCTGGAATGGCCTCCTAGCAGAGGTTGGCAATAACCCAAGTAACATGCCTAGGACTCGGAGAGAAGGTGGTAAGGCAAGGGGGGAAGACTCCCCATGACCGAGTAGGATATGCGGAGGTGGGACAACTGGAGCAGACCATGCGGTGGCTTTGTTAGGAGGGGAAGATAAGTCAGGCAGTCTACTCTATGTGAGTTAATTGTATCGCTTTGTATAATGCATCTTATATTGCGTCGTTAACCCTTAAGATGCAAGGCGGATCACAAATAAAGAAACTTTCACATAAAAGAGAATTAACAACTGTTTCCTTAATTATCCTGAAACTAATTTAAACGTACAATTGTTGATATAAAAATAAATGTTTTAAGTGCTTTTCAAAAAAGATAAGACAAAATTTGATTTTGATTATTATTTATTTGCAGCATTTGTATCCCACATTTTCCCGCACACAAGCAGGCTCAATGTGGCTTACAAGTCAGTAAGAAATGGGGTCAGGTAAGGGAGGGGTACACGTGTAAAATAAGGTGGAATAAAATGGTCCTTTGAGGCAATATAGTGTAGAGTCTATTGACCCAATTTTAGCGCTCCGGTAAGTGAAAGTTTGTTCCCAGATAGACTTTAACTGCACCTTCTTCACTGATGGAAAATCTAAATTCAGCCTATGTATCCTTTTTAAATTTGACCTATTCATAGCAAACGTTGTACTATATTTTCCGAATTAACTCCATGGAAACTTTTATAAACCATGCAGGCTATTTTAAAATGAAGGCAGCCCTCTATTTTAAGCCAGTGTAGTTTGTTTAAAAGTGGAGTTGCTTCATGAAACGTCCCTAACGGGAAAATCAGCCGAGCAGATGTATTTTGCAACAGTTGCAATTTCCTACGTAAATTTCAAAAGAAAGAGAACAATACAGAGAATTGCAATAATCCAAGTAAGGAATTCAACAGTTCTAAAGCAGGACTTCACAATCTTATAGCTCTTAAGCGACGCAAATTAATGAAAGATTTTTTTTGTAAGCTCATTAATCTGAAACTCAGTTTACATAGTAACATAGTAGATGACGGCAGAAAAAGACCTGCACGGTCCATCCAGTCTGCCCAACAAGATAAACTCATGAGCCATTTTTTGTGTATACCTTAACCTTGATTTGAATCTGTCTTTTTCAGGGCACAGACCATGTAAGTCTGCCCAGCACTATCCCCGCCTCCCAACCACCAGCCCCGTCTCCCACCACCGGCTCTGGCACAGACCGTATAAGTCTGCCCAGCACTATCCCCGCCTCCCACCACTGGCTCTGGCACAGACCGTGTAAGCCTGCCCTGCACTATCCCCGCCTCCCAACCACCAGCCCCGCCTCCCACCACCGGCTCTGGCATAGACCGTATAAGTCTGCCCAGCACTATCCCCGCCTCCCACCACTGGCTCTGGCACAGACCGTGTAAGTCTGCCCAGCACTATCCCCGCCTCCCAACCACCAGCCCCGCCTCCCAACCACCGGCTCTGGCACAGACCGTGTAAGTCTGCCCAGCACTATCCCCGCCTCCCACCACCGGCTCTGGCACAGACCGTATAAGTCTGCCCAGCACTAACCCCGCCTCCCACCACTGGCTCTGGCACAGACCGTGTAAGTCTGCCCAGCACTATCCCCGCCTCCCAACCACCAGCCCCGCCTCCCAGCACCGGCTCTGGTACAGACCGTATAAGTCTGCCCAGCACTATCCCCGCCTCCCAACCACCAGCCCCGCCTCCCACCACCGGCTCTGGCACAGACCGTGTAAGTCTGCCCAGCACTATCCCCGCCTCCCAACCACCAGCCCCGCCTCCCACCACCGGCTCTGGCACAGACCGTATAAGTCTGCCCAGCACTATCCCCACCTCCCAACCACCAGCCCCGCTTCCCACCACCGTCTCTGGCACAGACCGTATAAGTCTGCCCAGCACTATCCCCGCCTCCCATTACCGGCTCTGCCACCCAATCTCGGCTAAGCTCCTGAGTTTGAATGTAGCACCACTCCCAAAACTCCGGATTTATTCATCTGAAGTGTGCGATTTTTGTTTGACACTTGGCGGATGCTCACACACACACAATCTGAAATTTTAGTACTGGATGCCAGATTGTTCCTAATGCAGAAAATAATTCCTATGCGTTTTCTCCTTGACAGGCAATCGATGTCTTCACTAACTGGTCCTTTGCAAGTGGTCCCAGATATCGATCACCATGTGGTTAACCCAGAAAACTCTTCAGAGGTAGGACTCTTGATTACCTGAAGGGTTAATATTTATCCTGCTTCACTCGAACACTGAGGCTCTAGGAAACTCATGTATGATTAATTTGTGCCGTGAGCCTTGTACTGCCCTCAAGACGTCAACCAGGGTGCTGGCATTACCCTGCAGGTGCTTTTAGGACAGGCCATGCTGCAAGTCATTACCCTACAGTAGTGGGTATCTAACCTCGGTCCTCGAGGGCCGCAACCCAGTCAGGTTTTTAGGATTTCCTCAACGAATATGCTGAGATCTGTTTGCATTCAATATCTCCGTTATATGCAGATAGACCTCATGTATATTCATTGTGGAAATCCTGAAAAAACCCAGCTGGGCGAGGGCCAAGGTTGGACGCCCCTGCTCTATAGCCTCCCAGACTTCAGTCACTGCCTCTGCACTCCTCATCGTTTCTCCTCCCACCTCCCCCAGCAGCTTCTTGGAAGATTTTCTGGGATGATGAAACTAGTTATAAATAGCAAACTTCTTAAGAGCCTCCAGTGCCTCACTGCAGGTCATGCCTGTTATAATTCTCTATATTTTGAGCATAGATCAGTTGAGTTGAAATCTATCCTCTGCTCCTTGTTGGGTGCCATATTTTTTTTTTATTTCTTCAAAATATTAGCGCACACTAATTCTGCTCTAAATATGTGTCTACTAAACTGCTTTCAAAATTTAGGTGAATTGCTTTTGCATTCTCTGAATATCTACACACCTCGACTCTGTAGTCTCTGGTAATCCAGTAACACATTGCTTTCTGTTTGTGGTCTGGTCTACAGTTCTATTTTCCTTGGTTTATGGCACTGGTATGCCCAGAGTCAAATGGTTGCAGGGAGGTAGACTTAGAAGTAACACCAGGAAATACTTTTCACGGAGATGATGGTGGTAGGGTCAAAAACAGTGACGAAAAAATATTTGGGATAAACAGAGGATCCCTATATACTCATAGGAGGATAGAATCAAAGCACAACTTAAGTGACCTTCACACTTTGTGCATAGCGGGGTGTAACTTGCATGGAGAGGCAGGTACAACTCTAGCCAGCTTGTTGGACAGACTGGATGAATCATTTAGTGTGTCACTGTGTTGTTTTCCTTATCTCATATCTTTTGTGTGCTTACAGCCCTTTTAATATTAACTAGTTCCATTTTTTTCTTAATGTAAATAGCTTAGTAATAAGCTTTGCCATACATGATTGCTTACTTCCTTTAATTAAAACAAAAAAAAGCTTGTTGAGGGGAACATCAATTGGAGTTGTAGTACTAGCACTGGCAAAAAGGTGGCAATATTCTGTTTTCATATTAGATGATACTGCCCCCTTGTGGCCACTGAGTATTGCCACCTGCACAAGCAGATGAATAACGAGTACCCAAAGAAATCGGTGTTGAGTACTTTTGCAATTCTTTTCTAACTTGTTTATTTACTAGAGGTATGACGCATACCCAGATCTTCAGCATCTAAGAGGGTCAGTTTATAAAAGGGTCCTACTTAAGTGCTATAGGCGCCTGTGCGTCTTTTACAACTTGTATTTTACATCCGCTGTCAAGTGGTGCGAGTGGCCACACCTGAATAGTGTAAGGATACACATAAGTGATCTTATCTTACGAACTCTGTCCAAACCATGCCCCTGTTCATGCCTATGGCGAGGTGCGCACCATTACACGAGGCACTTGTACACAAGTCCTTAGATTATAAGAGCCCACTTACCGTATTTTTCGGACTATAAGACGCACCGGACAATAAGACGCACCTATGTTTTAGAGGAGGGAAATAGGAAAAAAAAAATTTTGGACTATAAGACGCACCTTTTTCCTCCTCTACAACCTAGGTGCTCCGGTGCGTCTTGTCCGAATGTCTTCCGTTTCCAGGGTCCGTCCGTCTCCCTCCCGAGTTCGGGATCCCTAGCCCGCCCTCCCTCCAAGATCGCCCCCCCTCTCTCCGAGATCCCCTTCCCTCCCGCCTGCCCTCCTGAGTTCCGAGATCCCCTTCCTTCCCGCCCGCCCTCCCGAGTTCCGAGATCCCCTTCCCTCCCTCCCATCCGCCCTCCCGAGTTCCGAGATCCCCTTCCCTCCCGCCCGCCCTCCCGAGTTCCGAGATCCCCTTCTCTCCCTGTGAGTTCTAAGTGGGCGGGACCAGAGCTGAGAAAAACAGAACAGGGAGAGTGACATGCCGAGGCTGCATGGTTTTCGCTTCTGCTGCTGCCCCGACTAAGTAAAATTACTTAGAACTCAGAGGGAGGGAGGGGATCTCGGAGGGAGGGCGGGCGGGCTGGGGATCCCTGAAGTCGAATTTCTCTACGTTCGGACTATAAGACGCACCCCCCCATTTTCCTCCCAAATTTGGGGGGGAAAAAGTGCGTCTTATAGTCCGAAAAATACGGTACTTGTGAAAACGGCCTTATTAAATTACCCTCCCACATCACTGAACTAGTTATTCAAGCATAGTCATGATCTTAAGCTATGTGAAAGAGAGAATGACGCAGTTCATAAAACTGGCATGCTGACCCTGGTGTACCAAGCCAAAACGTAACTCTGCTCTGCAATTCTCCTTTTTATAGATGGGAATGTCTTGTTTTCTGCAGGCAAAAGTGACAGAAGAGTCCTCACAGTACGAATTTGAAAATTACATGCGGCAGCAGCTGCTCTTAGCGGAAGAAAAGCACACTATCCATGAAGCTAAGATCTTCCTGCAGAAGCGACATTTTGGGAACATCCCGCCCGTGCGGCGCTTGGGCCACGACGCACAACCCGTGAACCCCCTGGATGCTGCCATTCTAGCGCAGCGATACCTGCGAACGTAACACTTCCGGACGGGGGCCCTCCTTCAGAGGCGGGGGAGCTCGGGGTGATGTTGCTTCACAGCACAATGACCTCTCTCAGTGCACATCCTGTAATAAAGACTTACGGCAATATTCATGTTCCAAGATAGGAGTAAATGTAGCAGCTTGTCCAACTCTCTATTAAGGACACACACAAAACGTTGCTGGAAAGAAGAAAAAAAATGAAAAGATCCTCTGCAAAGGAAGAAGGAATTTGAAAGAGCTAAGCTTCACAAAGCAACAAGAACTTTGATGATATTGTAAGAAGGCTGCAGTTTTCAGATCAGAAGCCTGGGATATCTAATCTGCTTATTTATCTACCTCTGTCTTTTAAGCATACTGGTCTAGGAATGACGTACCTGCAGAAGGAGAGAGAAGCATTAGATTACTGTGCATTTGTGCATTCATTCTCTTCCACCTGGCAGGGGCACCCTGGCTGAATTTGATGTTCAGAGTGTTGGATTGCAGCTGCTCTCTCTGGTTTGAATAAGCTTTGTTGTTTTGGTTATTTCCAGAAGACTGTCCCTCTTCCCTTACCTGTTGATCCTCTATGATAACCCTCTGTTTGAGTTTTAAGTAAAAAATGATATTTCTGTGTAACCAAATGAGCATCCTCAGGTGACAATTACAAAGTGGAAACGAAACGAAAACTGTCGGAGTTCCATGGAGGAACTTCTGAAGCTCAGTCTCAGCTTCCCCCTTCTCCACCCCCCCAGGGTGAGATTGGTGTTGGGTGTGTAGGATATTTGTTTGTTTGTTTCAGGGTTTGTTTGTTTGTTTTTCGTGTGTGTGTGTTTCGTTTTTCTTTTCTGAGCCAAAATTTAAGTGTAAGATAATTACTACTTATACAAATTGTTTAGATTCCTTGGTTCCCCTGCATTCCTGAGATGGTTTTGAGTGCTGAACCTCCTCCACTTCATCCCTTGTTCATCCCCACCAGTAGCCACCTACAAAATGTAAGTGCCAAGCTTTGTCTCTGAGGGTTGTACCTGCAGCGGGCAGGGTGCACTCTGGGAAGCAGATGCTACCACTTTAAAACACTAGACACACCTGACCACTGCTTCTAAATTTGGGGAAGAGGAGAAAGAAAAGTTGTTTAGCTAATGGTCTATTTGGCCTCCACTACTTTACCACCTACTTATTTTCCAGCTTCTGATTTGTGAGATCTATATTTAGCAGCTTATCTGAGGTGCTGTAAATTTGCATTAATTCTAATGTTTGTTTCTTAATGTGTGTGTGTGTTTTTTTTTTCCACAGTACATTGTGGTACAGATATACTATTTATAATGTGAAAAGATGTTCCCCAGAATAGCATTGCCTTTTGTTTTCCTAAGGCTCACCTCTCCCAGGCTATAAGAGGTTGGACTTTGCCACCCCTCCCCTGTGCTAGGGATGTGTGGTGATTCTTAGTTTGATTCTTTGTTTTCGTTTCCAAATTCTCTCTCTTTTTTTTTTTTTTTTGTTTAAGCTGGGCTTGGTTCGAGACATGGGTGTCCACATCACAGGATGGATGGGAGAGGGGGAAGACGCAGTTCCTCCTCAAGGTACAAGAGACCACTTCAGTTTACTACTAAGTTGGACATCCTCTCTCTCCCCCGCAGAAGGATATTTCATTCTTTGTTGAAACACAGTTAGAACAGCTGCCTTTCTGGCCTCTGTGTTCGCTGGAGAAGGGCTGTGTTTCTGAACCCTGGCCACCCCTTATATGTAGAGTGAGGGCCAACTGAGTGTATCTGTACCAATCACTTTGACACTTTCACCCAAACACAATTGCTGGCTGGTCATGTTTGCATTCTCTTAGTGCTGGTAGCATAGTGTTAGCAGCGGCCTGAAGCGAGGTGCTTCCTTTATCCCCCAATAAATCATAACTTAATTGAACCCAAGGAGCCACAGTTATGGTGCAGAAGGGCTGTTCTCTAAGGTCTTGATTCACAGTTGTGTCTAAAGAAAAGCTGCCCGTCGGAACGCTTGGAGATGCAGCTAAGGAAAAAGTAGGAAGAAAAGTTGCTCCCTCGGTAATCAGGTTCCGGCTGTAAAGATTGGGCCTACTTCACAAGCATACCTTTCAGTGTGCCGCTGGTTCTGCTTTACGCTTGCCGAGAAGAAATAGCTCAACTGCTGTTTTAGAGGGATGCTGATCCCAACTCTTGATAAATGACCTTTTGAGAACTCTAAGGAGGATTTTGAGTGTAAATAGCCACCCGGCGCTGTTGGGTATTTTGTTACCATTCAGAATGGATATAGCAGAGCAATGCTGTTCCTGCAAATGCCATGAGCAAAACAGGAAAGTCCATCGTAGGGCTCATTTTTCTGTAGAGCAGAGTTTGTGTAACTGTTTTCACCTGTCCCCTCCCAGCAGGATCTGAGATTTCCTAGCTAGTGTTGATAACTTGAGTCGCCCTAGTACAGTGGTTTTCAACCCAGTCTTCAGGACACACCCGGTCAATATGGTTTTCAGGATATCCACAATGAATATGCATAAGAGATTTGCATGCATTGCTTCCTTGGTACACATATTCATTGTGGATATCCTGAAAATCTGAATGGCTGAGTCATCCAGGAAAAGGTGATAATCCCCTCACACACACACACTCTCTGCATCTATTCTGGATGGACCAGGGCATGGAAAATTAATCTAATAAATAAATAAAATCTTATCCCTACAAACAAGCCCGTGCACTTATGTAATATTAAATCAAAGCAGATTTGTTTCTAGCATCCCAGTGCAGCCTGATCGTATTTACTCACCAATCTGGAGTACAGAAGCCAGAATCTTTTGGGATAAGATCAGGGACAGAGCGGCCTAGGAGTTGAGAAAGTCAGTTACTGTGCTGTGCCCCATTGTAGAATTTTTATTGACACCGGGGAAAGAAATTTCACCCAAGTTCAATCCCGGAGGCTGCACTTCAGAAAACAGCTTCGCTGTGTTGTTTTTTTTTCTGTGTAACATTAAAGCAATATTCTGGGGAACCAACTATATCCTGTTGTGAGTAACTCACCCCGTTGTGGTCACGCACTTGCATTGAAAACTGGAAAGCGATGGCAGGGCCAGGGGTGGCCCCCCCTCTCTCTGGTCACAGAGCCGCTCAATTTGGTTTTGAGCGGCCCTGATCATATGACATGCTGTACAATTAAAAATGTGGATTGTAAAATAAAAAAATTTGTATAAAAGACATATTTTTGTACCTACATCAACCCCTATTCCTGCATGTCAGCAATAAAAATTTCATAATGTAGAACGTAGCGCTGTGTGAGACTCCTGTATTGACTACTGCTGATAAGATTTCCATTCTTTTGTGAGGGGAGGGAGGTGAGTTGACATCTAAGCACCAGTGATGCAAAAGAAAGTACCCACCCACTTTTTTAATATAGAATACTAGTGTAACAGGTTAGAGACGTGTATAATTTGGTGCAAAAGCTTAGGGCAGGCATGGAGATACCTATGTAACATCATACTTCAGAATTTGTGTATGTGAATCTCACCCGATGTAAAATAATGCATATTTACAACATGGGCTTGAAGGGATTGTATCCTCCAAAGCATAAAATGTATTGAACTTTTTGGGGATCTTGCCAGGTATTTGTGACCTGGATTGGCCATTGTTGGAAACAGGATGCTGGGCTTGATGGACCTTTGGTCTGTTCCAGTGTGGCAATACTTATGTACTTATGTACTTGGGATTCTGAATGGAATCTTGCTACTCGTTGGGGTTCTACATGGAATCTTGTTACTCTTTAGGATTCCGGAATCTTGCTATTCTTTGCAGTTCTATGTAGAATGTTGCTACTCTTTGGGATACTACATGGAATGTTGCTACTCTTTGGGGATCTTGCCAGGTATTTGTGACCTGGATTAGCCACTGTTGGAAACAGGATGCTGGGCTTGATGGACCTTTGTTCTGTTCCAGTGTGGCAATACTTATGTACTTGGGATTCTGAATGGAATCTTGCTACTCTTTGGGGTTCTACATGGAATGTTGCTACACTTTGAAATTCTGCATGGAATCTTGTTATTCTTTAGAATTCTAGAATCTTGCTGCTCTTTGGGGTTCTACATGGGATGTTGCTACTGTTTGGGTTTCTGCCAGGTACTTGTGACCTGGATTGGCCACTATTGGAAACAGGATGCTGGGCTTGATGAACCTTTGGTCTGTCCTGGTATGGCAATACTTATGTACTTATTTACTTGGGATTCTGAATGGAATCTTGCTACTCGTTGGGGTTCTACATGGAATCTTGTTACTCTTTAGGATTCCGGAATCTTGCTATTCTTTGCAGTTCTATGTAGAATGTTGCTACTCTTTGGGATACTACATGGAATGTTGCTACTCTTTGGGGATCTTGCCAGGTATTTGTGACCTGGATTAGCCACTGTTGGAAACAGGATGCTGGGCTTGATGGACCTTTGTTCTGTTCCAGTGTGGCAATACTTATGTACTTGGGATTCTGAATGGAATCTTGCTACTCTTTGGGGTTCTACATGGAATGTTGCTATACTTTGAAATTCTGCATGGAATCTTGTTATTCTTTAGAATTCTAGAATCTTGCTACTCTTTGGGGTTCTGCATGGGGTGCTGCTACTGTTTGGGTTTCTGCCAGGTACTTGTGACCTGGATTGGCCACTGTTGGAAACAGGATGCTGGGCTTGATGGACCTTTGGTCTGTCCCAGTATGGCAACACAATCGAAACTCATACCAGAACTGGACAAAACTTAACTCTGTCTACTTGAATACTTAATTTACTCTGTCACTTATGAACTTTAAACGCAAGAGCACTCTGTATGTCTCTTACCGAAATTGGCGATCGCCATCACGGTACTATGTAAGCCACATTGAGCCTGCAAATAGGTGGGAAAATGTGGGATACAAACGAAACAAATAAATATAGAGAACTTAATCTGTTTTTCAGTCAGACACTTAGCATTAGGTTGCAGAATACGTTTGTTATTACAATGGCCTAGTCCAAGGGGTATGAAATTAAAAAAAAAAAACAACAACAACCCTGTTTTATGGAAAAAAAATGTTTTTAAATCACCACTCTGGTGGAATGTGCTGCCACTGAACATTCAGCATTTAAGAAAGCTATTAAAACTTATTTTTATGAGTTTTCTTACAAATCTTTCTTGTTTGTAATCTGGTTGGATGTTTTAAATTGATGTATTCCCAGGAGTTTGTCCTGCCTCTTCTGATTTTGTGCACTGCATAGAACTTTCAGGGGACGTTGAGGTATAGAAGAGCAAAATGTAATGTACTCGCATTACCTTCCCCCAAACTCCTTTGTTCACACCAACAATAAAGGGTTTTAGCCCTCTAAGGGGCTGATGCTCAAACTCCCTTATAGGGCCCACCATTTTGAAGATGATGGTGGTAGCAGCGAGTGGATGTTGCTCCTGCCTTGTGCAAGGTATGGAAGTCAGGGGGAGGGGGGGGGTTTCCGCTAGACCAGGGTATTTGTGAGTGGGAGAAGAGGGACGGGGGGGGGGGGGGGGCACTCAGCTACCAAGACATTTTATTTACATCTGAGGAGAGAGGGAGCCAGGGAGGTGGCATTCGACCACCAGAGCATATATATATTTTTTAATTAGGGGAAGGGAGTGTCAGGTCAGAAAGGAGGAGGGTGGGGTGGGATGGGGAATTAGACCAGGATATTATATATATATATATATTATGGGAAGGGGGGCGAGTTGGGAAGAGAGGGAGACTGAGGCCAGTGCAGGAAGCAGTCCAGGGTGGTTAGGTTGGAGGGAGAGAAGGGGTACTACTAGACACTCATTCCTCTGAACCAACCCTTCTATACTGCCCCAGACCTAGTGAAACGTTTCCTGCACTAAAAGCACATCAACAACTTTTGAATTTTTGTTTTTAAGCATGGCTGCAGGGTATGTAATGACCACATTAACATTAAATGCAGTCTGCACGGATGCTTTTAGGACGAGTTAATACCTGCATTGAAATGATTTGAGCATTTGGCACACAAGGACATGAACAAACTTTGAGCATCAGCCCTTGTGCTGATTTCTATGGACTTAAAAAAAACCTAAATCCCACAACGACGTTGCAGATCAATAATGTATCTTCTGGAAGGGATTATTTGACCTGTGTGGGGTGGATGCTTTGCAGGTAACTGACTACCAACTTAATGCCCTGACTGAATTTTGGATAGTGTGCCTTAGTCTCTTCCTGTTTCTGAAGTAGCTGGAGAGTATCCCAGATGGCGGGGAATATCCTGCAGATTTTAAACTTGTTCCTCCCCCCCCCCCCCCCCCCCCCCCCCCACCGCCTCCGTTTTGATTTACTCAAAAATGTGGAACCCCTGTAGAAGCTGCATGCTAAAAGAAAATCTTACAGTGGTGGACTGTTTTACCATGGGGAAAATGTACCCCCCCCCCTTTTTTTAATAATGAACTGCCCACCACTTAGCCACCTGTCCAGGTATAATAAAATAAATAGCTGTTCCCATCATCAAGAGAGCTCACTTGAAGGTATGAGCTAGTTCACTGAGGCATGGACTTCCACCGCACTGTTTTAAGCACAGATTCAACCCATCACCACCAATAAAACTCTATGTATATAACAAAGCAGGAGTGCTGCTTAAAATACTTACACCAGTCACAGAGCAGGTAGCATTTAGGTATGGTAGAGCGTTAACAGACTTTAGTTTTTGAGAAACTGACTTCTGCAGATGGAATTTTTGTGGTCCCAAGTCTGAGACGGCAGAGGTGAATTATTCAGAACTTGTAGCAAATTCGTATTGCTGCTGAACCAACATGGCTGCAACGAGCGGCCGACTAATTTCTGTCAAGAATCAGGCTCAAAGCACAGGTCAGTCCAGGCCAATAAACAAGTTGAGCAATGTTTATTTAAAACAAAAAAAAGAACCGTTTCACAGGGGTTGCTATTCAAAAAAGAACTGGAACATGGAGAGGGAGCCATGATGCAAACTCATCTGCTCGATTTAATTAGAATTATGTACAGGTTCCAGGAAGAATATAACAATGACTCATCCACACTGAGAGAATGAAGGTGGTGGGTGTACTGTTCTCTCTAGCCTAATTTGGTACAGAAATAGAGAAAGGAAAGTCTGTGTCTCGCAGCAGGCTACAGCTCTGCATAAATCGTGGTTAGAAATCCTGAAAAGCACAAGGAGCCTTTCTTTCCCAGGTACCATTTAAAATAAATAATAGCTGTTGATGGAGCTTTGGGTGTGGTACGTGTTTTGAGATCTCAGACTTCTACTGATCAAAATCAGCCTTGCATTATACTTGGTGGGCAAAGGACAACCAATGAGTGTCATATCGGGGTACAAACTATATCCAGAAGGGACCATGTCACTATTAAGGCTTCTGTAGAGTCAAGTAAGATGCAAATTCTACAGAAAAGAATTTGCAATAATGTAGGTGAAGCCAAGGCCCATCAAGCCTGGTGCCCTGGATCAGACCACAACAGATCAATGCCACAAAAAAAGAACTGGATTGCAAAATGGTAATGTTTTAATGCACCTCCACAGATTTGCATCAGGGGAAACATCCACAAAAGGTTCCACCCAAAGCATCTCGCTCACAGGGGTAACGATAATGCATCTGATATACTGACTTCCTCTAGTACAACCAAAGCAGTTTACATATCACATGCAGGTACTTCTGCTGTCCCTAGAGGGCTCGTAGTGTGTTTTTGTACCTAGAGCAGAGGGTTAAGTGACTTGCCCAAGGTCACAAGGAGCTGCAGTGGGAAACAAACCTGGTTCTCTGCTCACTACACCAACCACTAAGCTGCTTCTCCACGCAGCTAGAGAGTGGCCATCAGCCTGCAAGTAACCTAGTGTTGCAGTGAACAGAATGGAGGGTCCGGATGACAAAAGCCAGGCAGCTTCCAAGAAGATTCTAAAATCTCTATGGATAGAAATCCCACGTGGTAGGGAGGGGTATAGTGGGAGGGGTTTACTTACTATCATCAAGTTGAGCAGGATGATGAACCAAATTGTCAATGCCAACAAACTACCAAAGGTGGAAATGCAACAGGAGATGTCGGTTATCCAAATATCAATTGGATGAATGTCTCATCTCAGCCTGTAAAGAGGTTGGGCTACTTTCAGTCTCACTGGAATACAGGATGTGGTGCAAGGGTTAATTTTAATGAAGGTGCTTGATAGTAGTAGTAGTAGCATTCGCAGCTATTTTGAGACTGATCAGTTCAGGCTGCTAATACAGGTACTTTTGCTGTATTAGCAAAATTTAAACTATTGTAATCTTGCTTATCCAGGATGTACTAAATGTCAACTGTGCAAAACACTGCTGTATGCCTTGATTTTTGGCCTAGCTAGATATGATGGCATTTCTTCTTTTTATGTTTGTTTATTTGGATTTTGCTCACACCTTTTTCAGTAGTAGCTCAAGGTGAGTTACATTCAGGTACACTGGGTATTTCCCTGTCCCTGGAGGGTTCACAATCTGTTAAACTCCACTGGTTGCCCATTGAAACCAGGGTTCTCTTTAAATTGCCTTGCTTTTTATTCAAGTTATTACATGGCTTAATTCCTCCTTCTATTCTCATTTTCAATTTCCAGTCTCTTTAAGGGTTCCTATTTATTTTCGTTTCCATCCCCTAAGGAAGGAAAACATTGAGGATGCTTAGTGTATCAAACTGCCACACATCGGAAAGAACTTGCTCAGGTACTTTTTTCTTCCCATTCATACTTAACTTTTAGAAAATAAGGTTAGAACTCTACTGTTCCAAAAATTCACTGCACAAAAAAGCTTTTAATCTAATGCAATTTCTGCTTCTTTTTGTTTTGTTTTTTTCCAGGGGTTTGTTCTGGTTGGGGACCCCCGCCAGCAAAGATATTTGTGAGAGGAACCGTTGGGGGGGGGGGGCGAGGAGGCGAGGCGTGGTGGTGGAGGGGGGGGCGACACTCAAAATGTGCCCCCATGCATGCACACAGAGGTGTTGGAAAGAATTCCGTGAGCCATGGATCCGCAGGCTTTCCTCATTTGTTTAAATTGCGACTTATTAACTGCCTTATGAAGAATATACAGTGGTGGAAATAAGTATTTGATCCCTTGCTGATTTTGTAAGTTTGCCCACTGACAAAGACATGAGCAGCCCATAATTGAAGGGTAGGTTATTGGTAACAGTGAGAGATAGCACATCACAAATTAAATCCGGAAAATCACATTGTGGAAAGTATATGAATTTATTTGCATTCTGCAGAGGGAAATAAGTATTTAATCCCTCTGGCAAACAAGACCTAATACTTGGTGGCAAAACCCTTGTTGGCAAGCACAGCGGTCAGACGTCTTCTGTAGTTGATGATGAGGTTTGCACACATGTCAGGAGGAATTTTGGTCCACTCCTCTTTGCAGATCATCTCTAAATCATTAAGAGTTCTGGGCTGTCGCTTGGCAACTCGCAGCTTCAGCTCCCTCCATAAGTTTTCAATGGGATTAAGGTCTGGTGACTGGCTAGGCCACTCCATGACCCTAATGTGCTTCTTCCTGAGCCACTCCTTTGTTGCCTTGGCTGTATGTTTTGGGTCATTGTCGTGCTGGAAGACCCAGCCACGACCCATTTTTAAGGCCCTGGCGGAGGGAAGGAGGTTGTCACTCAGAATTGTACGGTACATGGCCCCATCCATTCTCCCATTGATGCGGTGAAGTAGTCCTGTGCCCTTAGCAGAGAAACACCCCCAAAACATAACATTTCCACCTCCATGCTTGACAGTGGGGACGGTGTTCTTTGGGTCATAGGCAGCATTTCTCTTCCTCCAAACACGGCGAGTTGAGTTCATGCCAAAGAGCTCAATTTTTGTCTCATCTGACCACAGCACCTTCTCCCAATCACTCTCGGCATCATCCAGGTGTTCACTGGCAAACTTCAGACGGGCTGTCACATGTGCCTTCCGGAGCAGGGGGACCTTGCGGGCACTGCAGGATTGCAGTCCGTTATGTCGTAATGTGTTACCAATGGTTTTCGTGGTGACAGTGGTCCCAGCTGCCTTGAGATCATTGACAAGTTCCCCCCTTGTAGTTGTAGGCTGATTTCTAACCTTCCTCATGATCAAGGATACCCCACGAGGTGAGATTTTGCGTGGAGCCCCAGATCTTTGTCGATTGACAGTCATTTTGTACTTCTTCCATTTTCTTACTATGGCACCAACAGTTGTCTCCTTCTCGCCCAGCGTCTTACTGATGGTTTTGTAGCCCATTCCAGCCTTGTGCAGGTGTATGATCTTGTCCCTGACATCCTTAGACAGCTCCTTGCTCTTGGCCATTTTGTAGAGGTTAGAGTCTGACTGATTCACTGAGTCTGTGGACAGGTGTCTTTCATACAGGTGACCATTGCCGACAGCTGTCTGTCATGCAGGTAACGAGTTGATTTGGAGCATCTACCTGGTCTGTAGGGGCCAGATCTCTTACTGGTTGGTGGGGGATCAAATACTTATTTCCCTCTGCAGAATGCAAATAAATTCATATACTTTCCACAATGTGATTTTCCGGATTTAATTTGTGATGTGCTATCTCTCACTGTTACCAATAACCTACCCTTCAATTATGGGCTGCTCATGTCTTTGTCAGTGGGCAAACTTACAAAATCAGCAAGGGATCAAATACTTATTTCCACCACTGTATTTATAGTGCAATCTGCTTAAGTGCAAGGGTTTGGGACCAAAGAAATACGTGCAGTTAACCGGAGCATGTACTTAACCGTTGTGACCCAAAGAAGCTTGACATCTGATAAACATATGTACAGTACTGTTTATTATTATACATACAGTATACAGTCTCCGTTAACTGACGTTAGGCTTACTTGAAGTAATCAGTCATAGTCCTCTGTACACTATTGTGTCTGTGAGTTCCATAGACTACGTCTGCAAGACGGGAAAAACTGTCATAGCACTGACATCCAGTGGCTTCCAGATAGGCCCGCACGGTGTTGAGACTCTCCAGCGCTCTTGCAAAAGTGACAGGAGGTTGTTGAATTTCATCAGCTTGTGCCTCGCTGCTCATTTCATCATCTGTTTCATCATCAGCCGTTGCCTGCGTGTAGACGCATATCTGGACATCAGTGCTGTCGTCAGCTGTTTGTAGATCGTAATCAACAGCTATGTAGTGATGAAACTCCTCTTCATTAACACCGGCTGGGATGTCAATAGCCTGTTCATCTGACGCGTTTGCAACAGCTGCATCTGTTTCGTCCCTCTCCACATCCCTAACAAAGCTTTGCCCGCTTGTAGCAGTTCACAGTGGTTGCCTGTGTAACATGATTCCAGGCTTCTTTCTGCATATGTAGGGAATCCAACAGTGATAGATTACGAGCCAGTTCAACAGCACGTTTATCCTTGCCAGTCTGGTCATCCATAACGCTCATCAGACGATGTAGCACAAGAGCCCGATAATGTTGTTTGAAATTGGCTATTATGCCCTGATCCATAGGTTGGATCAGAGAGGTAGTGTTTGGTGGCAGGAAGACCACCTTGACGTTAGACAGCCTGACATCATCCCTGAGTGCAGCACAATTATCACAAAGCAACAAAATTTGACGCTTTTGTGCCCGCATTCTAGTGTCTAACTTCTTTAGCCAATGCTTCCAAATTTCCCCAGTCATCCATGAATTTGCGTTAGCCTCGTATGACACAGGAAGTCGCTTAACTTTCTTGAAGCAACGGGGCTGCTTGCTCTTTCCAATGATGAGGGGTTCCAACTTCTCACACCCATCCATATTGCAGCAAAGGAGGATCGTCAGTCGGTCCTTTGACGTTTTACCGCCAGTAGTTTTGGCATGTTTGAATGCAAGTGTTCCATCAGGAATCGCTCGCCAGTAGAGACCGTTTTCGTCAGCATTGAAAATGTCACGAGGTGCAAACTTGTTCAAGATAGTAGTAAGAACTGAAACAACCCAATTTTCAGCACCAAAGTCATCAACGTCTTGTTTTTCACCATGCTGTTTCTTGAATTTTATGTTGTTCCTCTCCTTCCATCTTTCCAACCATCCAACAGTGGCTTTGAATTCAGTTAGTCCAAGACTTTCAGCTAGCTGTTTAGCTTTCTCCATAAGTATTGGACCACTGACAGGAAACTGTCTGCTCCTGACTCGAGAAAACCACCGAAGAAGAGCATCTTCTACAACCTCAGCTTTTCCCGCCCGTTTACATTTCCTGTGTGGATTTGTATTGTTTTGCCAGTCTTCCAGAAGCTGATCTTTCTGCTTCAAGACATGTGAAATTTGACTGGGATTGACACCATATTCTTTAGCAATAGATGCTTGACTTTTGTTTTCTAATTTTTTAAAAATTTCTATTCGTTCAGCCAGTGTTAAAGTCTTACAGTTCTGCCATGACGACTCCAGTGTACACTCTTAACAACATTCTTTCGCTTATTCTGCCTGTGGCAGTTAAAGGGGCAGTAAATTTGAAATCTCGTTGGTTGTCACGTTGCCTATCGGCTTCCATATTCCATGCGCGTGCTTATGCGGAGTCTTTCCTGCAGAGGAGCGGTCTTGAACCATGCATATAAGCGAATCTTGCACAGTGGTACGCTAAACTGAAGTTTGTCCCCATGGAAATTGATGGCGCCAAAAACGGGACCGAAGTACGGCATGCAGTTAAACAGAGCATGCGCTTATCCGACGTGCACTGTAGATATATATGTGTGTGTATATGTAAACTTTGTACCACAGAAAGGGGGTATATCCAAATCCCTTTTCCAATTGTCATATTAAACGCAGCAGAACACCAAAATAAACAGGTCACTGAATGTATTATTGATTTTAATGTTGCACTCTTAGAATACTCCACCAGAGGGTGCCATTGGTACACGTTGAATGACTTCTAGATGATGAGCTGAAGTGCCGACACCTGTCCGGAAGAGGCAAATGTATGAATTAAGGGGTGGAGGTAGTAACCCAAACCAAAATTAGAACTATTAGAATTATTTTTGATCTGTTATCAATAAAAATGTTGAACATAAAAAAAATATAAGCAGAGAAAACTGGGCCCAACCAATACGCTGCTGAGCCCACAGTCCTGTTTCTCGGTGCCTGATCCGGCTCAGTTGCAAGTTTTAAGCTCCTCCAAGCACATTTTATTTTGGCAAAGGTTATGTGCGAGGCTATAGAAATGGGGAGAAAAAAAAAAGCTTCCAGTTTTGTAACTGGGGCCTTTCACAGCACATCTGAGCATCGCAGCGCAACACAGGCACCGACCAGTACAAGTAAACAATGAATCCTTTGTGTTAGTTTTCTCCTGGTCTTTTCCGATATCACCCCTGTCCATCTGAGGCTTTAGTCAGTGTTGCCATATAAAAAAAAAAAATTCCCACCCAAAACAGCCCAAAACCCGCCCAAAAACCGCACACACCCCACCCCCGACATCATCACCCCGCCCCTTCCGTCATCACCCCCACCCCCGCTGTCATCGCCCTGCCCAATACGTCACCAAAACCCGCCTCTGTTGCCGTTAGCCCCACCCCCCGCCGGCCGAAAAACCGCCCAAAACCCGCACGAAAAAAAAAAACAAGCCCAAAAAAACGCAACCCGCCGCGGGCAAAAGTTTCCTGCGGCAGGTTGCAGAAAACCGCCCAATTGGGCGGGAAAACCGCCCATCTGGCAACCCTGGCTTTAGTCTAGAGCAGAGGTTCTCAATGCAGTCCTCAGGACACACCTAGCCAGTCAAGTTTTTGCAATGTCCACAATTATTTTATTTTTGTTACATTTGTACCCCGCGCTTTCCCACTCATGCCAGGCTCAATGCAGCTTACATGGGACAATGGAGGGTTAAGTGACTTGCCCAGAGTCACAAGGAACTGCCTGTGCCTGCAGTGGAAATTGAACCCAGTTCCCCAGCCACCACTCTAACCACTAGGCCACTCAATGTGGCTGCGCAGGTTTCTGTTTCTGTGAGTCTGACGTCCCTCACGTACGTGCAGGACATCAGACTCACAGAAACAGAAGCCTGCGCAGCCGCACTGCTGATCTGCAAGGGCAGGCTTCTACATGAAATATTGCTAGTGGAATAGCAACATTCCATGTAGAATCTCAAATAGTAGCAACAGAATCTCAATAGTAGCAACATTCCATGTTGTTGTTACATTTGTACCCCGCGCTTTCCCACTCATAGCAGGCTCAATGCAGCTTACATATTATATACAGGTACTTGTTTGTACCTGGGACAATGGAGGGTTAAGTGACTTGCTCAGGGTCACAAGGAGCAGCCTGCGCCTGCAGTGGGAATCAAACCCACTTCCCCAGGACCAAAGTCCACCACACTAACCACTAGGCCACTCCTCCACTCCAGGTTTTCAAGATACCCATAATGAATATGCATGAGTTAAATTTGCATGCACTACCGCCATTCTATGCAAATCTATCTCATGCATATTCATTATGGGTATCTTGAAAACCTGACTGGCTATAGGTGTGTCCCGAGGACTGGGTTGAGAATCCCTGGTCTAGAGCGGGTGTTTCCCAAGTCCAGTCCTAAGAGTAGCCCTTTGCCAGTCAGGTTTTCAGGATATCCACAATTAATACGCATGAAAGAGGTTTACATATAATGGAGGCCGTGTATGCAAATCAAATGCATATGTATTCATTGTGGATATCTTGAAAACCTGACTGGCAAGAGCCACTCTAGGACTGGACTTGGGAAACAGCGCTGTAGAGCAGGGGTGTCCAACCTCAGTCTTCAAGGGCCGTAATCCAGACGGGCTTTTAGGATTTACCCAATGACTATTGCATGAGATTTATTTGCATGTACTGCATACTGTGGAGGCAAATAGATCTCATGCATATTCATTGGGGAAATCCTGAAAACCTGACCTGGTGAGGGGCAAGGTTGTCCACCCCTGGTCTAGAGCAGGGGTTCCCAACTCAGTCACTCAGGTTTTCAGGATATCCACAATGAATATGAATGAGATAAATGTGCATGTACTACCTCTCCATTGGATGCAAACCCAGCATATGCATATTCATTGTGGGTATCCTGAAAACCTGATTGCCTAGGTGTGTCCCAATGCCAGGGTTCAGAACCCCTGTTCTAGAGTTAAGCCTTTGGTAAAAGCTAACATGGGTATATCGGGAGCCCTCTGCTGAATCGGAGGCAGTATGGAGAGCCAGGCTCAGAACCTGCTGTGCAGCAAAGGGACTTGAAATTGTTCTCCACATCAAGTTAAAAGGCAAGAGCCTCCCATAAGGCAGAATTTTTTTTTACTCCAGTGCTGTATCCTGGGAAAATACAAATTGCACATGGTGAAGGCCTTTCTTTACAAGGCTTGAGTGTATTTGTGAAGGAGGAAGTCACTTTGACATCTCAGCTTTTGAAAGAAGAGGCAGCAAATTTGAGGCACGATCCTTGCTTGGGGGGAACTCATTTGCACCCAAAACTCCTGTGAACTGTTAGCATATGAGCTCACTGCTGCTGCAAGGGCATCTGCCATCAAGAAGAGATGTATTCACAGCTGAACATAAACTCTTATTCTGGCTAGGCTATTCCATCTTTGAAGATTTCATCACCCTCCCAGTCAGCAGTATACCTACTCCTTTCTCTTCCGTACCTTTGGAAGTTGCATTTTGTCAAACCACCACCCACAACATCAGCAGTGGCTACATCTTTGTTTCTGAACCTGGGAAATAGTAACATAGTAGATGACGGCAGAAAAAAAGACCTGCACTGTCCATCCAGTCTGCCCAACAAGACAACTCATGTGTGCTACTTTTTGTGTATACCCTACTTTGATTTGTACCTTTGCTCTTCAGGGCACAGACTGTATAAGTCTACCCAGCACTATCCCCACCTTCCAACCACCGGCTCTGGCACAGACCATATAAGTCTGCCCGGCACTATCCCCACCTCCCAACCTCCAGCCCCGCCTCCCACTACCGGCTCTTCTATCCAATCTCGGTTAAGCTCCTGATTCATTCCTTCTGAACAGGATTCCTTTATGTTTATCCCACGCATGTTTGAATTCCATTACCGTTTTCATCTCCACCACCTCCTGGGGGAGGGCATTCCAAGTATCCACCACTCTCTCCATGAAGAAATACTTCCTGACATTTTTCTTGAGTCTGCCCCCCTTCAATCTCATTTCATGTCCTCTTGTTTCTTGGGACATCTCACAGCTGCTTCAAAAATCTACATTGAATATTTTATAAAAAATAATGAGCAGAATTTAGGTGGGGTACACAAATGAGCTCTTGATTAATTTACTGCTGTAGCTAAAGTTTGCATGGATTATTGCATGTTTAGACTATGGTAAGTTGTGAAAAAAAAAAAAGAGAAAATGGTCTTTTCTGTGGCAATGCAGCTTAAATTTAAAGGGCCCTCTCCCCTGAATTGCAGGTTCTTCCCCCCTCCCACCCCCGCCCGCCCGCCCGTCCGTCCGTAACATCTCCTGCCCTAGGTGCCTTCCAATCCCCTGGTAGCCTAGTGAGTCTCTCAGCTCTCCCCCAGCCCCAAAGTGGGCTAAAAGGTTTAAAAGTCCTAGCCCTTTCCAAAAGAAAGATCTAGCCCATATCTTCCCAATATGGTCCTGCCAGCCTGATTCACCCCAAGAGGGCTGGAGGCAATAGGAGCAGGAGTAATCCCAAGGAGGTTTCATAACAGGAGACAGCATGTGCTTATTGGGCCTATTTATATGGGCTGAAGCCAGTAGGTGGAGCTGGTTTCCTTATCAGTTTCATTGTTTTAGGTCTACCAAGATGGCGGCAGCTGCATTGGGGAGAATTAGAACCACCTTGGGTGGAGAAATGGAGACATCACGCCATCTCCCTGCTTCTCTCTCCATGTTCCTTGGCACACAATAGCACCACTGACCCCTAGCTGTGGTCTCTCGAAACTACCACCAGGAGTTAAAGCTGTTATATAATTGTGCAAAACAACCTGTATTTTGGCAATTTGTGCTATGTTTCATGCAAAGTGCACTTTTGTAAAGTCACCTCACATTTAGTACATAGGCCTCTTAATGGACTTTGCTGAGCACCAAATTTTCTCTCAGAATGTGTGGCTTCCATCCTATTTAAGCCTGGGTCTTAAATTCTGTTATTTCTCTTCACATACAAATTCTCAATCTGCCCCTCTGGAATTAGTTTGCCTTGTGTCCTAATCAGAAGAGCAATGAGAAGGCCTGGTTCAAATTCCAGTATTAATGCTTTTGCGGTCAGCTACCCAATCATTTTGCAAACCACTATTTTTCATTAAATTAATCTGATTTCATTTTCTGTTGAAAGAGAGGGTGCTAATTACAGCTTCTGTCACATCCCTCTCATTTCAGAGGTTGGACTTAAGGGGCAGTGACTTTCTGAGCAACCATCAACATCCACAGCTGGAGGGAGGGGGAGGAAGGGAGCGGGGACACCAGAGTGTCCCTCTGGGAACAACATGTACTGTTCAACAGGGCGTCACATGTGCACAGCAGCTGTATGACTTTCATCTTTAAAGGATGAGTGAAAAACCTACGATCCAAAAAACTAAATGCGGCATCTGTCATTTATGGTGGAGTTGATCTAAATAACAGATTTCAGGAAAACACTGAAAAATGCTTTAGCCCCCAGTTGTGCCAAGAAAAATTGTATCATCTGTGTACAGCAGGGTCACGGGTGGGGTTTATTCAACAACAGGGCCACCTCAACTTTGATTCAGACCAAGCAGTAGTGGTAATGATGTACCAGGCAGCTGCATGTGAACATCAGGGCCGTAGCCAGATACCCAGTTTTGGGTGGGCCTGGGCCCAACATGGGTGGACAGAAGAACTCCGCCCTGTCTGACAAGCAATTTGGTCTCTCCCTCTCTCGCCTGCATACCATATGGTCTCTCAAACATCCCCCACATAACTTTTAAGTAGCAGATTTTCACCGGCAGCGAGCAGCAACTAATACACACTGCTCGTGCTGGCCCCACAGCCTTCCCTCTGATGCAACTTCCTGTTTCTGCATAGGCGGGAATACATCAGAGGGAAGGCTGTGGGGCCAGTACGAACAGTATGTATCAGTCGCTGCTTGCTGCAGGCAAAGATCTGCTATTTACAAGGTATGCAGGAGGAACAGTATTTGAGAGTTTTCGGCTGGTGGGGCTTGGGGATCCCTGTCAGCCACATCATAGGTGTGCTGCTACTGGGTGGGCTTGAGCCCCTTGGCTACGCCACTGGTGAGCAGAAGAACTGGCACTGTGGGTCCATCAAGCCAAGATTGACGTTTCCAACACTGGCCAATCCAGCTCACAAATGCTTGACAGGATCCCAAAAGAACCAAGATTCCACCCTGCTTACGCTCGGGGATAAGCAATGGCTTTCCACCAGTCTACTTTAATAAGGGTTCAAGGCAGTGGTTCCCTATCTGTCCCAGGACCTCCCCAGCCAGTAAGTTTTTCAGGATATCTACAATGAAGATTCATGAGACAGGTTTCAATGCAGTGGAGGCAGTGCATGCAAATCTCTCATGAATTTTTATTGGAGGTATTCTGACACCTTGACCAACAAGGGAGCCCCCCAGCACTGGTTTAGGGCTTTTCCTGTGGGGGGGGGGGGAATGTCCAAACCTTTTTTAAACTCAGCTACGGTCAGTAACTACTGTTACCACATTTTGTAATTGTGCAATCAGGGGCCCTTCTAAAGTGCATGGAAATCGGAGGTTAGCACATGCTAACATGGGAATTTTCTATGCGCTAAGCATAAATTTAATGAGGCAAATTATTTAGGTCATTGCCTATTTTTTTTAACTTTTAGGTCATACACCAATGTGCCGAGTGCTCCCTTGTTAACTCTGCATTAACAAGTTAGAGTGCGGTAATCCGAACATGTTGGTTTTGCCTTGGGTTGCTCAGACAGGATCCATTAAATCAACTCTTCTGTTGGGAAAATCAACTCGTGCCACTCAAGGGTTGGTAGAAATCCATAGAAAAGAAAGTCGTGCTTCATAATAGCATAATCCATCGTTGGGTCATTGAAATATTAGCTGACAGACACGGGACAAATTCTTCACTACATTGATTTTACAAAGAATGCGCTGATGTTCCACTGAGAATGCAAATTGGGACTAGCTGGATAGAGATTCTGAATCCTTTGGGACCTGAAAAAAATATTGTGTGTATTTTAGTATTTCCTGTGAGCAAAGATTTCTTACAGGATAAAAGATAGTCTGCGTAGGTTGGGGTGAAAGGACTGGGAAGACACACCCTTTTGTCACAAAGCCCAGAAAATTGGGGGGGGGGGGGGGAGTCTCAGGACAGGGGACACATGTCTGTTTCATTCATGTAAAATCAACAGTGAGAATGATGATGGTACCTTGTAGGCTAAGAGATTTGGGGGTGGGGTGGTAACTTTCAAAGGCATTTATTTGCTAAGGCGGTATATCAGATACTCCTAAATATAAAACAGCTTCTTTGAAAATTGGCCAGACTGTATGCACATATGTTTATCTGTAGTGGGTGGAAGTGGGCCAGGGCAGGACTGGACACAGAACATACAGGGAAATTTACGTCTGCTGTTTGCTGTGCACAAATGTGTCTGTGTACTTTCCATGAGGTGGAAAAATGATGAAGCTTACACTCATATATAAAATGATTCTCTTAAGGAGGCAGAACCTGTAAAGGGCTGGGGTCTGCCTCATTACATGTGTGTTTGGCCATTGTAGAGAAGTTTGTTTATACAAAGTGATCATAATGATTCAAATTGTAAGGACATTTCAGAAGGAAAGACTGATGAGAGACACAACTTGACTTGTGACCAGGAAAACCTTTTAGTGCACTGCTAGGGAAATGGGACTTGATATACTGCCTTTCTGTGGTTTTGAAACTACATTCAAACCAGTTTACATAGTATATACAGGTACTTAGTTGTACCTGAGGCAATGGAGGGTTAAGTGACTTGCCCAAGATCACAAGGAGCAGCAGTGGGATTTGAACTGGCCACTTCTGGATTGCAGGACCAGTGCGCTAACCAGTAGGCCACTCCTCCACTGGCAACATTCAATCTAGAATCTCAGATAGGGAAAGCGAAATGGGACTTGAAGGTACTGTCTTTCTGTGGTTTTGGAACTACATTCAAAGCAGTTTACATAGTATATACAGATACTTATTTGTACCTGGGGCAATGGAGGGTTAAGTGACTTGCTCACAGTCACAGGGAGCTGCAGCGGGAGTTGAACCCAGTTCACTAGGATCAAAGTCCGCTGCACTAATTGCCTCCATTCTCCCAGTTACCCATTCAAAGGGGGAAAAAAATTAACAAAATTATACATTCCTAACTACAAGTGGAGGAGTGGCCTATTGGTTAGAGCACCAGTCTTGCAATCCAGAGGTGGCCAGTTCAAATCCCACTGCTGCTCCTCGTGATCTTGGGTAAGTCACTTAACCCTCCATTGCCTCAGGTACAAACTTAGATTGTGAGCCCTCCTGGGACAGAGAAATGTCCAGAGTACCTGAATGTAACTCACCTTGAGCTACTACTGAAAAAGGTGTGAGCAAAATCGAAATAAAGATTCTAGAATTCTAAAGAATAACAAGATTCCATGCAGAATTTCAAAGTGTAACAACATTCCATGTAGAACCCCAAAAATAACAAGATTCTTCGGGGGTTGTGATCTTGGCCAAGTCACTTAACCCTCCATTGCCTCAGGTACAAACTTAGATTGTGAGCCCTCCTGGGACAGAGAAATATCCAGAGTACCTGAATGTAACTCACCTTGAGCTACTACTGAAAAGGGTGTGAGCAAAATCTAAATAAATAAATATATGGAATGTTGCTACTATTGAAGATTCTACGTGGAATGTTGCCATGTTTTGAGATTCTGGAATGTTGCTACTATTTGAGATTGTAGATGGAAGGTTGCTAGTGGAGGAGTGGCCTAGTGGTTAGAGCACTGGTGGCCAGTTCAAATCCCACTGCTGCTCCTTGTGATCTTGGGCAAGTCACTTAACCCTCCATTGCCTCAGGTACAAACTTAGATTGTGAGCCCTCCCGCGACAGAGAAATATCCAGAGTACCTGAATGTAACTCACCTTGAGCTACTACTGAAAAAGGTGTGAGCAAAAATGCAAATAAATACAAAACTCAGCCTGTACGACTGAAAGCAGCTAAGTGAGTAAGAAGATTTCTTTCTGCAGCAACTGTTAAACTTTAAACTCAACTGTTAAACATTTACCTCCCAAACAGCTCAAAACCAAAACCTACTCTGGCAGTTGCTGAGTGTTGGGGACAGATGACGTTGGTGCTGAGTGTCCTGGCTCACGAGTGGGGCACTTCTGCACAGGGTATGTACAGCTCATGTTCAGAGGATAAGACCCTGCGCTCGGGATAATAGAGGTTTGTTTGTTTTTTTTTCCGTTTTTGGCCATGAACCACTGATCTGTCCCTTTTCCTTTCCGTGGATCAAGGAACTGGAGTGTGACGACACATCCTTCCTTTGTCTATGCCAGTGGTTCCCAAACCTGGTCCCGGAGGCAGGTTTTCAGGATATCCACCATGAATATTCAGATTTGCATGCAGTGAAGGCAGTGATAGGCCACTCTCCAGAGAAGGCTTAGTAAGGTCTGTCACTTACTGTGTTTTCAAATTTAAAAAAAGAAGAAAAACTCCTTCTGTCCCTGCCATGCCTATTTATTGTGGCAGACACAGAAGCAGGCAGGTGTGTGTGGCAGTGGTGTAGCTAGGGGGGGGGGGGCCTGGCCCCCCCCAAAAAAAAAAATTGCTCTGGGCCCCTGGTTGGCTGGCGGGGATCCCCAACTCCCACCAGCTGAAGTCTTTGTCCAGTGCTGGTCTGTGGCAGTGCCACCGCATTGCCTGCCCTGTTCTCGCTTCCCCTCACGTCAGGCATGCTCCGTTCAGTGAAATTGAGCATGCTCAGTTTCACTAAAATGAGCATGCTGGACATGAGGGGAAGCGAGAGCAGGGCAGGAAATGAGGCAGATAAAGACCTTATGGTCCATCCAGTCTGCCCAACAAGATAAACTCATTTTACATGGTATGTGATACTTTATACCCGAGTTTGATTTGTCCCTGCCTTTCTCAGGGCACAGACCGTAGAAGTCTGCCCAGCACTGTTCTTGTACTAAAAGTTCTGAAGGTTCTGGAATCCTAAAGAGTTACAAGATTCTGGAATCCCAATTAGTAGCAACATTCCATGTAGAACCCCAAAGAGTAACATAGTAAATGACGGCAGATAAAGACCTGAACGGTCCATCCAGTCTGCCCAACAAGATAAACTAATTTTACATGGTATGTGATACTTTATATCCGAGTTTGATTTGTCCCTGCCTTTCTCAGGGCACAGACCGTAGAAGTCTGCCCAGCACTGGTTTTGCTTCCCAATTACCAGTGTTGCCACCCAATCTCCGCTAAGATTCTGTAGATCCGTTCCTTCTAAACAGGATTCCTCTCAGTTTATCCCACGCATGTTTGAATTCCATTACCGTTTCCATCTCTACCACCTCCCACGGGAGGGCATTCCATGTATCCACCACCCTTTCTGTGAAAAAATACTTCCTGACATTACTCCTGAGTCTGCCCCCTTTCGACCTCAATTCATGTCCTCTAGCTCTACCGCCTTCCCATCTCCGGGAAAGGTTTGTTTGTGGATTAATACCTTTCAAACATTTGAATGTCTGTTTCTCCTTTCCTCCGAGGTATACATGTTCTTGATGAGGGATTTGGGCCCCAGTTACATGACGAAGACATTGGAGTGGTTTGTGCCTGGCAAGAGTTTAGGATTTAGCCAGAGGAGCCCGCTTGATAGTCTCTGGTACGTTTTAGAATATCTTTGCTTTTAGACCTTCACCAGAAGCTGAGTTATTCCACATTTAGAAGGAAAGTGAAGCCATAGTTTTAGTCCCCCAAAATGTGGGGACCCCAGGGTCTCATCAAGGTGAAAAGAAAGGTTTCTCATGTCACTTAGCCTGTGACACGAGTGTGTTGGTTGGGGTTTGCGACTCAAGGTTTTTAAGGGTCAATTGTATAGTTGTGGTGTATAAAAATTGTTGATTTAGATTGTAAGCTCTTTAGAGCAGGGACTGTCTTTTCTTCATGTTCAACTGTGAAGCGCTGCGTACGACTGGTAGCGCTATAGAAATGATTTGTTGTAGTAGTAGTAGTAGAAGCCTGCCCTTGCAGATCAGCAACGCAGCCGCGCAGGCTTCCATTTCTGTGAGTCTGACATACGTGCAGGACGTCAGACTCACAGAAATAGAAGCCTGCGCGGCCGCGTTGCTGATCTGCAAGGGCCGACTTCTACATGGAATGTTGCTAGTGGAATAGCAACATTAACATTCCATGTAGAATCTCAAACAGTAGCAACAGAATCTCCAATAGTAGCAACATTCCATTTAGAATCATTCCTATGTGTCCTATCTGTCTGTCCTACCCTTATCCCTTCTTTGTCCTGTCTGTCTGTCCTGATTTAGATTGTAAGCTCTTTTGAGCAGGGACTGTCTTTTCTTCATGTTCAATTGTGAAGCGCTGCGTACGACTGGTAGTGCTATAGAAATGATTTATAGTAGTAGTAGAAGCCTGCCCTTGCAGATCAGCAACGCGGCCGCGCAGGCTTCTGTTTCTGTGAGTCTGACGTCCTGCACGTACGTGCAGGATGTCAGACTCACAGAAACAGAAGCCTGCGCGGCCGCGTTGCTGATCTGCAAGGGCTGACTTCTACATGGAATGTTGCTAGTGGAATAGCAACATTAAGATTCCATGTAGAATCTCAAACAGTAGCAACATTCCAGAATCTCCAATAGTAGCAACATTCCATTTAGAATCATTCCTATGTGTCCTATCTGTCTGTCCTACCCTTATCCCTTCTTTGTCCTGTCTGTCTGTCCTGATTTAGATTGTAAGCTCTTTTGAGCAGGGACTGTCTTTTCTTCATGTTCAATTGTGAAGCGCTGCGTACGACTGGTAGCGCTATAGAAATGATTTATAGTAGTAGTAGAAGCCTGCCCTTGCAGATCAGCAACGCGGCCGCGCAGGCTTCTGTTTCTGTGAGTCTGACGTCCTGCACGTACGTGCAGGAAGTCAGACTCACAGAAATAGAAGCCTGCGCGGCCGCGTTGCTGATCTGCAAGGGCCGACTTCTACATGGAATGTTGCTAGTGGAATAGCAACATTAACATTCCATGTAGAATCTCAAACAGTAGCAACATTCCAGAATCTCCAATAGTAGCAACATTCCATTTAGAATCATTCCTATGTGTCCTATCTGTCTGTCCTACCCTTATCCCTTCTTTGTCCTGTCTGTCTGTCCTGATTTAGATTGTAAGCTCTTTTGAGCAGGGACTGTCTTTTCTTCATGTTCAACTGTGAAGCGCTGCGTACGACTGGTAGCGCTATAGAAATGATTTGTAGTAGTAGTAGTAAATATGAGAAAGCATCTACACCTCATGTAATGGGTACCCACAGCAGAATGAACCCAGCACACAGGGCCCTAAATTATTTGGGATGATTTCCTAAAATATCCATTATAGTATTAAAAAAAAAAAAAAATATATATATATATATATATATATATATATATATATATATATATATCACCATCTGCTAAACAGTATTTTCGGAAAAAAAAGATAGACATTTTGCTTTTTTGAAAATGACCTTCTTTCCTATTTAGATTTTGGACGTTTTTTGCAAAACGTCCAAAGTCGGACTTAGATGTCAGATCGAAAATGCCCCTCCACGCAACTTTGTAAGTCTAAGTGTTCTGAAAATACACCTCCACATCGCCATGTTCTAGGAGTTTAAACTGGTACACGGGCTTCTCATCGATGCTTAAATTTGGCATTTATGGCAAAGCTCATAAAGAAAGAAAAATTACAGTGTCTAAATGGAGATGCAATCCTGCGGAAAAGCTGAGGTTTAAATCCAGCAGCCTTGCCACAAGTGGGAAGACGTGGAATTCACTGCTGGATTTGATTTAGCAAAAAGCTTTTGGGAGGGAAGGGAAAAGCATGAGGATTAACCTCTTCCTGAGCTGTGCTGCATCCTCCCCCCCCCCCCCCCACCCACCCCCAGTCTTGGGACACAGGGAGGCCTGCCATTGGCTAGGAGGAAGAGTGCAGGGGGGTAGCGGTGACTGTGGAGGGGTTGCCACGTCATGCTTCCAACTCGTTTGCTGTTGCTGGAGCTCCTAATTCTAAACAGATCCTTCTTTTGGAAGTTGCAGGCCAAAAAGGAGACTGGGCCCCTTCACATTCCCCCCCTGCTCAAAACCTATCCCCAGTTTCTCTCAAACCAGGTGGAGGGCCAGGGATAGGAGAGGACTGCTTAGCCTGTCTCCAACATTCAGAATCACAGGCAGATGAAAAGTGGTGTACCAAGGGGGGGGGGGGGGCGGTGGGTGTGGTCCGCCCCGGGTGCACACCACTGGAGGGGGGGTTCGCACGCCTGTGGGCTCCGCTCATTCCGTGCTCCCTCTGCCCCGGAACAGGTTACTTCCTGTTCCAGAGCAGAAGGAGCATGGAACGAGCGAAGCCGAGAGGCGCGCACCCCCCCCCCCCCAGCAGGTAAAAATGCACCCGGGGGGGTGTCCTTTCGCCAGGGGGAAGTGTCCATCCTTTCACCGGGGGAGGTGTCACGCTGCACCCAGGGGGGGGGGGAACGCATCGGCAATCCGCCCTGGGTGTCAGCCACCCTAGGAACGCCACTGCAGATGAAACAACCATGCCCCAACATCCTTTTCTTCTTCCTGCAGCGGCAAATGCAGGCCTCTGCCCCTGTTTAGAAGTTACCCAGCTCCTGGTTTTGAATTTACATCCCAAAGTATTCTGGGATTCGTAGTGTCTGATCTTGCGCATTGGAAATCAGTGCTGCAAGTCCCATAACGCAATATAATTGGGGTGGTCAGAAATCAAGAAATGCCCCAAAAACTCTAGCCAAAAACTGAGTAACTTGGCATCTCTGAGTTTTAGCCTGAGGAGCTTGTAGAAGGGGGTTAATTCCTGTGCGATTTTAAAAGCCAGCGACCAGAGTGTTAAGGAACCAGGGTGTAGTCATTATGGGAATATAATTTTCATAGCCACTTACCAGGAAATTGCAGAGCTGCCAAGCTACTTGGTTCCAGGGTAGAGATTTAAGAGCGGTCCTGGATTTTGAACGATCTCATTCCCAGTGCATTATGGGAACTGCAGCTCTGCTTTCGGGGACTACAACTACCACACTGCTTTGGGATGTAAGTTCAAACCAGCAGCTCTGCACTTGATAGTTCTGATACAGAGAATTTAACTAAGTAAATTGGGCCTGTCAAAAAAAAAATTTGCACTGCTGGGTCCAGCTAGGTTTGAGTGTGCCAGAGCTTTCATTGCACGTACAAGTTTAGTTCGGTTAAAAAAAAGAAAAGATTTTTAGCTTAGGGGAGCAAACTGCATGTGACCAAGATATTTTCAAAAGTACATTTGCTGTCTAATCTCTGTTCCCCTTGGCTGTGCATTGGAATAGCAGGCTGTAGGATAGGTGGGTGCCTTTTTTTTAGCACACAAACCTTACACTGGTTCATGCTGAAAGAGAAACAGCCTGTGTATTGCCTTTTTGAAAATTAGTTACCCAAAACATATAACACAATATAACACAAAAATTTTCTGCACCATAATCACACCATACTGTTCTCTTCCTGTCTCACAAAACCTGAAAATTCTTGGAGTCACCATTGATCGAAACCTCACTCTTGATGCCCACGTGAAAAACACGACGAAAAAGATGTTCTACTCCATGTGGAAACTCAAAAAAGTAAAACCGTTTTTCCTGAGACACATCTTTGAGATTCTGCATGGAATCTTGTCACTCTTTAGGATTCCAGAATCTTGCTATTCTTTGGGGTTCTACATGGAATGTCGCTACTCTTTAAGATTCTGCATGGAATCTTGTCACTCTTTAGGATTCCAGAATCTTGCTATTCTTTGGGGTTCTACATGGAATGTCGCTACTCTTTAAGATTCTGCATGGAATCTTGTCACTCTTTGGGATTCCAGAATCTTGCTATTGTTTGGGGTTCTACATGGAATGTCGCTACTCTTTGAGATTCTGCATGGAATCTTGTCACTCTTTAGGATTCCAGAATCTTGCTATTCTTTGGGGTTCTACATGGAATGTCGCTACTCTTTGAGATTCTGCATGGAATCTTGTCACTCTTTAGGATTCCAGAATCTTGCTATTCTTTGGGGTTCTACATGGAATGTCGCTACTCTTTGAGATTCTGCATGGAACCTTGTCACTCTTTAGGATTCCAGAATCTTGCTATTGTTTGGGGTTCTACATGGAATGTCGCTACTCTTTGAGATTCTGCATGGAATCTTGTCACTCTTTAGGATTCCAGAATCTTGCTATTCTTTGGGGTTCTACATAGAATGTTGCCACGATTTGGGTTTTTGCCAGGTACTTGTGACCTGGCTTGGCCACTGTTTGGAAAACAGGATACTGGGCTAGTTGGACCATTGGTCTGACCCAGTAAGGCTACTCTTATGTTATGTTCTTATGTAAAAGTTCAAAGGGGTACATCTGGGCAAATTTCATTTTTGAAAGTTTTGTGTACTGTAGGGTTAGTAGAATCGGACTACGTTTTTCATGTTGTACAGCCTAAAAACTGCAGGTACCTAAAGTGGGGCATGTGATTTTGGGGGTTAATGACATTTTATCGATAAACGTTTCTCATTTTTTTAAAAGACGTCAGTGGCAGGATTATGCAGTTGATATGTCACAAGATAGAGGGATAAGTCACATACCCCACTTTTGGTACCTTTTTACTCAGCAGGTCACAAATACCAACATTGGTGGGAATCCCCAAGCCCCCTGCCAGCCGAAGACCTCCTCTTCTGGTAGCCAGTCCTGTTTCCAAGCTTGACAGCCAGCAGCAGTATCCCTGAGCCACTGCTGGCCCCCTGTGAATGAAAACTGAGCAGGCGTGGGGGAAGGGGCGGCAGTGGCTTGGGGACACTGTTGCTGGCTGCCAAGTTTCAAAACACTTCTGGCCACTGGGGGGCTTGAGGATCCCCACCAGCCACAGCAAGGGTGACCCAATTGTGAGTGGGCGGGCCCCTGCCCATTTGGACCCATCGGTAGCTACACCGTTGACCTCTAGGTTACTAAAGATGGTTCTCTGGCCCAGGGGTTTGTTTTAACCCCTGGAAAATCCAGGGACACACTGAGGCAGAAAGGTAGCAAACCAGGAATGCACTTAAATGTTATGGTGACAGCGAGGTTTGTTTGTTTTTTTAAGTCAGATTCCCCATTGGATTTTGGATTTTATTTCACGCCTTGTTCAGTTCCTGAATGCAGCTTGATGTGAGTTACATTCAGGTATAGGGTTAGAACCGGTTCAATCTTAACTGAGCCTAGTGGAGGGAACCTCATCTGATTTTTGGAGGACATTTCCTATTAAGTATTTTCACTTTCAGTGCTTTAGTACAGTGTAAATAACCATCAGGCCATATCATTAGATGTTAAGAAGGTAAATTTTCAGGAGTGACCTGGAACTATGAACACAATGTGAAAGGAGTTAGAGGACTAGATCAGCTCAAATGTGTACAATTAGACATTTAATTTCCTTAAAGTAGGAATGTACTTTGACCACTTAGCACGGGGGGAGGGGGGCACAGCTCTGCAAAGTGAGTGGGGGAGTAACATATTTCGAAAAAATGACGTTGCAAATCATGCCACAGTATCAGTCCTGATGCTCTGCCGGGTCAGGGTCACCGACCCCGAACTTATGTCAGCTATACAAACAGAAATATCGATTTCTATTCTGCACTGTAGAGAGGTGTGGTAGCCGTGTTAGTCCACTCTTAAAGGTTATCAATAGAAATCAAACAAAATAAAACATGGAAAAGAAAATAAGATGATACCTTTTTTATTGGACATAACTTAATACATTTCTTGATTAGCTTTGATGTCCCCATGCATACCCCCACCCTCCCACTCTGTCAGACTGTCAAAGTAATGCTTTGATGTTTTTCTTATATATACTATCTGCCAACACATTTGCTTATTTCCGATCTGAGGAAGAAGGGCAACCTTCGAAAGCTAATCAAGAAATGTATTAAGTTATGTCCAATAAAAAGGTATCATCTTATTTTCTTTTCCATGTTTTATTCTGCACTTTAGGTTACAAAAGAAATAAATTAGAACATTTCTCTAATGAACATAACAGCACAATTATAATTACTTGCAAAAATTAATCAAAACACTTCTGCCAAATAATATATATATAATAATATAACAATATAATGCAAATCACAATCGATTAGCTAAGAATTGGCTCATCACGAATGCATCTTAACAGACGTGATCAGCCCTTAAACAACTGAGTAAATAAAAAAAAGTTTTCAGCTTATTTCTAAAACCTTTATAAACAGTTTCCAGTCTTAAAGCAAAAGCTACAACTCGATAAGGAAACGATGGCATTAACTTTCTTCCATTCTTTTAAATTCTTTATTTCAGGGTAGCACAATCCACACTGGCTGAGAGAAGACAGCAGTGGCCACATGGACCAAAGGGGTGAAGTTGGTGGCAGGAGCAACCCAAGGGGGACCAAAGAGGAGGCAGCATTAGGGAGCTGCCCCCACCCACCAGGAAAGGAAGAGGAGAAGGTGGGGGGGGGGGGAGTGAAAGAAAGAGGGCGAGCATTGGGCCGAGAGGAGGGGTTGAGAGACAGCCCAGATTTAAGGAAGGTGGTAGGGTGGGAGTGGAAAGAAGGTTATTCCCCTCCCCCCCACCCTGGTACCTTTTTCTGTATTTTTTTTTTTTTAAATCACTCCTGCTTGGTTTCAGCCCGAGGTTCTGCCTCTCTCCCTCCCTCCATTTGCTGTGAAAGCAGCAGTCTGGCTTCTAACAATTATTTTCTTGTGTTCAAACATCTGGAAGGAAGTGACCACCTCTTTCCACTCCCAGCCTGCCCGGTGCATCCCTCAGCTGGAGGAGAGAGAGAGAGTCGCCTGCCCCCCCCCCCCCCCACCCCCCAGCCATCACAAAAAGTCCCCTTCTTTTCTCTGAACATCCACCACCTCCCCTCCCCTCCCCAGGATGGAGTCAAACCCAGTCCCAGCTTTTTTCTGCAAGAAGTAGAGAAGAAACTTCAACACCTACGGAGCGGTGAGTCAATCTCCAAAATCCCTTTGCAAAAGCAGCAGTGCCGAGAGAAGTTTTGCTGTTACTGGTTTCTTTAAATTACAAGTTTGTCGGTTTCTTTGATTAATTCTAGGAGTGTGATAGCAGCAGCAGCCATTCCCCTGCCCTTCTCTCAGTAGCAAAATAGCAACAGAAAGCAATTCGTGGGGAAAATACAGCTATTTTGTCATCGTTTTCGGATTTGGGTGTACAGCAAATTCACGAACGTTTGGATTCTCTTGGGCCAAGAAGAGAATTTGAATGTTATGAATTTTTCTTGTTGATTTTGGACTTGTCCCCTGCAGGAATTGTAACAGCTAAAATGACTCCCTTCCTGCCAGTGTATGAACGGGAATTGGCTCCTTCACTGACAAGAAAGGGGACCCAAAGGACTCCAATTCCTGTCCCCTACCCCGACCCCCCCTCCGCCACCTCAAGGCTGTCCACAGATCATGTTGACTTTGTGAACCCCGCCTTCGACCCCACAAACCTCTCGTGTTAACCCTGCGTTATTCACTTAGCATGTGTTAAACCTAATGCACCAGTGGAACTGTGTTTCCACATCTACTGTCTGCCTATGATAAGCCCCCTCCCAAAAACTTAAAAAAAAAAAAAAAAGCTTAACACGTAGGTTACCACAATGTAACAGGGGAGAAATTTTTTCTTTCTGCCTCAACCTCCCCCTTCTCTTTGCCCCTTCTTCCACCCCCCCTCCACCCCTGCAAGTTCAAAATATAAATGTGATATAAGTGTGACCCACTGAGCGAAAAGGACCCAAAAGCGGGGTTAGAAGTAATACAGACACAAGCTACACTGTTGACCTCTAGGTTACTAAAGATGGTTCTCTGGCCTGTTTTAACTCCTGGAAAATCCAAGCAGGAATGATTAAAAAATAAATAAAAATAAAATAAAAAGGTACCAGGGTGGGGGAGGGCAATAACCTTCTTTCCACTCCCACCCTACCACCTTCCTTAAATCTGGCCTGTCTGAACCCCTCCTCTCAGCCCAATGCGCGCCCTCCTTCTTTCAACCCCCCCCCCCCCCCCCCCCAGTTCTCAGCAATCTGGCGTTTTGCTTGTTGGTGTTGGCTAACTATGCTTTGAGGGCTTTATGCCATGTAGTAAGACGGCCCCTCACCATGAGCCCCTGTCATGGTCCTGCTCAAGGATTCGCCCCCCAAAATGTAATAAAACATTTCTTAGAAAATTTCAAAATGAAATTCATGCCCAGAGTCCTAACAGCTACATCTAAGGAGCAATACTTTTGTATCCCACCGTTTGCATGAGATTTGAATGCCTAGTGTGCGATCCTTTGCATAATATATAACATAGTAGATGATGGCAGAAAAAGACCTGCACGGTCCATCCAGTCTGCCCAACAAGATAACTCATATGTGCTACTTTTTGTGTATACCTTACCTTGATTTGTATCTGTCTTTTTCAGGGCACAGACCATAGAAGTCTTGCCCAGCACTAGCCCCGCCTCCCACCACCGGCTCTGCCACCCAATCTCGGCTAAGCTTCTGAGGATCCATTCCTTCTGAGCAGGATTCCTTTATGTTTATCCCACGCATTTTTGAATTCCGTTACCGTTTTCATCTCCAGCACCTCCCGGGGGAGGGCATTCCAAGTATCCACCACTCTCTCCGTGAAAAAATACTTCCTGACATTTTTCTTGAGTATTTTGATTTTGAGTCTAATGATTTTACTTGAGATTTTTTTCGCACCAGAAGTTTTTCTGCATTGGGAGTAAGACCTAGTACAGGAAAATCTTGAGCAAATGGAGTTAAAGCATAGTTCAGTCTACTGAGTGGGGTGGGCATTGCCCCTCAATCCTCTGTAGCCCATCAGGGACCCTTTTACTGTTTAAATTCTCATCGGAAGCAGTTGGAAGTTTGTCTTACTTTACAAATATAGGGGTCCTTTTACTAAGCCTGCGTTGGCATCAGCGTGTGTTTTTGACGCCCTCTTTTACAGCAGCGGGTAAAAGGCTGTCTTTTTTTGGTTGAAAAGAAATGGCTGTGTAGTAAGTGAACCACTTTCCGCGCAGTCATTTCATTGGTGGGGGGGAGCACTTACCTAGTTTTGGAGCGCCAGAAATGGTGTGTGCTGGGGGGTGGCAAGTATGGCAAGAGTTGAAGAAACAGGGAGGTTCTCAATACCTACGAAGGGCATTGCATTTGTGTGGAGAAACCATCAAGAAACATCAGGATCACAAAGTCCAAGATGGGAGGTGCAGTGATCCTCCACCTACCGCTAGGATATATAGGGGTCCTTTTGGTAAGCTGCAGTAAGAGATGGCCTTAGGATGCTCTTACGCAGGTCTTTCCCCTGCACTAAGGCCATTTTTACTGAGGCCATGAGAAAGGGTTATTATATGGCTGCCTTCTAATGTTAGCATTAGTGTAGGCCAGAGACTGTAGTAAAAGCAGTTAGCTTAGCGGGGTTTAAAAAAAGGTTTGGATACCTTCCTAAAAGAAAAGTCAATAATGGGCTTGGGGAAAAATCCACTGCTTATTTGTAGGATAAGCAGCATAAAATGTATTGATCTTTTTCGGGATCTTGCCAGGTATTTGTGATCTGGATTGGCCACTGTTGGAAACAGGATGCTAGGCTTGATGGACCTTTGGTCTGTCCCAGTACGGCAATACTTATGTACTTGGGATTCTAAATGGAATCTTGCTACTCTTTGGGGTTCTACATGGGATGTTGCTACTCTTTGGGTTTCTGCCAGGTACTTGTGACTTGGATTGGCCACTGTTGGAAACAGGATGCTGGGCTCGATGGACCTTCGGTCTGTCCCAGTATGGCAACACTTATGTTCTATGTTCTCATGTTGTTAAATAATTACTACAGGAACACTTACCAGCACATGAAAGATGCTGGAAATTTAAACCTTTGGGAAAGGCGCAATGTTTTTAAAATTGGGCAAGCCAGCTGACATTTATTTATTTATTTATTTATTTGTGACATTTATATCCCACATTATCCCAAACAAGTTTGAGTTCAATGTGGCTTACAATAAACAGTATAGGATACATAACAAAGAATAATGCATAAGAAAGTAATTTGTTGTAAGAATCCAATTTTGCTAATTTAGAAAATCTATAATGAGTGAGAAATTGTACATGAAGGAAAGAGAAAGTTAATGGTAACATATCCGTTACCCAAAGCTTAGATCTGGCCCTAAGACTGTTTCTGCTTCTATTTTCAAACGTGTAGAATCTGAACGGTCAACCTAAGCATGGGAAAGTGCTTTCAGCACCTTTCATCCAGGCATTGGAGCTGACTCTGTGGGTGCTTCAGCACCCCCAATATTGAGAAAATTCCTTGTATGTGTCCAGGGAGGAGTTATTTCCATTGGGCTTAGCACCCCCAAGAATTTTGAAATGCTGGCTCCTATGCACCCAGGTTGTTTATGATTCCGGATCTAATCCTTTAACTCACCCTGGGAGTTGAGGCTTGACCTGTATTAATGCTGTCAGGGGTAAAGGAAAATCAACCGGTGACCCTTTGCCCCTATTTGCAAGAGCAAAGGAATGTCCTTGTGTGTCCCATGTCCATCAAAGGTCCAGGGGAAAAGTCATTTTTGAATGGTTTAATCTCAGAGCAAAGAGAACCTGGTGAGATACCTACAGGGGTCTGGTAAACAGAGAGGAAGCCACCTGTGTTTTGCTATAAAACATGCACATTTGCAGCTCCTCCATGTGGGATTCTCATTCAACCACTTGCGTTGCTGACTCTCCTGCGTGTCAATGGAGTCTCCCTTACACCCTACATCAAAGGGGTTTCCAGTCTGATCCCATGCGTCAACCTTAATGGTGACCTATTGAGAAGACATTCAGTTAAGTCCAATATTTCATTTGGACCTTTTTTGACACTTGCTATTCTGCCAGGGAATGGGTCAGATTCTTGTGAGTAATGTATCTTTTTAAATTTGTATTTATTTATTTATTTGTTACATTTGTCTCCCACATTTTCCCACCTATTTGCAGGCTCAATGTGGCTTACATAGTACCGTGAAGGCGTTCGCCAACTCCGGTAGAGAAACAAATACATAGTGATGTTGTAGTCTAATAAGGTTCATAGTTACAGAGACATCGGGAATCGTAGAGAAGAAGAGATATATAGTGTTCATTACGAGCTTGGGTTACGTTGTGTTGCAGGGTTTAGGTACTTAAGTAACTAGACTAAAAGCATCACCTTTTTTAAATCTTTTGATTACAGGCTTTATCAAAAAATGCTCAATGTGAGTTATAATATAAAACTCAATAAAACCCAAATTATACCAAATCAGTAAAATAAAATTTAACAAAGGTTTTAATGATTTCATTACTCTGTTGTGTGCCACAAAACCCAAATCACTACAGTACATTATAGGAATTGCCTAGGATCAATATGCAACTATACAGGTCAATATGCAAAACTGAGATCCTCAATTTAAATACTTATTTTCAGGCAAACACAGGGGGGGGGGGGGGCCTGTCCACCTTTATAGCTGAAAGCTCACCTAAATGTATTTTAAATTTAGTTCTACTGTTCACCTGCCTTGATTTAAGCCCTCAGGGGGTAAATTCTGTGAGGAGCCATAGAATGTAGTAAAGGCGGTTAGCTTAGTGGAGTTTAAAAAAGGTTTGGACTGCTTCCTAAAGGAAAGGTCCATAGACCGTTATTAAATGGACTTGGGGAAAATCCACTATTTCTGGGATAAGCAGTATAAAATGTTTTGTACATTTTTGTGATCTTGCCGGGTATTTGTGACCTGGATTGGCCACTGTTGGAAACAGGATGCTGGGCCTGATGGACCTTTGGTCTTTCCCAGTATGGCAATACTTATGTACTTTTGTACATATGAGCCTCCTAGATGCAGGCATGTGTACATGAACAGATATGTAAGCGGTTTCCGGCAATGTGCTATTCTTTAACTACATTTACTCCAGCAGGTGTGAATAGCAGGATCTAGCAAACTTTGAAGAATGGTTCAGGGATTGGCAACTAAGATTTAGTGCTAAAAAATGCAGGATCATGCATTCGGGCTGCAAAACTCCAAGGGAACGATATCGTATGAGGAGGGGAGGGGGGTGAAGTGCTTCTGTGTATGAAGGAAGAGCGGGGCTTGGGTGTGATCATATCTGATGATCTCAAGGTAGCTAAGCGGCAGTCAATGCCAGAAGAACGCTCAGGTGCGTAGGGAAAGGAATGGCTAGTCGGAAAAAGGAGGTGATGATGTCCGTCTATAAGACTCTAGTGAGACCTCATTTAGAATATTGTGTACAATTCTGGAGCTGACCCAATATGACTATTCTTATGTTCTTATGTAAGTAATGAAGCTACTGTAGACTTACAATAGTATTTTAAAACAGATTTGGTGCACATTGTGCCATAATAAAATACTACTACTACTACTTATTATTTCTATAGTGCTACTAGATGTACACAGCGCTGTACACTTGAACATGAAGAGACAGTCTCTGCTCAACAGAGCTTACAATCTAATTAGGACAGACAAACAGGACAAATAAGGGATAAGGACAAAGAGTAGCAAGATTCCGGAATCCCAAAGAGTGGCAAGATTCCGGAATCCCAAAGAGTAGCAAGATTCTAGAATCCCAAAGAGTAGCAAAGATTCTAGAATCCCAAAGACTACTACTACTTATCATTTCTATAGCACTACTAGACGTACGCAGCATTGTACACTTGAACATGAAGAGACAGTCCCTTACAATAGTATTTTAAAACAGATTTGGTGCACAGTGTGCCATAATAAAATACTACTACTACTACTTATTATTTCTATAGTGCTACTAGATGTACACAGCGCTGTACACTTGAACATGAAGAGACAGTCCCTGCTTGACAGAGATTACAATCTAATTAGGACAGACAAACAGGACAAATAAGGGATAAGGACAAAGAGTAGCAAGATTCCGGAATCCCAAAGAGTAGCAAGATTCTGGAATCCCAAAGAGTAGCAAGATTCTAGAATCCCAAAGACTACTACTACTTATCATTTCTATAGCACTACTAGACGTACGCAGCATTGTACACTTGAACATGAAGAGACAGTCCCTGCTCGACAGAGCTTACAATCTAATTAGGACAGACAAACGGGACAAATAAGGGATAAGGACAAAGAGTAGCAAGATTCCGGAATCCCAAAGAGTAGCAAGATTCTAGAATCCCAAAGAGTAGCAAAGATTCCGGAATCCCAAAGACTACTACATAAGTACATAAGTACATAAGTAGTGCCATACTGGGAAAGACCAAAGGTCCATCTAGCCCAGCATCCTGTCACCGACAGTGGCCAATCCAGGTCAAGGGCACCTGGCACGCTCCCTAAACGTAAAAACATTCCAGACAAGTTATACCTAAAAATGCGGAATTTTTCCAAGTCCATTTAATAGCAGTCTATGGACTTGTCCTTTAGGAATCTATCTAACCCCTTTTTAAACTCCGTCAAGCTAACCGCCCGTACCACGTTCTCCGGCAACGAATTCCAGAGTCTAATTACACGTTGGGTGAAGAAAAATTTTCTCCGATTCGTTTTAAATTTACCACACTGTAGCTTCAACTCATGCCCTCTAGTCCTAGTATTTTTGGATAGCGTGAACAGTCGCTTCACATCCACCCGATCCATTCCACTCATTATTTTATACACTTCTATCATATCTCCCCTCAGCTACTAGACGTACGCAGTGCTGTACACTTGAACTTGAAGAGATAGTCCCTGCTTGTCAGAGCTTACAATCTAATTAGGACAGACAAACAGGATAAACAAGAGATAAGGGAATATTAAAATGAGGATGATAAAATAAGGGTTCTGAACAAGTGAATAAGGGTTAGAAGTTAAAAGCAGCATCAAAAAGTTGGCTTTTAGCTTAGATTTGAAGACGGTCAGAGATGGAGCTTGACATACTGGCTCAGGAAGTCTATTCCAGGCATATGGTGCAGCGAGATAAAAGGAACAGAGTCTGGAGTTAACGGTGGAGGAGAAGGGTGCAGATAAGAGAGATTTACCCAGTGAACGGAGTTCCCGGGGAGGAATGTTGGGAGAGATGAGAGTGGAGAGGTACTGAGGAGCTGCAGAGTGAATGCACTTATAGGTCAATAAGTCAAGAATACTCACTTTGCACCCGGTTTTAAGGCATCTTTTAACATTTAGCGTCCTTTACTGAATTGAGTCCTAAACCTCCTGTGCAACAGACCAAAATCAGAATTATCCAATTGTTTAATCCATCTCAATAGGTTAATTTTAAAGGCACAAATCGTGCTTCCTGGAATCCTTTGTCCAAGTCTAGTATCAATAGATTGTTTGGATTTCTAGCTTTCATACACCTTCGTCTAGGATACACCTCCGATAGGTATAACTTCAAGCCTAAAGTAATAAAAAGTAGAGAAAAGAAGGGGGGAAATGGAACGCACAGGTTCTGCTGAATCCTAGATGCTCCAAGGTTATTTTTGGCCGCTCTTAGTGCTTCTGGAGGACCTGTGATGTGATGATGTTTGAATGTTTTCTGACTTGTAATTCAAGTTAAGTGATGTTGATAAGGGGAAGTACCAGACAGAGATTAAAATGGAAAGGACACACAGATAGGAGAGAGGCCTGGTAAAAACTGAAGTGGTCTTTGATGTTTCCAGTGCCACTTGCCCCTCACTCTGCTTTGCCTCTTGAGCTCTTAAAGGGTCTGATTTCCAAGCCACTTGGAAGCTTCTAAAGAATTGACTTAATAGAAGGTGCTACTGTTTCAGACCTTCCTTCTTTACTCTGGCGGCCATTTTTGTTTTCAGCTTTATCATCATCTGAGCGTAGACTGCAAAGACCATTCTTTTAGAGCGAGGCCCTTTGAAATTTATTTTTTTAAACCTACTAAAAACCTATTCAAAACGTTTTCCACTGCAGTCAATTAAAATCCACTTGCTAAGTACATTTATAAGCATCACTGTACCCAGACAGACCAAAGGTCCCTCAAGCCCAGCATCCTGTTTCCAACAGTGACCAATCCATGTCCCAAGAACCCGGTAATCCCAAAAGAGTCAAATAAATAAGCCATGGATTTTTCCAAGTCTACCTTGATGGTAGTTTTTGGACTTTTCTTTTAGGAGTTTGTTCAAACCTCTCTTAAACACTGTTACACTAACTGCATTTACTGCATTCTCATGTGACAAATTACATAACGTAGTATAGTTCAGGTTCCTCTTTCCCACGTGCATGACTTTGCACTTGCTCACATTAAATGTCATCCTCCAATTTGGATGCCTAATCTCCCAGTCTTGTAATTTTTCAAAATCCTCTTGATATTTAACAACTTTGAATAACTTTGTTTTATTAGCAAATTTAATTACCTCATTAGTTACACCCATCTCTAAATCATTTAGAAATATGTTAAAAAGCAATGGTCTGCCAGCACAGACCCCTGGGAAACCCCACTATCTACTGACCATTTAACCCTACTCTCTGTTTTCTATCTTTTAACCAGTTTCTAATCCACAGTAGAACACTACCTCCTATCCCATGACTCTCCAATTTCTTCTGGAGTCTTTCATGAGGTACTTTGTCAAACGCCTTCTGAAAATCCAGATACACAATATTGACTGGCTCACCTTTATCCACATGTTTGTTCACCTCTTCAAAGAAATGTAGTAGATTGGTGAGGCAAGATTTCTCTTCACTAAATCCATGTTGACTTTCAGGCTTATTTTCGAAAGAGAAGGACGCCCATCTTTCGACACAAATCGCAAGATAGGAGTCCTTCTCAGAGGGTCGCTCAAATCGGCATAATCGAAAGCCGATTTTGGGCGTCCTCAACTGCTTTCCATCGCGGGGACGACCAAAGTTCACTGGGGTGTGTCGGAGGTGTAGCGAAGGCGGGACTGGGGCGTGCCTAACACATGGGCATCCTCGACCCATAATCGAAAAAAGAAGGGCGTCCCTGACAAACACTTGGACAACTTTACCTGGTCCTTTTTTTCTTACGACCAAGTCACAAAAATGTGCCCTAAATGACCACATGACCACCAGAGGGAATTGGGGATGACCTTCCCTTATTCCCCCAGTGGTCAATAACCCCCTCCCACCCTCAAAAAAATTAAAAATATATTTTTTCCAGCCTCTATGCCAGCCTCAAATATCATACCCAACTCCATGATAGCAGTATGCAAGTCCCTGGAGCAGTTTTAGTGGGTGCAGTGCACTTCAGGCAGGCGGACCCAGGCCCATCGCCCCCCTACCTGTTACACTTGTGGTGGTAAATGGGAGCCCTTCAAAACCCACCACAAACCCACTGTACCCACATGTAGGTGCCCCCCTTCACCCCTTAGGGCTATGGTAGTAGTGTACAGTTGTGGGGAGTGGGTTTTGGGGAGCTCAGCACACAAGGTAAGGGAGCTATGCACCTGGGAGCAATTTATGAAGTCCACTGCAGTGCCCCCTAGGGTGCCCGGTTGGTGTCCTGGCATATCAGGAGGACCAGTGCATTACGAATGCTGGCTCCTCCCACGACCAAAGGGCTTGGATTTGGTTGTTTCTGAGATGGGCGTCCCTGGTTTCCATTATCGCCGAAAATCGGGGACGATCATCTCTAAGGACGACCGTCTCTAAGGTCGACCTAAATTTCGCGATTTGGGCGTCCCCGACTGTATTATCGAAACGAAAGATGGACACCCATCTTGTTTCGATAATACGGGTTTCCCCGCCCCTTCGCCAGGATGTCCTGTGAGGACATCCTCAGGAAAACTTGGGCGCCCCGTTCGATTATGAACCTCCACGTCTCATTAATCCATGCTTTTGAATATGCTCTGTAATATTGTTCTTTATAACAGTCTCTACCATTTTGTCTGGCACCGACGTCAGACTCACCGGTCTATTGGCCACCCTTCAATCTGTCGGTACCATGCTTGTTTTGTGTTTTTATTATTAGCATTTATTTTAAAATTCTTAATGGACTGGCTTCTCACATGATTTCTTTTTCTCTCGGCAAGGACTCGTTTAGATTCAATGATCGATGCTTCTTACATTTTCCATCACCCAAAAGAGTTCTTTTTAATAAAATGCTCGCGATTTCTTCCCATTCCAGGCACTTGGAATAACCTACCTTTATTTATTAAACAACAGTCTTTTTATCGCACGTTCTGTAAATATTTAAAAGCTCATTTATTTAATCTGGGTTAGCTGTACAAGAGATCCAACCATTAGCTATTATTTAACTGTGTATTTTTAAGCTAATGTAAACCACTTTGGATCAACTCCAGGGATTAAGCTGTTTATCAGTGCTTTAGATTAATAGATTTGCAATTTCATATTTTAGTTCTCTCAGTAAGCTTGGGACAATTACATAGAATCTGTAAGGAGGAGGAATGGATAGTGGATAGCATGGATGAGCAGACTGGATTGGCCATGTGGCCTTTATCTGCCTTCATTTTTCTATGTTTCTAAGTACTCTGGGGTGCATATCATTTAGTTCAGGTGATTTTTGAGTTTTTCGATTTGCCTGTTACATCTTCCAACTTTACAGAGATTAGTTTCAGTTCCTCCTACTTATCACAATTAAATACTGTTTTTGGTATGTGTCTCCTCCATATATTCCTATCTGCTGTGGCTTTATCCTCCCTGAGTGCCTCTTTTAACCCTTGATCTTCTAGTGGTCCAACTGATTGTGTTACCAGCATGTGGATAACGACAAGCAAGTTGATGTAGTGTATGTAGATTTTCAGAAAGCTTTTGATAAATTTCCTCATGAGAGTCTCCTGAGAAAATTAATGTCATGGGATAGGAGGCAAGGATCTGGTGTGGATTAGGAATCGGTTATTGGACAGAAAACAGAGGGTAGGGTTAAATTATTCATTTCTCTCAATGGAGGAGGGTGAACAGTGGAGTGCCGTGGGGATCTGTATTGGGACGGGTGCTATTTAATATATGTATAAATAATATGGACTTTGAAACGATGAGTGAGGTGATTAAATTTGCAGATGATACATAACTATTCAAGGTTGTTAAAACACATGCGGACTGTGAAATATTGCAAGAAGACCTTAGGAAATTGGAAGATTGGGCATTCAAATGGCAGATGAAATATAATGTGGACAAATGCAAGGTGATGCACATTGGAAAGAATAATCCGAATCACAGTTACCTGATGCTAGGGTACACCTTGGGGGTCAGCACTCAAGAAAAAGATCTAGGTGTCATTGTAGATAATACGCTGAAATCTTCTGCTCAGTGTGCGGTGGCGGCCAAAAAAGCAAACAGGATGCTAGGAATTACTAGGAAAGAGATGGTGAATAAGAACAAAAATACTATAATGCCTTTGTATCACTCCATGGTGCGACCGCACCTTGAGTATTGCGTTCAGTTCTGGTCACCGTGCCCGTATCTCAAAAAAGATATAGCAGAAGTAGAAAAGGCTAAAAGAAAAGCGGCCAAAATGATAAAGGGGATGGAACTCCTCCTCTCGTATGAGGAAAGGCTTAAGAGGTTAAGGCTCTTCAGCTTGGAAAAGAGACGGTTGAGGGGAGATATGATTGAGGTCTACAAAATCCTCAGTGGTGTAGAGCGAGTAGAAGTAAATCAATTTTTTACTCGTTCCAAAAGTACAAAGACCAGGGGACACTCGAGGAAGTTACATGGAAATACTTTTAAAAAAATAGGAGGAAATATTTTTTCACTCAATGAATAGTTAAACTCTGGAACGCTTTGCAGGAGGATGTGGTAACAGTGGTTAGTGTATCTGGGTTTAAAAAAGGTTTGAATAAATTCCTCTAGGAAAAGTCCATAGTCTGCTATTGAGACAGACATGGGGAAGCAACTGCTTGCCCCGGGATTGGTAGCATGGAATGTTGCTACTCTTTGGGATTCTGAATGGAATCTTGTCACTCTTTAGGATTCCAGAATCTTGCTATTCTTTGGGGTTCACTCTTTAGGATTCCAGAATCTTGCTATTCTTTGGGGTTCAACATGGAGTGTTGCCACGATTTGGGTTTCTGCCAGGTACCTGTGACCTAGCTTGGCCACTGTTTGGAAAACAGGATACTGAGCTAGATGGACCACTGGTCTGACCCAGTAAGGCTACTCTTATGTACTTAAAAAGGTTTTAACTGTTTATGCCTATGAGGCAAGCTTGTCAGGTGTTTGACTTGCTATTCCTTATGTTGTTTCCTATTATCTTCAATTGGTCCTTCTTCCATTTTCTAATGAATGTTCTTTTAGCTCTAATAGAGGCATATTTTCAAAGCACTTAGCCTCCCAAAGTTCCATATGTTTCTATGGAACTTTGGGAGGCTAAGTGCTTTGAAAATAAGCCCCATAGTCTCCTTCACCTCACCGTTTAACCATGGTGGCTGTCATTTGGCCTTCCACTTTTTTTTAAATACATACAATATATCTGTCCTGGGCTTTCAGGATGGTATTTTTGAACAATGTCCACACCTGATGTAAACTTTTGACCTTTGCAGCTGTTTCCCTAATCTGTTTTCGACGATTTCCTCATTTTATCATTGTGTCCTGTTTGAAAGTTGAATTCTAACATAGTGGATTTCCTTTATGTACTTACTCCAGTTATTCAATCAAATTTGCTCATGTTATGATCAACCATTACCTCTTGCCCCACATCATGTGTTCCACAAGGACTGAATCTAGACTTGCTTCCCTCTTGCCAGTTCTTGAATTAGCTTCTCCATCAAGAAGTCATTTATTTCATCTGGAAACTTTACCTCCCTAGTATGCCTTGATGTTACATTTATCAAGTCAATATTGGGGTAATTGAAATCGAGAAGATCTCAGAGAAAGAGCTTTGCTGTGCTCTGGAGAAAACAAAAGACCTGACACTCACCCACAAGTTGCGGTGGTGATCAGCTTACTATATTCGTCAGTCAAAAATATAAACTCATCAACAATTCAAAAACAAGTGAAATCAAACCACCCCACCCCCCTTTTTATTTTACTGGTAAATGTCCATCAGCCTAATTCAGGTGCCGGCAGTAGTTCAACCCCCATTTCCGGAGCTAGCAGGCCGCAGAGGGATACCTGGCAGTAATCGAGTAGCGTTGCACTCTGCCCAGTTACCGCAGGGTTAGCGCGTAAGTCGATACCGCCTCCTCAATGGGTGGAGGTATGTGCTCCCCTTCTCCCCGAAATGGCTGCATGGCAAGTGCAAACTTACCGAACGGCCATTTCATTTTTGGTTGTTTTCACCCACTGCGGTAAAAGGGGCCCTGGCGTGAGGCAAAACCAGGCGGCCTCTTTTACTGCAGCTTAGTAAGTACCTGCCCAAAGTATCGGTGGGATTGGAACCTTGGCTTCCCTGGTTTTCAGCCCACTGTTCCAAGCATTAGACTAGTCTTTCATTGATGAAGTTCCCCCCAAAAGTCTCATATTTGGGATTAGGTGTCCTGTTATTAGTACATTGACTGAGCCCTGCTCTTCCCCCCTCCCCCCCAATAGTTTGTTTGTTGTTTTTCTTGACTAGTGACTCCATAAACATTTAATGGATTTTGTGATGCTGTTTTGGCAAGTAGAGTTTTTAAGAATTTTTGCCTTTTCCCCAGTGAGGCCCATTTTGTTCTGGAGGAAATTGTAAACTCCAGCTTCCTTCAAGAAGAGCTGAGGGCAATATTTATAGGATGTGAGCCTGTCCTAGGCCAAGTGTATAAATAATCGTTTTTGGCACAAGAGGAACAGCGGAAAGGCCAACAGGCTGACTGCTGGGAGAGTGAAGTCTCGATATGAAATCCAGATGATGATTCAGAGAATTAACAGGCTCCTGGGACACAAAAAATGAAGCCAGAAAGTTTTCAGTGTCAGCAGAAAAAAAAAAAAAGTCAACTCTGTCTGCATTTCCTCAAAAATTAAAAAAAGCAGGAGGAATCTTTTCTTCAAGATAAGCAGACCTTCCCCACCCTACCCCCCTTCACTCTGTCTAAAGAATTTACCCAGAACAAAGTCTGAGTCTTTCCTGATGAAGTAGCACAAAACTTCCACTAATGACGATCAAGGGCCCTTCCAGAAACAGGGTTCAAGATGTTCATTGGGGAGGTGGGGGTTCTTTCTCCACAATGAAAAAGGAGTCACTTACAGCAGACAGAAGACATTTCCCATTCACCATCATGTCATGGTGTCTCCTTACTGCAGAAGCTGGGAAGATGCCTGCCATGGATTGGCTCTGGCCTCTCTGGACTGGCGTCATGCTATTGTTGGGATGGGGGAGGAGGGATGAAGCATGCACTGAGTTTTAGGACTCAGCTGCGTCCACGTCCCAATCTGAAGTGCATTTCTAAGGGTAAAATGAACACCTACCCTCTAATTCTATAAACTCGAGTGCACGATTTTACGCTAAGGACCAGATGAAGGAAATGGCACCCAAAGAAATTCCGCGTGTTGCACTATTCTATAAAAGGTGCTCTGAGTTTGTGCGCCGTTCATACAATAGAGCTTAGAGTCAGTTTCCACGCCAAACTTTGGGCGCGAGGATTTACACCAACTGGTATAAATCCTGGCGTGTAAGTTAGGCACAGTTCCCCAGTATTCAGTAATACTGTTCGCATCTTTAGTGAACGCACTTGAGCCGTCCATACCCCTTCCATGGCCACGCCCCCTTTTCAGTTGCACACTGAAATATTTGCATGGGGATCTTGCTAGAATAGCACTTAGCACGATGCATGTTCAAATCCAAATTGATGTTGATTAGCACCAATAATTCACTATTGACAGTAACTGACTCTTTAGCTAATATAGTTGTGCACGCAGTTCAGAATAGTGTGCAATTTTGCGCATGTAATATTGGGCACCATACATAGAATCTGGGGGTTAGTGCACAAAGTTGGCCATGCAAGTTATAGAATAACGCCAATTGTGCGTGCAGCATAATAATTAGTTGCTAATTGCCATTAACTACCAATTATTGGCTTTAATTGGTGTTAATTGGTGCTGATTGGCACTAATTAGCAGTTATATGCATAACTGCTCTTAGTCGGGAGTCTGTAAATTGCGTCAGGAGTATGCCCAGCAATTATGCGTACAGGTTACAGAATACTAGTAGTAGCATGCAAGCGTTTGTCTCAGCCCTTGCCAATTCTGGTCACCGCATCTCCAAAAAGATATAGTGGAATTAGAAAAGGTGCAGAGAAGGGCGATGAAAATGATAAAGGGGATGGGATAACTTCCCTATGAGGAAAGGCTAAAGCGGCTAGGGCTCTTCAGCTTGGAGAAAAGGCGGCTGAGGGGAGATATGATACAGGTCTATAAAATAATGAGTGGAGTGGAACGGGTAGACGTGAAGCATCTGTTTACGCTTTCCAAAAATACTAGGACTAGGGGGCATGCGATGAAGCTACAAAGTTGTAAATTTAAAATGAATCGGAGAAAAGTTTTCTTCACTCAACGTGTAATTCAACTCTAGAATTCGTTGCCAGAAAATGTGGTAAAGGCGGTTAGCTTAGCAGAGTTTTAAAAAGGTTTGGACGGCTTCCTAAAGGAAAAGTCCATAGACAATTAATAAATTGGACTTGGAGAAAATATTTCTGGGCTAAGCAGCATAAAATGTATTGAACTTTTTGGGGATCTTGCCAGGTATTTGTGACCTGGATTGGCCACTGTTGGAAACAGACCTTTGGTCTGTCCCAGTATGAGAATACTTATGAATTTGCAGGAGCCCATCCTTCCTCAAGAAGGAAGGACTTTATTGGAGGGCATTTAGCAGATGCAGCATTTTAAGGGGACAACTGGAAAACTCTGTAAGCGGGTCTGTACAGGGGCAAGCACCATCAGGTCAGACTGAGAGTCTCCTAACCTGTACAGAGTTCTGAAGGACCATCGCTTGAGATGCTGGCCTAAAGCTTAAACACTTCTCCCTGTTACCTCTAATCAGCACTGCAGTGAAAAGTTTACCCAAGCAGACGCTCTTACAGTATCAGTTCAGAGTTAAACTTCCCTTGCCTTTTAATCAAGAGGTCTTTATGAGCTTTTAATGTGTTTTTCCAAAGTAAATAGAAGTGGAGAAACTGCCCTTGGATTACATGAAATCAGCTTGTTCTCTCAAACAACAATGAAGCCGGCAGGTGGCAGATGGCTTTTAATTGTTAAATGGCTAATTAATCTACAGGCTATGTGCCCAGACAGTGGGGGTTCCTTCATTATACATTCTGGCCCTTATAACCTTGGCATTAAAATTCATTAGAGTGGATGTTTAAAAAAAGAAACATGGACAGCTGGGATTATCACAGAAACGTTTACCTTGCCGCGTCTAATGGGGATTTATACCTCTCTTATTCTGGCTTTCTAGAGAGTCACATCCACACCCCCCCCCCCCCCCCCTCCACTTCTAAACATCTGAAAGACTGGATCCCCCACTCCTTAGGAATCTCAATCCAACCCTACAGCACCCTATAAACACCAGTAATAAACTGTGTTAATTCCACCCATGGCTGCCCCTCTGATTTTAAAACACTCCTTCCTATCCTTAGATCTGCTGATTCTACATGGAAAAGCTACCTTGGAGATTGTTATCAACCAGGGCCTGGCAACTCACTTTGCAATGGGGCCTCACAGAGGAATTTAACCATTTGTTTTCTAGAAACTCCCTTTGTAAAACAGGTTTCCTGGTCTTTAAAATATTAACATCTGAGGCAGCGGATTAAGTTTCAGACCACAGACTGAACTGAATAAAATGCACTTTTAATTAAGTGTTCACGGAGCATTTCACAGCACACCTTCGAGCTAACCCAGCACCGAGGCCGATGCAAAAACCTTGGGGGTCGTTATTCAGACCTTGGGATGGAGCCCAGCTAGGGTGGTCAGCCCGAATATTCAATGCCAGGTCATTTCCAGTGACCAGTATTAAATATCTGGTTTATTTTTGGCTGGTTAAACTTGGTGGGTCAGGGACTTTATTGAGACTCCTGCATAAGGGAAGAAAGCGGGTGTTGTCATTATTTTCAAGAAATGCTTCTACTGAAATCTGTATAAGAGATGAAGGCTTACAGCAAGGCATGAGGTGTTGTATATTTTGTTGGCGGGAGAAGTGTTTTTATATTTTTGGGAATGGTGTTTAATAATGTGTGAGTTATTTTTCATTTGATTATATTTTGGAATTTATGAAATTATTTCTGTAAACTGCTTTAAACTGACACAGAAGCTTAGCAGAGATTGGGTGGCACAGCCGGTGGTGGGAGGCGGGGCTAGTGCTGGGCAGACTTCTACGGTCTGTGCCCAGAAAATAGCAGATACAAATCAAGGTCAGGTATACACATAAAGTAGCACAAATGAGTTTATCTTGTTGGGCAGACTGGATGGACCGTGCAGGTCTTTATCTGCCATCATCTACTACGTTACTAGAAGTGGTATAGACATTTTTAATAAAGATAAAGAAAGATTAACTGGCTAAGTTAATATTTGGAGATAGGTGGCTTCAGTGGCGTAGGAAGGGAGGGGCGGTCCGCCACGGGTGCACGCGCTGGGGGGGGGGGGGGGGGGGGGGGTCGGCTCGCTGGTTCTCTGCTCTTTCTGCCCCGGAACAGGTTACCTGCCTTGATTATGTCTTGAAGTGTATTTCTCCTGTTTGGCCAGCAGGTGGAGTTTCTTTTCTGTTACAGGGAACTGAATGTTCTTTTTCTTTAACACAAGCAGGAAGCAAGCAGCAGTATACTTTTAAATCTTGTTGACTGGGCTCTGATTGGCCCAGGAGCTCATTTCCTTTAGAGTGTACTAATTTTGCCTCCAGTCTTAGCCTGGGAGAAGAGAGAGACAGATCTCTTTGCTAAGGCTCTGCGAACAGTTATATATCCTGATTTTCCCAGGTACTATTGAGACAGTGTGCAGATGTCTAGTTAATATTATAATTGATCCATATTTCAGTTACCTGTTATTGTTCTGCTGATTGCACATTTTTATTAATTGTTCAGTTTTTAAGACGATAAATAATTTAGTTTATTGTCGCTCTGCCTGGACTGATAAAGAATCCTGGTGGTTTGTGTGTTGGGCGTGTGAGTGCTTCCTGGGAACTGTGGGACCTCTGGGAGTGTGGCCTCAGTAAGGTAGAAATCACTGGGGATAATTTGAGAGTGGGAGACTCGCCCAGAGGCGAGTGGGAGGAGGGTACCAGTATACAGCATGAGCAGCAGGTGCAGGCAGACCTGAGCTGTGCTGGGGACAAACCCTCTAAATGGCCACGGGGTAACCCCCAGGCAGGTGGCTGGGCATTTCATGACAGCTGGCTAGATTTAAACCAGCTGAAGATACTCCAGCTATTTACGTGGCCGCTTACAATAGCCGGCTATACACTGAATACTCGGGGATATAACCGGCTGTCTGCTAGCCACTAGCCAGGAATACTCAGTGGAAATAGCTGGTTATCCCCCGCGGAATATCGCCGGATAGCCGGTTAGGTGCTATTTAACAGTTGAGGAACCGTTCCTGGCTGGTTAAATGGTTTTCAATATCGGGGGGGGGGGGGGGGGGGGGGGGGGGGGGGGGGCTTGTATTGGACTGTGCACACGGCTTCCTAATGCAAGAGTAATGTCAAAGTTTTGCTCCCCAATACAGTAACGAAACAGTATGCAAAAAAGGCCCCCGATTCAAGGAAATGTGCAGAAACCCAGAAGAGCACACCAGGGCTCGCAGCATCTAAATCTGATGCACAAACCAGCACCCAGAGTTACATGTGATACTTGTGCATAAAATGTTGGTGATACCAATATTTCCACGCAGAATAAATTCCAGTGCACCCAGCCACAGGTACCGGTGCAGTTTGTTTTTTTTGTGCCTGCAATTCTCAACAATCCTGCACTTTGCTTCTTGTCCCCCTCAGTTCTGTCTTTTCCTTTCGCCCAGGCTCTTAATAGAAACCACAGAAAAATTGTGGCTCAATGCGCTGGCAGTAAACCCAAGAAAAAGGCATGAAATCCTCATTAATGCTGACTCCAGAAGAATGAGCTAACCTGTTACGCCTCCTGATGCCTGGAATTAAAGGCCCGGCCTTGAGCTCAGCCTTATGGTCTCCTGCGTATTTCTCTGCGTCTGCGCTGAACAGCTAATAGCTTCATTAACTTGGATTCAAGTGTGGTGTGTGTGTTGGTGTCTGTGGTTGGCTTGTGTGTAAAGCTCATCTTTGTGTGGTGTGTCCTCGAATTTGGGCGCTAAATCTGAGTTAACCAGTGCTCAAGGCCTGGAGCATTTACTGACTCAGCCCCACAATGACAGAGAGAAACTTTATGTCCTCTGTCCTTCTAGCCAGGGTCTGAGAGAAACACGTATGGGGGATTCAGAAGTCATGTCAATGCCAGCTAGGATTTTTATTTTTTTTGAAATACATACTGTATGTATTTTCTCTTGCACAATGAGAACATAAGAACATAAGCATTGCCATACTGGGACAAACCAAAGGTCCATCAAACCCCAGTATCCTGTTTCCAATGGTGGCCAATCCTGGTCCAAGTACCTGGCAAGATCCCAAGTAAAACAGATTTTATGCCACTCATCCTAAAAATAAGCAGTGGATTTTCCCAACTCCATCTTAATAACGGCTTATGGACTTTTCGTTTTAGGAAGTGGTTCAAACCTTCTTTAAACCTTTCTAAGCTAAATGCTTTTTACCACATTCTCTGGCAACGAATCCCAGAGTTTAATTACACGTTGAGTGAAGAAATGTTTTCTCCAATTTGTTTTAAATCTACTACCCCTAAACTATACCAAGAACCCTGCCCCCCTGAGAGCTGTGCAAGCTGTAGATATACACGGTTAAGCAGGGACGTTTTAAAAGGGCATGTGTTTGCCCTTTTGCATGTGTAAACTAGATTATGACACGTAAAAATACCATCTACCCAGGCTAAAAAAAACCTCCTAACATCTGGAACTAACTAGTAGCAGATGTAAAACAAATACAGGAAAGCACAGGGGTATGGCCTTACCAAAATTTTTAGCCTTACACAACATCAGGAGGCAGGGAGATGGGGTGGGGGCAGGGACAAAGCTTGGCTTGTTTGATCCACTAAGAAATGGCAGGCTGGTTCATAGCAGGGGACCCATCAAGCCCATAGTCCTGTCTCGGAGAGTGGCCAGTTGGGGGCTGTTTGGAATAAGACCCTGCTATTTCTTCTCAGCAGTGAAAGGTGGAACCCCCAGCCATACCTGACTAATAAAATTCGCTAATGAATTTATCTTCAAATAACCAAGCATTCTACCAGCCTTTACCTCAAACACTGCTTAATTATGCATTGATTCAAACAACATTCTGCAGCCCTGTGCTTAATGGTCTTATGAATTGAAAGCAGTCTATAAGCTTCCAAACTTGAAACTATCATTTTTTTTGTGTCTCTGACCTCTAAATTAGTGCTTCTCAGCTCGGACCTCGGTCACACCCAGCCAGTCAGGCTTTCAGGATATCCACATGCATGAGATAGATTTGCATGTGCTACCTCCTTGGTATACAAATCTCTCTCATGCATATTCATTGTGGATATCCTGAAAACCCAACTGGCTAGGTCAGTGGTTCCCAAACCTGGTCCTGGAGGCACCACAGCCAGTCCTAGGTTTTCAGGATATCCACAATGAATATTCATGAGAGAGATTTACACGCACTGCCTCCACTGCATGCAAATCTGTCTCATGAATATTCATTATGGCTATCATGAAAATCTGACTGGCTGTGGTGCCTCCAGGACCAGGTTTGGGAACCACTGCTCTAAATCGCATGGAGTCACCCATTCGTAGCTGGCGAGTAACGCTGGTTTTGGAAGGGGACCTTCAGCTATTCCTGGGTTTTTTTTCCATAACCGCTCCTGTGTATTCTGGATGAAGCAAGACTACAGATCCCATGATGCTCTGGGATGCAATTTGAAAGACCAGGGAATCCAGTAGCTGGGCCACGCAGCAGCTTTGATTATTTTATATTTTCTTTCTCTGCAGAGTAAAAATGTCTCACAGAACTCCAGCTTTTCCTTGAAGCAACGTTCACTCACAGATTGTGTGAGAGCGTCACAAGCAGAGAGAACAAAGCTTTAATGTTCTGCTTTAACTTAAAACAGCCTCTTCCTCCCAAGTTCCTGTCCCTCTCCACTCTTCATTGCAAGTGGCGTAGCCACAGGTGGGCCTGGGTGGGCTGGTGCCCACCCATTTAGGGCTCAGGCCCACCCAAAAGCAGCACCTGTTTAGCGGTAGCTGGTGGGGATTCCAAGCTTGGCCAGCTACTCTCCACGATACGGGCACCTGAGCATGCTCATTTTTCAGCGCATGCCTGCTTCAGACTGCCAAGGTGGAAAGAAACGTTTTCCCATCAGTTGAGATATTATTTTGGTGGTGGTTGGGGGGGGGGGGGGACAACACTTCTTGCCCAGGCCCACCCAAAATCTGTTGTCTGGTTACGCCCCTGCTTCATTGTGCATGTGTTGCAGAGATAAACTGGGACACAATGGATGGACTGGGAGAGGGATGCATACATGCAAAACGTAGTAAGTTATCAGCCTTTCTCTGCAAATATATTTCCCACAACACACACAAAATTCTAAATCTGATTTTGAAAATCATAAAATTGCATTGTCAAAGCTGGGTTCTCCTGTCAGCAAGTGACTGACAGCAAGTTGTGTCTGTTGCTCACGCTAACAGAGGATTTCAAAATCAGAGTAAGCAGCAACTTCTCGATGTACTTTGGGTTCTGAACTCCCTGCTTCTCAGCCACGTGAAACCAGGACTACGAGTACCACAATGCACCAGGAGAAGGGCATGAAAAAACTGGGACTGACTCAAAATCTTCAAAAGGAGGCAAATGTGGCCTGAATCACAGCGCAGGCTGAAAAAGCCTGCAAGGGTTTCTCAACTGGGAGGTGGTGCCTGCCTTTTTATTGCAAAATCTCACACCACTGTTTGTCCTTTGTCCTGGAGAATTTATGCTAATGAGGTTTGTGCACAGTTTGTGCTTGGTCAGAGTTTGTTATTTATATAAAACATTGATAATGGTCTGAGGCAGCGGCTTCTCAATCCAGTCCTCTGGACGCACCCATCCACTCAGGTTTTCAGGATATCCACAATGAATATGCATGAGACAGATTTGCATGCACTAGGTTTGATGTTGACAAGGCCCCCCATCAAGCCTCCAACTGTGCCATGTGATCTCAAAGTTGTCATCACTCAGCTGATGAAAGCACCTTTTGAGCCATTTGATTCCTGTCATCTGAAGTATTTGACCTGGTAAGTTGTGGTTTGGGTGGCAGTCATGTGAGCTTCAGGTCCTAGTAGCTGATCCACGTTACACTAAATTTTACCACAATAGAGTAGTTCTTCACATGCACCCTAAGTTCCTTCCTAAGGTAGTGTCGGTGTTCCATCTTAATCAGTTAATCATTCTGCCAACATTTTTCCCAGAACCAATGCCCATCCTCATAAAAGTGTACTGCATACCTTAGATTGCAAGCAAGCTTTAGCCTTCTATCTGGAGCAAATTAAAGCTTTTTGTTTCTTTTGACCCAAACTGGATGGGGGTAGCCATCGGCAAATGCACGATTTCTAATTGGCCAGCAGTTTGCATTTCCTTCACTTATGGGTTGACTGTAGAGGGTCATATCAATTCCGGGAATAAAACGTATAGAATGTTTGTACATTTGGGAAGCTCGCCAGGTGCCCTTGGCCTGGATTGGCCGCTGTCGTGGACAGGATGCTGGGCTCGATGGACCCTTGGCCTTTTCCCAGTGTGGCATTACTTATGTAATTTTGTCCTCTACTTGGCTCACTTTTATTACATAGAGCAGTGATTTAACCTATTGTGATGTCATAGTGGCTCATTCCACCAATAAGAGCCAACCTCATTAGTGATGTCACAATGGCTTGATTGTATAGAATGTTTGTACGTTTGGGAAGCTCGCCAGGTGCCCTTGGCCTGGATTGGCCGCTGTCGTGGACAGGATGCTGGGCTCGATGGACCCTCGGTCTTTTCCCAGTGTGGCATTACTTATGTACTTATGTCCTCTACTTGGTTCACTTTTATTACATAGAGCAGTGATTTAACCTATTGTGATGTCATAGTGGCTCATTCCACCAATAAGAGCCAACCTCATTAGTGATGTCACAATGGCTTGATTGTATAGAATGTTTGTACGTTTGGGAAGCTCGCCAGGTGCCCTTGGCCTGGATTGGCCGCTGTCGTGGACAGGATGCTGGGCTCGATGGACCCTCGGTCTTTTCCCAGTGTGGCATTACTTATTTACTTCCATTCTATGCAAATGTGTTCATACATATTCATTATGGATATTTTGAAAACCTGACTGGCTGGATGTGTCCTGAGGACTGGGTTGAGAGCCAGTGGTCTGAAGGATTGGATAAATGTTTCAGCAAAGCTGAATATCTTCCGTCTTTTAAAGGGACCTTCCACCACACAGTGCCTGGGGTGGGGCATTTCCTCCGTAGCTGTCTCCGGGCGATATTTTAAGCCCTCTGTGGATAAGTCATTTAGCAGAGATGCCAAGTTATCCAGTTCCAGGCTGGAGACATTTTGGCCAGTCCTAGTTTTGAACTTACATCCCAAAGCAGTGTGGGATTTGTAGTGCCTGATTCTGACCATTGACATCAGTGCTGCAAGTCCCAAAATCCCCAGCCTGGAACTACGTTACTTGGCATCTTACCTTAATGATGATAGCCTTAAGGCCAAAATTACCCAGTTCCAGGATAGAGATGTTAGGCCAGTCCTGGATGTCTGACAACCTTATCCAGATGTATTATAGCAGTGGTTTTCAACCCAGAACTCAGGGACCACCTGGCCAGTCAGATTTTCAGAATACCCATAATCAGTGCAATTTTTCTAGCAAAAGAGGTGCCAGTACTCAAATGCCAGCCCCCCTTCAGGGGTGGGGTGATCACTGAGGGACCCACCCCACAATAACCAGGCCCCCTGCAACCAGTCACTGAATCTATGACAAGGCAGAATTGGTGTGTAGAGCCTGAGCTCTTTCATTAAAACTTGGGGTCTATGGGTCAATTTTAGCAGACACTGGAAAAGGTGCCGGTACTCAGTACCCCTGAGAACCCCCTCAAAAAAAGCCCTGCCCATAATGAATATGCATGAGTGACATTTGCATGCAGTGGAGGAAGTGCATGTTAATACATCTCATTCATATTCATTATGGGTATCCTGAAAAACCCAACTGGTCTGGTGGTCCCCGAGGACTGGTTTGAAACCCACTGAATTATAGCACCTGACACATCCCACGTTGCTTTGGAATATAAGTTCAAAATCAAGACTGGCCAAAAAAGTCTCCATTCTGGAACTGGGCAACATGGCCTGCTTAGTGATAATGAGTTTTCTTTAGGGGCCATTTCTATAGTGTACAGGTTCCCTTAATACAGTACCTGGGCAGCGGTGCTTCTGAAATCTTACTTGTTAATGCGGCCAGCTAATTCTCCCTTCCGTGTCCCTGTTTGTTTTCAGCTGATCTGGAGCTGGATAGGACTCACCAACACTTGGCATGCAGCTGGTTGTACATAGTAGGATTCCCGGCCCCTCCTCTTCCCTCTGCTCCTGCCCCTCTGGCAATAAGAGCAAGAAACGGCTGAGAAGATTTCTGTAAGATCATTGTGGGACATTCCTTCCCTTTGCTGGTGAGAACTCAGTCATTGCTCTCATAGAATCTGTGTGATTTGGAAACAACCTTTCATTCCTTGAGGAATTTGCACTGCATCCTGGATCCAGCAGGACCTTCAGCCCCTTCCCATCTGCCACTGGTTGTTGAAAGAAGGGGTAAGGTTTTGAGGTAGCTGATCATCGTACCTTAGTTAGCAGGTAATGCCCTGGAAAGAGTGAGAACCTTACGCGGAGTCTGTCTGTACTAACACTCTGGGAATCTTGACGTAACTCCCCAGTGACTGTCATTCTGTCCTGTTCTTTATGAAAAAGACTTTTCCAGTGCAGATCCCTCCCTGAGGCAACCTGCACCATTCCTTCTGTACCTTTATAGGCTGTGATGTTGCCCATATGATTTAAAAATGGAATAGTATTGAATGTCTAGTTTTCGCAAGGGTTCTCAATATACCTGTCTTATTTTCTCTCCATCCTTCCCTCTCTCTGCATCTACGTTTTACCCTGGCTGACTAAGCCTGGAAACACCTTATGTACATTCATTCATTAATTAGGGTTTAGTAACTGCCTTTAGGAAGACAGTCACACAAGGTGAAAGCGCTTCTGACCAGTTAAAACACATGTGGACTGTGAAAAATTGCAGGATGACCTTAGGAAATTGGAAGACTGGGCAGCCAAATGGCAGATGTAGACAAATGCAAAGAGATGCACATTGGAAAGAATAATCCAAATCATAGTTACTTGATGCTAGGGACCACTTTAGGAGTCAGCAGTTGAGAAAAAGATCTAGGTGTCATTGTAGATAATATGCTGAAATCTTCTTCCCAGTGTGTGCAGCTGCGGACAAAAAAGCAAACAGGATGCTAGGAATTATTAGGAAATAGAGACCGAGAATATTATAATGCCTGTGTATCGCACCAGGGTGCAACCTTACTTTGAGTATTGCATTCAATTCTGATCATCGTATCTCAAAAAAGGTATTGTGGAATTAAAAAAGGTTAAAAGAAGAGCGACCAAAATGATAAATTATTATTTTATTATTTATTGCATTTGTATCCCACCTTATCCCACCTCTTTGCAGGCTCAAAGTGGCTTACAATACATCATGAGTAGTGGAGGAATGTTAGTAAATAAACATTTAGTATTGCAGGGTTTTGGTCGACATGATGATAATAAAACAAAGTTATAGTATACAAGCAGATATTAAGAGACAGTTCTGAATATAGATGGGCGAGTTGTGCATATTCACATTGGTTGATCTTTGTGGTAAGCTTTATTAAAGAGATGGGTCTTCAGTAATATGCGGAAGTTCGTTCTTTTGTAGATCGATTTCAAGCTGCGCGGCAGTGCGTTCCATAACTGTGTGCTCAGTTGGCTAAAGTTTGACGCATGCATTAGTTTGTATTTCATTCCTTTGCATTCCCGATATGAGCAAAGGCTAAAGAGTTTAGCCATGAGGGGAGATATGATTGAGGTCTACAAAATCCTGAGTGCTGTAGTGAATCGATTTTTTTTCTCTTTCAAAAAGTACAAAGACCAGGGGACACTCAATGAAATTACATGGGAACACTTGTATAAGAGGACATATTTTTTCACTCAACAAATGATTAAGCTGGAGGATGTAGTGACAGTGGTTAGCATATCTGGGTTTAAAAAAGGTTTGGACAAGTTCCTGGAGGAAAAGTCCATAGTCTGCTATTGAAACAGACATGGGGAAGCCAATGCTTGTCCGGGGATTGGTAGCATGGAATGTTGTTACTAATTGGGTTTCTGCCAGGTACTTGTGACCTGGATTGGCCACTGTTGGAAACAGGATACTAGGCTAGATGGACCATTGGTCTGATCCAATATGCTTATTCTTATGTTATGTCCTGTAACTATGATGTTTCAGGACAAAGGTATTTATAAATCTCTCTAGTGCACTGCTCACCCATATATGGACCACTAACCTGCTCCCCTTACTACAAATTAAATCAGAAAGATTTTTATCCTTGTGGTTTGCTAAAGGCAATATCAGTGTTTAAAGGACCTCAGTGAATCTGAGTGCTGCCCTGCTAATCCCGATCAGAACCTCAAGGAAGTATTGCAGCGATACACATAAGTACATAAGTAATGCCACACTGGGAAAAGACCAAGGGTCCATCAAGCCCAGCATCAATTCAGGCCAAGGGCACCTGGCGAGCTTCCCAAACGTACAAACATTCTATGCATGTTATTCCTGGAATTGTGGATTTTTCCCAAGTCCATTTAGTAGTGGTTTATGGACTTGTCCTTTAGGAAACCGTCTAACCCCCTTTTAAACTCTGCCAAGCTAACCGCCTTCACCACGTTCTCCGGCAACGAATTCCAGAGTTTAATTATGCGTTGGGTGAAGAAATCTTTTCTCCGATTTGTTTTAAATTTACTACACTGAGAATGAATGAAAGTCACAACTGGGGAATGGGTTCAGAGAAGGAAATGCTTTAAAAAGGGAATGGCTGTAATATAAAACAATACATATATATAAACCTTTATTACAAGTGTGTGAGAAAACAACACAGTGGGACATAAAGAAGGAAAGATGATAAAAGAACATTGAGTGGACCCTTGACATTGATTTACATGATTCCCCCTTATTGTCCGTGTACCGATACCATCAGGACCCTTAGCGATTCTCTTGAAATCATCAGTATTTCAGAAGCCTGGAGGCATAAATGGTATCCCACATCTTCATAGGTAGAATAGCAGTGCTACACATTTTGATGGCTGTGAACTTCTTTCACTCCCCCCCTCCCCCCACCTATGAGGAAATTGAGAACATTCAATACTATTGTTCTAATCTGTTACCATAGGCAGTATTTGCCAATTCCGGTCCTGGAGTGCCCCTTGCCAGTCAGGTTTTTCAGGATATCCACAATGAATATGCATGAACTTGATTTGCATATCCTGCCTCCGTTATATGCAAATCTCTTTTTGTGCATATTCATTGTGGATATCCTGAAAAGCTGACTGGCAAGGGGTACTCCAGGACCGGTCTTGGGAGACTTCTCTTAACGTATGTGCAGATCCAAGATAACACGGTTCTGTTTTGTCAATGATTTCCTAGGTGAGAGAGAGAGAGAAAACCCACCTTCCAGAAGAAAAAGATGGACACCCACAAGCAAGAAATGGAGCTGCTAAGCAACAGCCTAGTGGCCTATGCGTACATCCGGGGTACGTGCCCTACGCAGGGTTCAAACAGTCACGGGATGGTCAACGTATCCCTCACTTAACGTCTGTTGGGTCACAGCTGTCAGACTGTTGAGAGAGATTTTAAAATGCAAATCATTGCTCGGTGTGTAATGGGACATAGGAAGGGGCTTCGTTATACAGTAATATAGCTTTGATCTCTGGTTAGTCATGTTGCCAAAATTTATTAATTGCTTAAAGAGGGACTGGATAGACCTACATGGACTTTAATTTTGTTTCTATAACTATATACAAATGCTTTTCAATTTATTTGTTGCATTTGTATCCCACATTTTCCCACCTATTTGCAGGCTCAATGTGGCTTACAATGTTCCGTCATGGCATTCGCCATTCCAGAGTAAAATATACAATTGGTATTACATAAATAACATGGATGACACGATTGAATTAAGCAAACAGATATAGTAAGAAAACATTCAGATTATGAGGTAGAGTGGTGATGTGTTACAATTTCTGTTACTGATCGTTGTGTTATGCCTTGTTGAAGAGATAGGTCTTCAGAGATTTACACGAAAGTTAATTCGTTCGTAAATTGTTTTTAAGTTAAGTGGCAGTGCATTCCCCTTGAGACCGCTTGCCAAATCGTTTCCTTCAACCTAACATTCTTCTCTGTTCCAGATAATCCAGAAAGCTTTGGACTCTATTTTGTGCTAGGAGTGTGCTTTGGGTTGGTTTTAACCCTTTGCATGCTGCTGATCCGCATTTCCTGCCAGCCTCGGACACCCCGTGTTCCAGCCAAGACCAAGATAAGCCTCAAGGACTTCAGCAAAGAGGAGGAGGTAGAGCAGGAGGAAGAAGGGAGCGAGGACAATGAGGAGACTCAGGTGTTGAACCCCACTACAGAAATCCCTCTGGGAAACCACAGCCCTGTCTCTGACGGGACATTGACCATCAACGTCTTTGCCTCCGCTGAAGAACTGGAACGCGCCCAACGCCTGGAGGAGAGAGAACGCATTATCCGGGAAATCTGGCGCAATGGACAGCCGGATATCCTGGGCACAGGCACCAGCACCATGGGCAGGGTGCATTACTATTAATACCTCTACCACCCAGCTCTGGTTCTGTATGGGAAGGGTTGTTAATCCAGGGTCAATGGCCCGAGGTTGGGGCCATTTTGCACGTCAACTGAGGTAGAAGCCATGGCAGTTTAGAGGTATCAAAGACTGCATTTACTGGTGGAAACTTAGCAACACTGGGTGCACTTGGAAGATTGGAGGCCAGTCCTTTTAAAACCCTGGAAGTGTCTCTTTGATAATATCACTTTAGCAGGTCTCCTGTATGACATCAAAATTCTTCTTAAACCAAAAATATCATTTGCTTTAGAGTCTCAGCCTCTGCGAGACTGTGCCCAGGAGGGACTGCATGCTGGAACTGAAGCCATCCCATCATGCGAGGACTGGAAAGCCAAATTCATTCCTCTGGCTATTCCAAATCCTCACTGCTCTGTCACTTTAAGAATGATCAAAGTAAAAGAAATGGCAAAGATACCTAGGAGCAAACACACTGAAAAGAAATACCCAGCTGAGGAACTTTCAAAAATCAAGCTTTCTGTAGCATGTTGACAAGCAAAACATTCGCAAGTACATCCTGGTTTGAACGTTTGGCAATATTATTTTCTCCAGAGAATGAAAACGAACCGAATCTTCCATAACAGTCAGGAGGCGGCATTCCCACATGTGCGGGGCTGCTGCTGCTCTTCCTGCTTTGTCCTTCAGCATCTGCTCCAGCTGTGCTGTTTCTACAATGTCCCCAGTAACATTCCAGTAGAGAAATGGGGAAAAGCTCAGGCCTGAGGACAAGAATCTCCTGGAAAGCAGTGGGAGTTGCATTCTTTCAGGCTTTATTTTTCTAATACTTGGCAGAAAAAAAACTGCTTTAGACAGACACTTAGGGTTTCACAGGACATAATTTTAGGACCGATTAAGTTCTTGGAATAATTGAGATTGGAAGCTGCCTTGGGCAGGCCGGAATTTAGCCAGAAAATGGAATATTAATTTCCCAGGAGCCCTTTGAAACCAAAGAACAAACAGCAGCTGTGACTTTGCAAAAAAAAAAAAGAGAGAGAGAGAAAAAAAAAGACAAATCACTCTCTTCTTTAAATATTGACAGTCTCACTGCAAGGCAGCAGAAAGAGAGCGTGGAAGAGAGCACAGTCATTATTATGACAAGAGGAGACCGTCACTGGGTTGGGGCTCCAGAGGGGGTGTTTGTGTACCTTGGTGAGGGCTGAGAATGAATTTCATCTCACACCCAAATGGACTTGCACAGATCTACTTGCAAGAATATGGAAGAGAAATGGGGGCCAGTTCAACGACATCGCAGTACTGGCCAGACTCGAGGGAATAGGGAGGTTGCATGGCTTTTCTACTGTACATAATAGGGAGGTTGCATGGCTTTTCTACTGTACATGCATGTTTGACTTGAGTCTGGAGCAAACCTAAATTCACTTGCTGTGCTGCCATATGTAAAGGTCTTCTGAGGTTTGCACAGTCTCTGGCTCCCTGGGTACAATGAAGGGGATCAGAGCTTGCTCCTGCCCCCAGCTATTAACTCCCCCCACCCTCCGCCCACCATGACTGTCTACACCCTAATGGGACCAGAGTGCTTTGGAAAAGGATTGGGGCAAGGTGGGAAAGGAGATTGGTTGGAGGTTGGGGAGCAGAAGATTGAATGAGGAGATGGGCTAGAGATGGGGGGTGGGGAGGGCAGAATTGAAAGGAGATGGCATCTCTCAACCTCCAATCAGGTAAAGGAGGTGGAAGGTGAGATAAAATGACATCAGATAATTTACCTAAAGAGGAGGAGTTTACCTGGGAAGGAAGGATTCCTACTCGGATAAATCCCACGCCCTGAATTCATACCCGGATTTTCAGTGGTCTGAAAATCCAAACAGAATTTCTGAGCATATCTGGGTAGTACCTGGGGCAGAGTTGGCCATTTATTTACTTATCAGTGATTTTCAGTCCACTAACCAGGTGAAGGAAAGAAGGGGTTAAACAGGACACGCACACGTGTTTCCCCGTGCAAAAGTGGATCCCCAAATAAATGCCAGCAGATCCCTCATATCCTGAGAATCTGGTATGGGTAAGGCAGTGAGCACGAAAGGCAATGAGGGAGAGAGACACACACAGGGCATCCTTCTGGCCATCTTGCAGTCAAGAAGGCTGAAATAGGGTGTCAGCCTATATCTGATGTATCTGCACTTTGATTCCCCAGGGGACATTCAGGCCGTTGCAATCCACAGGCTAAGAGGAACTGGTTTTGAGACCTTGAATATTTTCCACACCTGGACCAACTTGAGCAATATTTGGTGCTTAGGAAGTCTGCATCTGACACTTAGGTCTGACAAAAGACATCTCCACATCATCATGTCTGACGGAGGTGCTAACGGGGAGAGGGGCGTTCTCCCATGGATGAGGTGGATTTTCTGGTGTTATCACTGGGTATTTTCCCCTACTTGTCTTTTTATGATTTATGCTATTTTATAAATATTTTGCAGGAATTCTGATGGTAACATGTTTTAACAGACATGATTAAAATCGGTTCCTTTTGGACTCATGTTCTGTTCTTTTCCAGTTTATTCTCTGTTCAAAGGAGGGGAGGGACGTACAGGGCTTGGAAAGAGATGTCAGGGAGGCAGTGTTTTGCACATCTCATGAGGGTAATGAACCTCACTCCTAAGCCAAGGTCTGTGGAGTATGAGCTCAGTCTCTCAAATGTTCTGCTAACACTCGCTGTAGCACTTGTATTGTGCCAAGCCATGGGTGGGTGTACGTGGACAATTCTGGCCCACCCGAGAAGTCTCGTGCTTGAATTACTGATGTCATGAATGCCTTCAGACAGCTTTTGATAGCGAAACTCTGACCATAGTCGGCGTGACTGACTTTTCCTGCAAGTTTATCTTCACGAGTGACATAGAGGGGCATAATCAAATGGGGACGACCATCTCTAAGGGCGACCATCTCTGAGGATGTCCCCATGAAGGGGCGGGGCATCCCGTATTATCGAAACAAGATGGGCGTCCATCTTTCGTTTCGATAATACGGTCGGGGACGCCCAAATCTCAACATTTAGGTCGACCTAAGAGATGGTCGACCTAAATGTTGAGATGGTCGACCTTAGAGATGGGCGAACTCTGTTTTCGCCGATAATGGAAACCAAGGATGCCCATCTCAGAAACGACCAAATCCAAGCCCTTTGGTCGTGGCAGGAGCCAGCATTCATAGTGCAGTGGTCCCTCTCACATGCCAGGACACAAACCGGGCAACCTAGGGGGCACTGCAGTGGAATTCACAAATTGCTCGCAGGTGCATAGATCCCTAATCTTGGGTGCTGAGCCCCCCAACTCCCCCCCCAAAAAAACACTCCCCACAACTGTACAACACTACCATAGCCCTTATGGGTGAAGGGGGGCACCTGCATGTGGGTACAGTGGGTTTTGGGTGGGTTTTGGAGGGCTCACATTTACCACCATGTGTAACAGGTAGGGGGGATGGGCCTGGGTCCGCCTGCCTGAAGTGCACTGCACCCACTAAAAACTGCTCCAGGGACCTGCATAGTGCTGTGATGGAGCTGGGTATCGTATTTGAGGCTGGCATACAGGCTGGAAAAAAAAAGTTTTTTAACTATTTTTTTGGGGTGGGAGGGGGTTGGTGACCACTGGGGGAGTAAGGGGAGGTCATCCCTGATTCCCTCCGGTGGTCATCTGGTCAGTTCAGGCACCTTTTTGAGGCTTGGTAGTGAAAAAAAAGGGACCAAGTAAAGTCGGCCAAATGCTCGTCAGGGACTCCCTTCTTTTTTCCATTATCTGCCCAGGACGCCCATCTCTTAAGCACGCCCCATCCCACCTTCAGTACACTACCTACATGCCCCCAGGAACTTTGGTCGTCCCCGCAACGGAAAGCAGTTGAGGACGGCCGAAATCGGCTTTCGATTATGCCGATTTGGGCGACCCTGAGAGAAGGACGCCCATCTCCCGATTTGTGTCAAAAGATGGGTGCCCCTCTCTTTCAATTATGCCCCTGCTAGAGATTTAAGTTAAGTTTGTTTTATTTCTAATTCACTTATAATTTTTGGATCCACTGTTGCCTTTTCTATGACGTTTTAGCAAGAAAGGCATTGAGACAAGGGTTTTTTTTGTGCCGATGATGACAGATGACCCACGGTTTTCCTCCTTACCCTTTAAATATGGGGTGAAGGTGTGGGTGTAACGGCTTTTTCCCTTTCTCATTTTTATATCCTCTTGCACTTGATAGGAGTATAGTGTCGTTAAGTACCTTGCAGTCTATAACAAGAGGTTGTTTTGGTTGACATTTTGATATCCTCTTGTCCTCTTTGTGTTTTGACCACCAGAGAATTCTGACACTCTTATGGCTGGCGGGGATCCCGAAGCCCCGCCAGCTGAAGAACAAGTGATTTTCCTACCTGCTTCAGCTGGTGGCGCTTGCCACCCCTTGGCGCAGTACCAACCCTCACCTCATATGCATGCCTGAAAACCGAACACGTGGAGGAGGGGAGAGGCCAGCACAGTGGCGCAATGGGTGGAAAATTCCGTCAGCTGTAGCAGGTAGGAAAATCACTTGTTCTGGCCGCCGGAGAATATCTTCAGCTGGCAGGGCTTGGGGAGCTCCCGCAAGCTCAGGTGCATGTGAGGGAGGGGGGGGGGGGGGAGGATTGTATGCATGACAGGGGCAGAAAGCACATGTGTGTGTGTGGGGGGGGGGGGGGGGATTGTATGCCCACCCAGTCTGGGCTCAGGCCCACCCAGATTACTATGTCTGGCTGCAGCACTATAAAGAGAGCTTTTTTCTGGAGTTTATAACATGTATCAAAATCTAGTCTATGGCACCCAAATGTCCTTGCCAGGATATAATGAGAAAATAATTGTATCTATGTTTAAAACATGCAGTTCGGAGCCACTTCTCTCTTTTGTTAAGAAAGCAAATAAACCCCTGTTATTCAGGTTTTTACTTCCGATATCTTCCTCCTCCAATTCCCACCCAAACCCACTTCCCCTCTCCCTCCACTCTCTATCTCGGTTGATAACACCCTCATCGTCCCCGTCTCATCTGCCCACAACCTCGGTGTCATCTTCGACTCATCCCTCTCCTTCTCTGCGCATATCCAGCAGATAACCAAGACCTGTCGCTTCTTCCTCTATAACATTAGCAAAATTCGCCCTTTCCTTTCTGAGCACACCACCCGAACTCTTGTCCACTCTCTCGTTACCTCTCGCCTTGACTACTGCAACCTACTCCTCACTGGCCTCCCACTTTGCCATCTATCCCCCCTACAGTCCGTTCAGAACTCCGCTGCATGCCTTATCTTCCGCCTGGACCGATATATTCAAATCACCCCTCTCCTCAAGTCACTTCACTGGCTTCCGATCAGGTATCGCATACAGTTCAAGCTTCTCCTACTAACCTATAAATGCACTCGATCTGCAGCCCCTCCCTACCTCTCTACCCTCATCTCCCCTTACGTTCCTACCCGTAACCTCCGCTCTCAAGACAAATCCCTCCTTTCAGTACCCTTCTCCACCACTGCCAACTCCAGGCTCCGCCCTTTCTGCCTCGCCTCACCCCATGCTTGGAATAAACTCCCTGAGCCCATACGCCAGGCCCCCTCCCTGCCCATCTTCAAATCCTTACTCAAAGCCCACCTCTTCAATGTCACCTTCGGCACCTAACCACTATACGTCTACGCAGGAAATCTAGACTGCCCCAATTGGATTGTCTGCACTCTTTGTCCTTTAGATTGTAACAGGGGTGTAGCTAGACCTCGCCAGGAGGGGGGGGGCCAGAGCCCGAGGTGGGGGGGGCACTGTTTAGCCGCCCCGCCCCCCGAGCCGCCGCCACCACCACATCGGACCCCCCCTGCCAGCCTGCCCATGATCCCCTTCAACCCCCCTCCCACCTCCAACTCTCCCCCGCCATTGCCGCCCGCCCCGTCGCCGCAAATGATACCTTTTTTGAAGAGAGACTTCCTTCCGCGCTCGAGTAGCGCCTTTCTTCAACGAAGTTCCGGCGATCAGCACCTAACCACTACACCTCTATTCAGGAAATCTTGACTGCCCCAACTTGACATTTTGTCCTTCGAGCAGGGACTGTCCTTCTTTGTTAAACTGTACAGCGCTGCGTAACCCTTGTAGCGCTCTAGAAATGTTAAGTAGTAGTAGTAGTAGCACAAAATGTTATGTTTCCACTCACCATACTTGAAATTTGCTTCTGTTTTTGGCCACCCAGAGAAACCCTCCTGCTGTCACCAGCATCTGTAATGTGGTGGAGGAAGTTCATGGAGTTTGTTCTGAGTATGATGGAAGCTTTAAAAAGAAAAAAGACTGAGTTGCCAAGAATGCCTTGTCTTTATGTCAGTCGCTGAGCTGCCTCTAAAGTACCATCAGGACAGTTTTGAAAAGGCAGCTCTGCTTTTCTCCAGTGGAACAATGGTAATGACCTTTCTCTTTGCTATCTAGTAAAAAAATGACTTATTTTTGCTTTTGTAAACTTTGACCACCATTTTCCTACTTCTCAGACTTTTAATGTCTCCCAGAATCATCCCAGGGAGCTTCCAGAAATAACAGAACAGCGTGAGGCTCTGAAAACTTGGCCAATTTCCCTTTGCAATTCAGATTTAAAAAAATAAATAAATAAAAGTCCAGGGTGTATAAGCCCCAAAGGCCCAAACAGCAGAACTGCTTTATTGGGTCAAAAATGTTCCCCTTTTTCTGTTCATCCTCCTAAGAGTTTGCCATCTGCAGTGCACCGAGACAGATTTATACCCTCTGCGTGACTTGCCCACTGGTGCCCCCCCCCATGCCCCACCCACTTCCACCAATGAGAGTAACATAGTAGATGACGGCAGAAAAAGACCTACACGGTCCATCCAGTCTGCCCAACAAGATAAACTCATATGTGTATACCTTACCTTGATTTGTACCTGTCTATTTCAGGGCACAGACCGTACAAGTCTGCCCAGCAGTATTTCCCGCCTCCCAACCACCAGTCCCGCCTCCCATCATCGGCTCTGGCACAGACTGTATAAGTCTGCCCTCTACTATCCTCGCCTCCCAACCACCAACCTCTCTTCTCCCAGCTGCTCCGCCACCCAATTTCGGCTAAGCTTCTGAGGATCCCTTCCTACTGCATAGGATTCCTTTATGCATATCCCACGCATGTTTGAATTCCGTTACCGTTTTCATCTCCACCACCCTCTCCGTGAAAAAATACTTCCTGAGGAAACAATGGGCCGAACCACTCGCACATCCCTTGGTACAGTGGAGCTACTGTCCCATCACCCAAGCAGGTGAGGGGTGACAGCACCATAGTGATCATAACTATATCAGAGGGTTAGATTAAAAGAGGCTGTCACCCATCTCTGCCGTCTGTTGTTTCTGTCCGTGCTGTCGGCTGCCACTTCTGCTATAGAGAGATTCTACCATTTAATGTCTGATAAATGCACCATCCTGTCTGCAGGCGCTTATATCTGAGGACCGATATCTCCATCAGTGAGAAGCAGAGGCCAGTTCTCAGGAGACAGATCATTCTTCTAATTAAACTCTGGAATTCGGTGCCAGAGAATGTGGTAAAGGCGGTTAGCTTAGCAGAGTTTAAAAAAGGTTTGGACAGCTTCCTAAAGGAAAAGTCCATAGACTGTTATTAAATGGACTTGGGGAAAATCCACTATTTCTGGGATAAGCAGTATAAAATGTTTTGTACCTTTTTGGGATCTTGCCAGGTATTTGTGACCTGGATTGGCCACTGTTGGAAACAGGATGCTGGGCTTGATGGACCTTTGGTCTTTCCTAGTATGGCAATACTTACGTACTTATGTAGGGTGAGGTGAAATTACTCTGTGGGGAGTAAGTGAATTTGATTGAGCCTGGGGTTACACAGTAGTCAGAGAAGAGGGTAATAGGGTACCATTACATGCATTCCATGCAGGAGATGTACCAGGTGGCATCCAATGTGGATAAGTACAAAGATTTTGTTCCCTGGTACAAGAAATGTGTGGTAGTCTCCAAGCAATCAGGGCATGCTAAGGCACAGCTGGACGTGGGCTTCCCCCTATCGTAGAGTGATATCCTGCCATCATCTCCTTGGTGCAACCACATCTAGTGGATTGTTAGCCGGACACCTGCTGTAAAGTACTCATTGGGATGAGAGTGTGAGTAATCTAAGTACATAAGTAATGCTACACTGGGAAAAGACCAAGGGTCCATCGAGCCCAGCATCCTGTCCCCGACAGCGGCCAATCCAGGCCAAGGGCACCTGTCAAGCTTCCCAAACGTACAAACATTCTATACATGTTATTCCTGGAATTGTGGATTTTTCCCAAGTCCATTTAGTAGTGGTTTATGGACTTGTCCTTTAGGAAACCGTCCAACCCCTTTTAAAAATCTGCTAAGCTAACCGCCTTCACCACTTTTTCCGGCAACGAATTCCAGAGTTTAATTATGCGTTGGGTGAAGAAAAGTTTTCTCAGATTTGTTTTAAATTTACTACACTGTAGTTTCATCGCATGCTCCCTAGTCCTAGTATTTTTGGAAAGCATGAACAGACGCTTCACATCCACCCGTTCCACTCCACTCATTATTTTATATACCTCTATCATGTCTCCCCTCGGCCGCATCTTCTCCAAGTTGAATAGCCCTAGCCTCCTTAGTCTTTCTTCATAGGGAAGTCGTCCCATCCCCGCTATCATTTTAGTCGCCCTTCGCTGCACCTTTTCCAATTCTACTATATCTTTCTTGAGATGCGGCGACCAGAATTGAACACAATACTCAAGGTGCGGTCGCACCATGGAGCGATACAACGGCATTATAACATCCTCACACCTGTTTTCCACACCTTTCCTAATAATACCCAACAGGTACATATGTAGATAAATTGGACCAATGCAAAGGTACTGGACGTACCTTGGTGAACTTTTAGTGTTCCGCCATCTCCCTCCCAATTATATTTTATGCCTAGGCCTCTTGAGATTTTTATTATTAAACTCACTTACTGTTGCATTGTCTATTGCTTATGTTTGACTTTTTCTTGCTGTATAACCGCCTTGAGTGAATTTCTTCAAAAAGGTGGTAAATAAATTCTAATAAATAAATACCCAATAAAGAGATCACCTGGGCCTTGGGTCATAAGAACGAGCCAGTCAGTCCTGGTTCCCCCTTCTCCTTTTCAAATGCTTTCACTAGAGAAATTTCCAAGTCCGAAGCACTTTGTTGAAAAAAAAAGTCATACTTGGGATGACCTGCTCCTTCTGTCCTAAAAGCAGGCAGTCCCTCTGTTCCCTGGGTTCAACCAGAGCGTGAGGATAAGATGATTTTCTCAGTCTGTATGTTAGCTCAGGGTGTTCTAATAAAGTACAGTCAGAGAACAAGGGAGTCTGTCTTTCCTCTTAGCTTAGAAGCCTCCTGTCACACTGCTTAACACAATCTTATACCATAAGAGACATGTAGTATTCTCTATCTGTTATACTACATAAAAAAAAAAAAAAGCCTGGCAACGTGGCACCATAAATCTGTCCAGAGAGCAGCAGATAAACTCATGGACTGCTTTATATTCATACCAGATGTAAAACTATCTTTAAAATATTTATATATGGACGCAGACCATGTGTCTCTCCCACAAGATCTCAGGGTTGACACTTTCCCTCTTTGGTTAACCTCCAGCCACCCAGTGATTATCGCTGTTCCTCCACGTTTACAAAAAAATAATCTGGCAGGCTAGATGAGAAACCCACAAAGAGGGCAGGCCAGGGTCACTCAGTGGATGATGAAGCCCACCTGCTGCTACTCCAGATCTGCCCTACAGAATTGATCCAGTCCAGGTTGTACCTCATTGCATGCAGGGATTTGTAGTCTTGTGTTTCTTAGGGAATCCAGTTTTGAAGTCAAAACTATGAGTCCCTGCATGCAATGGGGTAAAAGCTGGCCTGGATCAATTCTAAGGGGCAAACCTGGAGCCAGTTGAAAATCCTTAATACAGTTAAAATATGATACACCTCAGTGTGCACACATAGCAGCTGTTCTGTTACCTGGACTTTTGCTCACTTCTCAATATATCCTGAGAATACAAAAGCAGTGTGCCAGGGGTCAGAATGCACTGGCAGAAAACTCAGAAAACCAGGACTGAACAAAGGTGCTGCCTAGGACATCTTCCTCCTTTATGGCCCCCACACATGAAACCACTGTTCAGGACTCATCAGAGAAAAAAGAGAAATGAAATTCGTTGGGAGGGGGGAGCTGGCGAACAAGCTGAACCCTGCTCTACTGTGTGGTCAGTGTCACATAAGAAACCCACAAACCAGCTGTCACACAGGACAAGCATGTACCACATCACTTCAAGACTTCAGAAACTGCAGGAATATTAATGCACTTTTTTCTCTTCAAGTTTCACGTCACCTCCTCAATCTCTTGTCTTCCATATGACCCTGGACCAGACAGCTTTGCTGTGTTCTAATGTTCCCACCTCAATCCCTTGTCTTTCTATAACCTGGAACAAGCCACTTACCCTCCCTGTATTCAAATGTCCCCAACTCAATCCCTTGTCTTCCATGTGACCTTGAACCAGCCACTTAACCTTTCTGTGTTCTACTGTTCCCACCTCAGTCCCTTGTCTTTCTGTGACCTTGAACCATCCACTTAACCTCCCTGTATTCAAATATTCCCAACTCAATCCCTTGTCTTCCAAATGACCTTGAACCATCCACTTAACCTCCCTGTGTTCTGTTTCCACCTCGATCCCTTGTCTTCTATAAGACCTTGAACCAGCCACTTAACCTCCTTGTGTTCTAATATTTATCTTGTTAGATCTTGGGCGAAGAAATACACTGTACATTCTCAGCTGTGCTGCATATACCAAATGTATCATTACTCTTCAAAGAGATAAGTTGAACAAAACTTCTTAATTGCTCAAACAGGAAATGCCAAAGGTATTCACAAGGAAAAGTGGATCTGTGAGGTGACCCACAATATCTCCAGCCCCTTTCTCCCTCCAAGAAGACATATGAAAACTCAGCCAGAATGAAGTGGGGGTGGTTAGAAGGGGGGGGGGGGGGAAGAAAACGGATGATATATAAAAATGTGACCCAACCACCCTTCTCCGATAGAGGGCTGATTTATAAAAATAGCTCATTCCCAGGGCACTTTCCTGAGGCCTGGAGCTCTAATGAGATCCAGATGTTTTCTCACAGCCTCAGGCCTGCACAGATGCCAAAGATGCATCCAGGCTTGTGTCCACTTGCTCGTATAGGGTAAACAAGGGCAGTCTACACAGGAGCAATAAATTCACATATGGAATGCAACAGTTAACTTAAATCTCCATCTTGAGATTCTATTCCACTCCGGGCTTTCCAGCTTCCAGCCTGGTGTCTGCTGTTTTCATGAATAATAATATTACTAGTTATTTATAATTAAGATTACAACAGAATTAAGAACATTTAAAAATATATATGTTTTCAAAGCCAGGTCTTTGTTTCCTAAATCTCAATTAATTAGATTCTGAATGTAATGTGATAGGTAATTACGTTTTGAATGGTGGGGCCATTTTACTAAGATGCACTGAAAAATGGCCTGCGGTAGTGTAGACGCGTGTTTTGGGTGTGCGCAGAATCATTTTTCAGCGCAGCTGTAAAAAATGCCTTTTCAAAGCCGAAAATGGATGGGCGACAAAATGACCCGTTTTGGGTCTGAAACCTTACCGCCAGCCATTGACCTAGCAGTAAGGTCTCACGCGGTAACCGGGCGGTAATGGTCTACATGCGTAAAATGTCAATTACTGCCCAATTACCGCTCGCATGCCAGAAAATAAAAATATTTTCTGGCACGCATATCGGACACGCATCAAAAATGAAATTATCGCAAGGGCCACATGGTAGCCGAGCAAAAAGGCCCCTTAACCCTCCATTGCCCCAGGTACAAAAAACATACATTGTGAGCCCTCTAGCGGCCGCTCCCCCAAATGGAGTTTCTGCCAGCTCTGGCGCCTATTTCTTTCTCAATGTGTTGCATAGAAAATGTGCACCAGTACCGGCGGAAGTCCGCTGTCGCTCCCCCTGTGGCATCAACCTGGCTCCGCTTCTGCTAATGACTAGAGGCTGCCAGTTCCTTCGTTAAGTCCCTGGGACATTGTGGTTTCTGCACGGACAGTCCAAACATACCTCCCTGCAGCCCAGTACAATCACTATTCACTCCCTTCTGAATGGGGCAGGGAGGGTAACTGTTTGGGACTTTTTTTGGAGGTGGGGTTTACTATCAATTCCCCATGCACACCCTGTCCTTTGAGGTCACACTTATTCACTTTATATTTAAAAATGTATAAACATTTAATAGGCAGCCCTCCATGCAATCATTAGAATAATGCATAAAAGACATAAAGGAATGAAAATCAGAATTAAAATATAGTAACATAGTAACATAGTAGATGACGGCAGAAAAAGACCTGCACGGTCCATCCAGTCTGCCCAACAAGACAACTCATGTGTGCTACTTTTGTGTATACCCTACTTTGATTTGTACCTGTGCTCTTCAGGGCACAGACCGTATAAGTCTGCCCAGCACTAGCCCCGCCTCCCAACCACCGGCTCTGGTATAGACCGTATAAGTCTGCCCAGCACTATCCCCGCCTCCCACCACCGGCTCTGGCACAGACCGTATAAGTCTGCCCAGCGCTATCCCCGCCTCCCAACCTCCAGCCCCGCCTCCCACCACTGGCTCTGGCACAGACCGTATAAGTTTGCCAGCACTATCCCCGTCATACTGCAAAGCTGGAGGTGGCACATCCAGGGCCAGCTCAAGGGATAGTGGTGCCCTGAGCCAACTTGCTTTGGCAGCAGCCCCTCCTCATCACATTGCTTCTGGCAGCCCTCCCTCCTCCCTCTTCTCCTCTCCCTGTGGGTTCAGCATCTCTCCCTCCCTATGCTATATAAGGACATGGTAATAGATCTGAAACAACATGGTATATCAGCTGACATGGCTGAATAAGTGACCAGAGAGTAGAATCAGTTTTGACCAGTACAAACGTCTATAAGAAGAAAAGAAGAAAAGAAACAAGCAGCACACCCAACCATTGCACAAGAAAAAAAACCTGTAATTAGTGGTCCATTAGAAGCCTAATACCAAGTGTGGAGATATTTTGGTTTTTGACAGTTTCTTGTGTGATACCTGTGTCACTTGGCCAGTTGTTTATACACCGGTATAAAAAGTAAAGAACAGAACTGGTGGGGGGGGGGGGGGGGGAGTCCAGCTTCCTTGGCTGAGGAAAAGCTCTCCCCATAACTTCTGCTTTGTAATATAGGCTGCATGTTATGTACTTTTCCTTTTGATGAAAGTAAATGAACAGAGCTTGCTGATGTTGTCTGGTGTCAGTTGGTAATCCTCCACCAGAGATAAGGTGTATGTAGGAATGTAGAGGAGGGACACTGGCCCCATTTTCCCTCTTCTTCTACAACCTGGCGAGCCAGCCAGGAGAGCAGACTAGAATCTCCTGCTATAGTGATAGCCAGCTTGCTGAATCGTAGTGAGAGCTCATGCCGTCGGGAAAGAGTTATCCCGGTTCTTCAGATCAGAAGAGTTATCCTGGTTGACATGACCAGAACTGTTATCCCAGGAAGAAAATCCAGAAGAGTGGTAACACAATTTTTTTGGAATTACTTGTAGTTATTGTGCTATTTCTCTGCTCCTCATACACAGGTTATCAAGATTTTAATAAACATGTGCCTGGCTGGATCCACTTTTTATACCTATCCGTCCTCCTTGACAGTTTCCTCATCATGAGGGTACTTTGGTGAGAATTCTTTTCTCTTGCTTGTTGAGTCTTTTTTTCTTTTTTTTTTTACTACTGTGAACACATTCATATGTAATCACATACACTCATCAGATATCAATTATTTTTTTTGTACAAAGTTGGATATATGAAATGACATTGAAGGGGGGCAGACTCAAAAAAGATGTCAGGAAGTATTTCTTCACGGAGAGGGTGGTGGATGCTTGGAATGCCCTCCCGCGGGAGGTGGTGGAGAGGAAAACGGTAACGGAATTCAAACATGCGTGGGATATGCATAAAGGGATCCTGTGCAGAAGGAATGGATCCTCAGAAGCTTAGCCGAAATTGGGTGGCGGAGCAGGTGGGGGAAGAGAGGTTGGTGGTTGGGAGGCGAGGATAGTGGAGGGCAGACTTATACGGTCTGTGCCAGAGCTGGTGATGGGAAGCGGGACTGATGGTTGGGAGGCGGGAAATACTGCTGGGCAGACTTGTACAGTCTGTGCCCTGAAAAAGACAGGTACAAATCAAGGTAAGGTATACACATATGAGTTTGTCTTGTTGGGCAGACTGGATGGACAATGCAGGTCTTTTTCTGCCGTCATCTACTATGTTACTATGTTCTCCCTTTTTCCATCATACAAGCCAAATATCATCTACTGATCTATGTCTTACCCACTTAAGGTCTTTTCATTTAATGTGAAAGGCATCGATCATCCCATTAAAAGTTAAAAAAAAAATTGCTATTATATTTCAAAAAATTCAAACCCTCAATATTCTTCCTGCAGGAAACTCACTCATCGACTAATGAATCAACAAAGCTTCAGCAAGACAGGAATTGCTTCTTCCCTCTCTCTATTTATTTTATTTATTTGTTGCATTTGTATCCCACATTTTCCCACCTATTTTCAGGCTCAATGTGGCTAACATAGTAGCGTCAAGGCATTTGCCCAGTCGGTTGATAGCAAATACAAGGTTGTATAGTGATCGAATGAGGTAATTTGTGGAGGGTCGAAGGGGATGAAGGTAGTGTGTTGTCCAGTACGATCAATAGGCATGCTGTGTTTCTGGGTGAGGAGGTTTACGAGGGGTCGTTGGGGTAGGCCTTTTTGAAGGGGTTAGTTTTAGGGATTTCCTGAAGTTCAGGTGGTCATGGATTGTTTTCACCGCTTTTGGGAGGCCATTCCATAGTTGTGCGCTTATGTAGGAGAAGCCGGATGCGTAAGTTGTCTATTGACAAAAAGAATGGATTGGCTATCTTTTTGGCAAAGCAATTACAATATTCCATTCTTTCTCTTACTATTGAGGAAGATGGATAGTACTAATTCTTCAGATGGATATGAAAACATTTGCGTCAACATTTATGCTCCAAATATGGCATCATAGGAACTGAGAACAGTGAAAGCTAAGATGCTAAGATTGAAAATAATGGGTGAAAATTTGAATTTGAATCTTGAAAATTAATGGATCAATGAGGAATACATGCCCGCCATAAATGAATGCCTGGCTCATATTGATAGCCTGAATGGTGGTGACATGGGAATCTGACGGATCCATTTCCAATACCCTTTAAAATGATGTGAGAAAATATTGAAAGAATTGTTTTGGGAGTTGGGTAAGTTAAAGTGCCAAATATGGATAAAGCACAAATTTACCTTAAAATTTCACAACCAATAGCATTAATTGGGTCTGACTATGGTGCTTATTTTCAAAGTACATAGACCTGCGAGGGTATCCACAATGAATATTCATGAGATAAATTCACATAGATATACATACCAAGGAGATTATTATTATTTGCATTTGTATAGCACGACCAGACGCACGCAGCGCTGAACACTTGACACAAAGAGACAGTCCCTGCTCAAAAGAGCTTACAATCTAAATAATACAGACAGACATGAGACAGTGTATCTCATGTATATTCATAGTGGAAATCCTGAAAATCTAACTGGCTCTGGTTCCCCTAGAACAAGTTTAGGAATCACTGATCTATGGACTTGCAGATCAAGTACCTCTAAGAGGAACGTGGCATCTGGAAGTCTATAGATGCAACAGAAGAAGACTGGTTGAGCCTGTGCTCAGTGGCCCGGAGCCCTCAGGCAATAGTCTTGGAATAAGTTCAAGGTTTGTGATCGGTAGTGTGTCCACCCGCCACGGAAGTCAATGAACCGTGCTTCTGTGAATTCTTTTTCTCTAGTATATATATAGAACTTTTCCATGCTTTGCAAGAAACATTCTGGCCAGATGATTAGTCAACCACAGTCAATAGCAATTAATGCACAAAAGGACAATGCCCCAGTCAGCTGGTCTTAGCCAAGCAGGAAGTGAACATACTGCAAGGGACAGGCATATCCTTGTCCTCACTTTGTGTTCCAGCTAGAACCTGCATTTACACAATGGAGTTGGATATTTTATTCCTGGCACAGGCAGATTCAGGACTCATAATAGTCCCTGCCAAAGAGTGAGACTGGGAGGGGGTTCTAAACCTCTTTCACCATACAGAAACCTACAAGAACAGGCACAACCAAGTAGGAAAAAATAGTATTAGTTGTTACTGTTACTAAAGCGGCAAATCTTCCAAAATAAACAGCTGTGCAAAATGTGATTGAACTCATTTGTGAAAAGATGAACTTGTGGGACATTTGTGGGGTCTGAAACATAGTAACATAGTAGATGACGGCAGAAAAAGACCTGCACGGTCCATCCAGTCTGCCAACAAGATAAACTCATATGTGCTACTTTTGTGCATACCTTACCTTGATTTGTATCTGCCATTTTCAGGGCACAGACCATATAGTCTGCCCAGCACTATCCCCGCCTCCCAACCACCAGTCCCGCCTCCCACCACCGGCTCTGGCACAGACCGTATAAGTCTGCCCAGCACTATTCCCACCTCCCAC